>NC_086248.1:101040257-101377517 GCF_021018805.1 Prinia subflava
CATAACATATGGAGCCCAATTCTGTACAGGGGGAGCAAAGTGAAATATCTAATACACAGATCAGGGACACGTGAAATGGAGTCCAGACTCCTCATCATTGTATCTGTAATTCAGTTTAGTCCCTACAGGGTTGCCCTGAAGGCCTGTGGAAATCACGGCCACAAAATATTGATTGTATACAGAGGCGCCACAAAGTCAGAGGTGTGTGTTTGGTTTAGCAGCCTTCATAATTAATACTGGGGGTTTTTTGGACAACACACCTCTAACTTTGTGTTTGTTGAGGAAAAATGAGTTGTTGCGTTCCCCAAAACAGCTGTGTTCAAATTAATTGCAGCCCTCTCTCTTTCACTTCTTCTCTCACATCTCCTCACCTGAACATGTGCACACACACACACTCGCTCTCCCTCAAGTATGCAGAAGGTTGGAATCATTTTGGTCAGAGAACAAGAACCCTTTTAGCATTAAACCATACATGCAGGGCTTCCTGTTAATGGTGCCTGGTAAATGAGGTCCTATACAAAGTCAGGAGCCATTGCATGTATTTCAATGAATTACACAGGAGAAAGTCTACCTGTGCTTAAAGGGAGCAACATTCACTCCATACCAATTATGTTACATATACTGGGTAGTATATCATGACCATGCTGACATAAATTAGAAAAGCATCATTAATTCCACGATATTCATAGCTATAGTGGATAATAAAGTATAAATACTTGAGGTAGGGAAGTAGCTTTGCTTTGTTTTAATTATTGAACCACTGGAATAACACTGATTTACATGAAGTAGTTCTCAGCTAACTTTTTTCCTGAAAAAGATAAAAAATATCTTTGTAAATGTTAAGAGTTCAGCACACTTCAGACTACAGCTGATGAATTCTCATACCAAAATTTGCATATTAAGAAGACAAAAAAGCAAGGATTGTGTCTTCAGAGTGATGATGTAAAGGTACAAGCAAATGAATTTGATGGCATCCTTTCAATTCATCAGCAACTAGTGCTGGGAAGAGCCTCCATGAGACTTTAGGCACAGAACACTTCACCTCCATGACTGATCTGACAAAGGTTAAACAAGAAAAATATTTATAATCTCTGCCATGTAAATTTAGTGACAGATGCTTCTCTCACCCCACTAAAACAGAAAGAAATTTCTAGATTGTTTATACTAAGTGAAAGAAAATAAGAAAACCTTACACATGCAGTTTGTCACTTTCAAAGGATAAAAATTCTTTTTTTCTCTCTGCAACATGTGTCCTGCTGAATCATCCTTCAAAAATAGCATCTCACCAAATATTCCTCCCAAAAACATATCATAAATTAAAATCATGTAAGGGCAAACAGAACAAATGATCTTACTTTCTTAGTTTATCCATCTTACTGGCTCTATTTTGAAAACTAATTACTAGAGTAAATTATGATTCAATACATAGATGTACAATGTATGCAGCAATTAATTTTTCCTCTCCCACTAAAATATTTTCTGTAATGTAATGTTTGCACTGGTTTGTGACTATTTTAAATAATCAAGATAAAAATACCCTTCTAGTTGAAGCAATCTAGAAAACATGATTTAGGACTCTATGGATTGTTTAGATTGTTTCTGTAGACAAATAAATTCTTTTTTTTGTCCTTTTAAATCTACTTAAATAAGATTATTTCTTCTTTTTAATTGTCCTTCAGTATGTTAAAAAAAAAAAAAGAAAGCAGCATCTAAAATACCACTATAAGGCAAAAATATTAAAAATTAAGAAACAGAAAGCAATGCAAACACCATTGTGAAAATTCTTTCATGAAAAATACTTGGCAATTCGGTAGGAAAAAAAAAATTCACTTCTTAAATCCAGCAAAAGAAGAGTTAAGATAATGGAGAACTTCTCTGTGAAATTTAGTGAGCTTTGTACATTTTTAGTAAAGTTAAAAGCATCCACTTACCAGAAATGAATTGAAATAGAGGTATACAAAATCATGTGTAATAAAGCTGCAGAACTGGTTGCATTAATAACTGTAGACCTCTAAAGACTTCTGTATAAAAAGTGCTCCTTCTCAGTTCTGTATAGAGCACACTGATTTGTGTTTGTAACCATCCACCTTCCTTCATTTCACAGATGAAAGTTTAATATTTTTTTCATACCTTTGTTTGTTTAAGATGCTCCACCTCTAAGTTCTAGCATTACAAAATGATGAGTGAAAATGCATTTATCACCTAGAATACAAAGCTTTGTTAATTTCTTTTTTCTTTTTGAACTTTTATGAATTTCTACACATTAAGCTAAACTATACTTTTAAATGAATTAAGGATCTGATTATCAGTAAGACATAACAATATTTTGGGTACAGTATGACATTATCCTATTTGTATGTATGCAGAAATTAAGATACAGATCTGCATATATTCCCATCTGTAGTTACATGCACATTCCAAACCAACCAATGGAACCCCTTGTACATGTCAATTCAAACCTGTTTAGTTAATCACTAAAACCTAAGGATCAGATATTTTGTGCTATTTCTCCAGTGTATCCAGGATGGATTTGATGACTCCAACACTAGAGTGAAACTTCTGTTTCTCCTTGCCATTTCCTCCCTTTTACTTTCCATCTCGGCTGTGGATAAGTTTTTTCTATATTTACACAGAGATGCATCACTGAACATAACATAAACCTTAGATGTGGAAAATTTTATGGCTTTCTCTTTTTTTTTCTTTTAAAAAATATTTGTTCATTTTAAGCAAAACCAGCTGTTCTCTTTTCTGGGTCATCTTCAAATTGCACTGTGTTTGATTTATTTTTCTTTGAGGTATGACTCCTAGTCTAATTTTTCCTTTATATTTTCAAAGTTCATGCCTGTGTGACTCCAATTTAAATCAATATCTAAACCCTATGGAATTAAGTGTTTTTGCAAATGTAACCTTTTGTGACAGAGTATCTGCGTGTGCTCTGAAGTAGATTCCACCAAAATAAAACTATCTTTGCAAAATTTGCAGTCGGATCCTTCTCAACTCCCTTTTGTCACTTAACGGGCACCGTGGGTTTCCGTGCATGGTCTAGATCATCTTGAGTGTCATGGATGTCACAGAAAGCAAGGCAGCAATTGAGGTACTGCAGTTCCAGCTAGCAGAGAACAGCCATGCTCTTATCCAAGAACTCATGGAATCCTCATGGCTTGGGTGCAGGAGGCATCCCTCAAGAGGAAACAGCTGCGCACAGTGCAGAGGCTCCTTCCTGTTAATGCACACAACCCAGAGATGTTCCTGTCACCTGTTTTTAGAGACACATACATAGCTTTCCCATTGGCTGATTGAAGTCTGTCACCTATATTCTCATTAAAAAAAAAAAAAAAAAAAAACCAAAAAAAACACAAAAACCAGTTGAAACCATCCTGTATAGGGGATTTCAAGTCTATGTTTTCTTGGGTTAGAAGCAGGCAAAATGAGCTCTTAAATTGGAAGATGTAATTAATACTAAAGGCCTTACTCCCCATGAGTCGCTCCCCTACCCATAATGATCCTTACTGAAGCAATGCCTAACTAGAGATAGAGCAAGGAACTAATATTGAGTACTGGCAAATTATTTCCTTAGAGACTCCCCTGTTACTTTTCAAAAAAGTCATTGCCAAAAAAGGGCCTGTGAAAGTGAGGTCAGCACCCTTTCTGATCCGCCTGCTGGGGAGAGACATTTGGGATCAGCCCATGTTTTGTTCCAGCATGCTGAGTGCCAGACACTACAGCAGCCTTTCCAGAAGGAAGATGAACTTCCATCCAAAAAGCTCGAGAGACGGCCACACTCTGCCCACACAGAGCTTGTGGCAGTACCTCAGCAGCTCCCCCTGAAACGCAGCTCTTTCCCTGCCAGTGGCCTCATCCCTGCCCCACAGTCTGATGGAAAAGGAGAACGCGCACCTGGTGCTCAAGCCTAGAAGTCTGTCGCCTTTTTGGACCTCCAGATGGGTGACACTCCTCCTTCTCTAGCCTGGAAGACAAGGAAAACATTTATAGGATCTGCCTGTGACGTTAGGGACACTTCTTGCCAAAGCACAGCAGCCATGGTCAGAGCATGGTCACCTCCTGTGGCAGCCCTAAACAGGAAAAAGTGGGAACCTGACTCATTGCTTCCCGAAAACAGTGAACTTTTCTCCAGCTAGCATTCAAATGCTCCTGCATTCAGCTGGCAAGAAGGCAAGGCAAACTTTCGTTATCACTTCTGCCAGCAAAGCAATGAGAAAGAACAAGTTATTTCCTTCCCCCAGGAAGTCTATTGCCACCCTTTAGTGGGGAGTAACAGGAGAGAAGGAGGAGGGGAGAATAGGTAAACATCTCTTTCAACTCAGTATATCCTGTGATATGATTTTCTTTCCTCTCTCACAAAGAAAAGTGCAGATCATCACTGACAAACAAACCATTACAGCAAATGAAACAAAAACCAAACAAATCATTGTCTTTTTTCTTAATTACATTTTAGATTTCACTGCCCTTGGGCTTCCAAAAGAGCAGCCACGTTCCTCTGGGGCATAAAGAAGATTCAAGCCTTGCTTCAGACCTATACTTGCAGCCACCTTTAGCCCAACGAGGCAACAGTTGTTTTCAGATGCACAAATGAGTTTAATAAGGGTCCCAGCAAGACTGAAATCATGGTTGACTTGTCACACCTCCAGCCCCCCAGGCTACATTCAGTTATTGATCTGTTTCTTGCTTCCGCTGAGCAAACACTGTCAATCCACCTCTGTCAGAACCCAGCCTGCAGCATGCAGTGGGCACTGTTATTACTATTTAAGTGATAAATGAGACATGCATTTCATTCAGCATGTTTGTGAAGCAGAAAATATTTATTTTTCTAAAAATACAAATACATAGGAAAATCAGCAAGTTGCATCCTTTTTCATTTCTTGCTGCAAGCAGTAATCATATTTACTGAGCTCCAGGTGGAATTGCCCATATGAAACAAAGTGTTGCTATTAAATTTTTGTTTTTTGGTTGAGCATCTTTGAAATAAATGTTACAGAGTTTTAAAAAAATATAAATAAATAAATAAGGAAAGTAGGGACTCATTCCAAGACTCACTAAATTCTGCAAGTGTCTTACTGGACTTCAGCAAATAGTTTTTATAGAAAAGCTTGGAAAAATACAAATATTCAGCCCAGTTTTGGAGTTCATGGGTTGCTTGGCATTGCAGATTATATTTTCTCACATAGAAGCATTGCAGATTATATTTGTCTCCCTTGTGCTTGGAGAGGGAGAGGGTCACTCCTGCCTGGGGATGCCAGATGATCCTACCCCTCCTGGGGAAAAACATTTCAGGCTTCAGAAGAGTTGGCATGCTGTCTGCCTGGCTCATCCTATAATTCCTCTCAAAACCTTTATGGTGAACACCTCAGTTCTCCAGTACACAAAGCAGTGAGCCCCTGGCTGGCACACTTAGGCACACACAGGTTTTACACCTCAGTGAGACATCCATGTGCCCAAAGATTAATGCATTATGAGCCTTGCTGAAGTCATCTCGTAATGAGGGACACACAGAGAGGGTGTATTTATTATTGTTTCTCAGTGGCCCAGCAGATCCTGCAGATTCAGTGCAGGTTTGTGACCTTATTAGAGGTTTTAAAAGTACTTGGTAATTTTATCTCTCTTGAAGCAGATGGAAGAGGAGACTAAGCCTGCTGGCATCCAAGGAAAGTTCTGTTGCATGATTACAGTCACAGCACATTTACATTCAACCCAGACTTTCTTGCTCCAAATCATTCTGAAAAATGTGGAGAGAATCCAGAGCAAAAGCAAAATCCCTCAGTAGCTTCTCTATTTTCCAAAGGCAATAAACATGAAAGGAGAACCTTTATTGTAACATTCTTCCATGTTCACTAAAGACTCTCTGCCACCAAAAAGGAGCAATTTTCTAAGTTAATAATGCAAAAAAGCACTTCCGTTTGCTTTCATTGGCCTCCTAAAACAATACCACCTGAACCCTGCAGTTTTTCCTTTCTTGAGGACACAAAATTATATTAAAGCCCTCATGTCAACCAGGACTACATACTGCAACAAGACAAGAGCTTGTGATTCTGCCCAGTGCCAGTCTTGATGTGCTGGAGAGAAGGGGCTCAGAGCTGGGCTCTAGAGCAGAAGAATTTTTCCACAGGAGGAAGAGAAGTTGGGATCTGACCTTCCTGCCACAGTACTTTCAAAAGCCACCTTCACACATTGAGGAACAGCTTACTGCTGGGTATTAGCCAGGATCACAAAGATCAAATATTCTTGATCGGGGATTTAAAAATACTGCTAGTTGCACCAGCTGGACAATTTATTCCATACCTGTTCATTAACCCCTAAATCATGACTGACTTGGTGCTCCCCTCACATTTCATGCTGAAACCGTATAACAGACTCAGTTTCTCCATCCCCTGTGGGTACTCTTCCTGTTCCTAATAAAACATGATAAACAAACTCTTACCTAACCTTGAGTTGACAAGGCCTTTAAAGCTTTCAATATGTCATTCTTCCTGGGACTGAAAATGTGTAGATCACTCACCTGCTTAAACCAAACAAACAATCTAAAAACAAACTCAGTCTGCAAATGTGTCTTCCACTATTTAAAATTTATTTACTACAATTATTGACAAGGCTGTTACACAATACATGTTATCTCGCTACATACATCCAGAAACTATGAAGAGTCAATGTCAAATATTATTAACATTCAATATGCCCTGGATATATCCTACTTAATAGAAAATCAGATTTACCATGGCATTATTAAAAAAAACAAATTTCCTTCGAGTAGTCCTAGCCTAGTTTGTTTGTTCTTTTTTAAATACAAGACAGAAATCCTTAAGTCTTCTGCTTCAAACTGTTAGAGACTAGAACAAGAAAGGCTACACTGCATCTACCCTCCAGCACCTCCATTACCTCCAGCAAACCTTTATAGGGAGGAAAAAGCAGATGGGGAAACTGCCTGGAAACAATTCCAGCACAAGGGATGGAGCCTCTCAGATGGAGGTGGAAGGAAGTAGCTATTTCCTGGGAGAAGCTGTCATGAGAAAAATAACTATGGGAGTGGAAAAGTCTATTAGATTTGAGAAAGAAACTGAACACATCGATTTGGGAATGATTACCTTCAGGGATGAACTGGAACAAGTGAGAGTAAAGGCTGGATCCAGTCTTTGCATTTCCAAGGTTAATTTCTTATACTCTGAATAGGTTGGTCCATAGATCTGCTAAAATGTATTTCTGTCCTAAAATGTTCCAGACACACTGAAGCAAAGCAGCACTATGCACTGAAGTAACAAGAATATCTCTTTCTCACACACACAATTCACTGCTAGGAATTTCACACAGCGCATTCTAAAATTATATTTGTCATCTGTGATCTATTAAACCTCCTATCTACAGCAAGCTAATGAGATTTTCTGAAAAGTTACCAGCTACAACCAGAACTATGGCCAGACAGGATTACACCCTAAGTTGCATTCACATATATAGCACAAGCTGTTTGGATTAGAAAGCACAACAGGAACAATCTGCTGAGAAATCATGGTACCATGCCCAGATTATATCATTTTCTAAGACAGAATAAGGAAAGAAATTATGGCTTTCCCACAGACATTAAAGAAAACAAATTTTTAAAAAATTAGGATTGCTCTCAGAAAGTTTGCAATATGGAAGACAAGAGAATCTCCTAGTTTACAAAAGGAATGGCACAGGTGTCAGCCAGTGGCCATAAAAAAGATCCAAATTAGACCTGAAAACTGGGAGATTTGCACCAGGGAAAGTAAAAAATGAGGAAATAGAGCAGGCAAGCCACAGACTCCCTACCAGCATCTGGAAGCAGGATGTGCATCTAATGAGGCTGGAGAAAATGGCCTTTTGTCTGCCAAGTGCATGGACACAGAAGCAAGAAACCTCTGAAGCAAACTCCCATTAATTTTCCTGTGCTCCAAGGAAGGCTTGTGGCTTCACAGCTGTGTGTTGGTGCATGATATACAGGGACAACACAGTAAGTCCAAGACAAAATGCCAGCTAAAACCAGGAGGTGGAGGGCTAGAAACAAAAACTGCTGCAGAGGGAGGCAATACACCATGGGCAGGTTTGCCTGTGGGGCAGGCATGGAGCTCTACAGGAAGGGGACCCTAACACAGACCAAGCCCAGCACTCTCTTCTGAGATCACACATCCTTCTGTCACTGCCACCACCAGAGCAGAGACAGGAGTCACCAAGCCCAGGTGCTGAGCAATACTTAATCCTATTTTCAGGGCAGGAAAGCCAACCCATGAAATTATTAATTTTTCTTCAATTCCTTTGAATTTCTTCATTCTGATAGTCTGAGGAGCTGACAGTACAGTTGCCTGGCCACCAGGTTAAAATAGGTCTTTGAGTCAAATTGCTGGCAGCAGAAATCACCTTTTCCCTCTTAGTAGAAAATAACTCCTTCTGAGGTTGTTTTGGGTCCACTTATCAAAGATGTAGGTTCCATCTATTCTGCAAAGCAAGAACAGGTCACCAGGTCCAGCAGCTTCTCATTTCCATTTGCAAAAAAATAATTAAAAATTAAAATGTCTTATTTTGGGTATGGAAACCCCCCAGTAGTCCATTGCCAAGATTTGCCTGGAACCTTCCATACTTTTGTTCAAAGGCAACATTTCTGCTTCACTTCTTCTTGATTTATACTGACAAATTTGCTTTTTATTCTTCCATGCAGTGTGAGTCTCTGAGATGTTTTATGTCTCCATAAAGATGAAGCAGAAGTTGGCCTTCTCTGGTTTACATTTGAGGGAAAGGCAGCAAGAAATCTTTACCTCTCCAGCACATGGCATATCAAAAGCATGGGAAGATTTGCAGCCTGCTCTGTGCTGCTTGATTTTTCCTGTATCTCCGCTTCTTTGGAAGGATGGATAGGGAAGCAGCCAGCTCTGAAACAGCAGATGAATACAGTCTGGAACAGACTGAGGCTTCTCTTGTCTGCTTGGTCTATTGCCTCTGGAAGAACTAGACGGTCACAGGCCAGCCTGGCATCTGCTGATGCCTCCCAGGAGAAGAATAACGTTGAGCAAAGAGCACAGATCTCCAACAAATTTATGACTCAGTTCATCCACTTGTACTATTCATCAGGATATTGCAATAACTCAACTTATGTGTTACCATGTTCCTAGAAATAGCACTTCCTTTCTTTGCCCTATTTGCAGTACTATTTCAATAGTATTTTTCATGGTATTGAGGCAATCTCAGCTATCACAGCTATGCCTTAATGTTACTAAAAATGCCATCAAACCATGAAGCAGTTATATGACAATAAGATATAACTTCCAGTCTTGCAATGCAGGTTCACTCTCTAACATCCATGGTTCACTCTCTAACATCCATGGATCACAGGAATCCTAGAGCAGCGCAGGTCATTTTACTCTGATAATGGTGGGCACAAAAAGCCTACACACAGAGAATGTTTACCGTGAATTTAAGCTACCTCGAGAAATTCTGTGGATTTCAGTAAACACTTTCTTATGTCTTACACTTTGAGTCAGACCAAGCTCTTGCTGCTTTTGGCAGGAAGGTGCAGTTGGGAGGAAGGATCCACACTGAAATTCCTTCACCTCATAAAAATGGGTTTCCAAAGGAATACGAAAGAAAGATCACAACGAACTGCTTATAAAAAGGGCAGGAAAGGGCCTACAGAAAATACTGGTGGATGCTCCCTAACAGCTGAACAGGCAACTTCATCGGCATCATCAGGTCCCTGTGTTCCTCTGGCATGAAAGATGGGAGCTTTCTACTTTTAGGGTATTATTATAAATTAATCTTAGAACACACACACAGATTAGAATCCCAATTTTTAAACAACTTTTTATTCAAAATATTTTCCATGAGGATCAGTAGTATAAATTGCCACCTGAAACATATTTAGCCCATTTCAAGATCGCATTTCTGTTCAGGATCTGAGTTCAGCCCAAGCTCTCTACTCAACACATATGAACGAAAAATTGGGCTAATTTGACCATAAACATGTACCAGCTAAAATGGTTCTATATTAAATTTTGTAATACTCTTCATGCACATCATCGGCTTTCTTGTAACCTCTGTCCCCAGGGGGTGTGATGTCTCAGAATGTCTAAAAGAAGAAAAGCTTTTCAGAAACAGCAATATTCAAAGTGTACAAATGTATTTACTATCTTAGTTATCTGAGTTTTTAGGTATTATTCTTGTTCCCCAAAACAAGCAGAAAATATAAACTACAGTTAAATAATTCATGAAACTGTAAAATAATAATAAAACTCCCTTATTTTTATAAAAGTATAAAATTGTAGGACCTTAGAATCAGGCCCAGTGTATAAACTTATATTAATATATTACATGTATTATCATTATGATCATCAAACCCAGGAGAAGAAACTGCCCGTGGAAAAACAGTGTTGTGTTGAAAAATCAATACAGTACAGCTCACAAATGCATTTATAGGAGTACTGGAAAGAATACTAGTAGATTTCATCTTGATTTTAATCTGCACTAAAATTCATCTGAGAAGCCATTATAGCCATAAAGGGTAGTAAAGCAGGTTAATAATCCTATTCAATAATAAAAACTAAAAGCATTTTTAATAGCTGAACTCTGGTTTGGCATTGAAATACATTGCTGTGATGTATCAACAAAAAGCCTAACACTGTAGAAAACAGAGAGAGTAATATATATTTTTCTGGTCCCTGACTTTTTCTAAGGTGGTTACTTAAAATACATGAAAAATCACTGAATGCCTAAGGAAGTAGATCAGATTTGATGTTTGAAAACTCTCTTATTTCTTTTGGCTGGTCCATCTAAAATAACAGTTTAGTTGAAAAGAAACTTACTAGATAATTTAGAAAACTGTTTTTCAATGATTACAGCACTGGAACATGACTGATCTCATTTTGGTCCATGATAAAATCATGACCATCTTGGACAGGAAGTAGAGCTGATCAAAACTATTTCACAGACAAAACGTGCATTAAGACCCACAGATTTGGAGAAAATGAAAGTATGACTTGGGAGATATTGAACTGGTCATGTATTTTCTTGCAATTCATGAAATGGTTTGAAAAAAAAGAGAAAGGGATTTTAGAAAGTTTAAATGGGCTTTCATCTTTAAGAAGACACATATTTCAACATATTATTCCAAAACAGTCCCAGTTGTGGGACTATCTACAGTTTTAAAATATATAAAACTGGACTTATAGAAGAAAAATATTTCTTTTGTTTAAATATATCTGTCTACAACAAAAATATTTTTTTCAGATCCACCCAAATTATTTTGAATTATTTCAGTTTACAATGTCCATGTTCATTGTGCTGTCCAATATTTTGGGGGGACATTTTTAAGACCACTTTTTGTATTTACACTTTAAAAAAGCTTCCCAATGATGGAATACCTTTCTTTCCTGTGGCAATATGCATTATATAAATGCCATAGAGTGGACAAAATAACATTGAAAATAGGTATCACTGATGAATAGTACCTGAACATTCAAACCAGAAAAACTGATAATCACTACAAATGCCAAATTACCTCTTTAAAGGTTTAATATCTCAGATAGATTTTTTTTTAAAATTTTGATCCTTATCAGCTAATAGCATAGCCTAGCCTTACATATCCACCCAGAGAGGCATGGTTGACTTTTTAGCTCTTAGCTTTTGCTCCCTAAGAGATCAAAACACAAAGTTTGATGCACACCCACTTACCCAAAAGCAAATAATTGAACAAAGACATAAGTTCCTTTCTTCTAAATTTTCTGCCAGCTGACTTGTACAACTACATGCTCTTTGTAAATGTCTGTGACTTCTCTTACTTTTTTTTAAATTATTTTTAAGAATGTACATAAGAAAAACACTCACTTCACCCAAGCCTTTAGAGCTTTTATACACAAAGCCTCTAAGTCAATGCATCTTTGTCAGCACACAAACATTCCCCAGGGTACATGAGCCAGTGGATCACGCCATCACACTTCCTCAAAAAATATCGCTTCCTGTAGTGCCTTTCCCCATTCTGGGAATTTTAAAAGCAGCAGAGTTGTGTCCTGCTCCAAAACCTGAAAAGTATAGAAAAAAATATTTCAAAGCATAAAAATATATTTTGAAGTTCATGACCAAAAACTCCATGAGAGTTTTTATGCACCAAATTATTCTTCTACCACTGGGAATCAGCTCAGCACCTCACCCCGACAATAAAGACATAAGATAAAAAAGACAAGATAAAATAACAACATAAGTTTTAACTGAAAAACCATCATATTACGCTACACCTGACCATCAGTGATTCCTCAAAGAACCGAGCAAAATATTGTATCTATGCTCCAGCCAAGATACGCCTCTAATTATTCTAATGCTTTTAAAAAGCAACAGGCTTTTGTCATAACAAAAATATGACAAGGAAATTCCTTGAAAGGAAAGGAGGAAACTTTTAATCTATCCTCAAGAGTGTCAGCTTTGAGCAGAGAAGAAAAACTAGTGTAGACTTGGGGAAACCTCCCCTAAGAAAACCAAACTGTTATCTGTGATGCTTTCAAGTCCTCAAAGACCTTGAAATGTTTATAGGTTGCCCCATGCATCTTTGAAAGTATTAACTGTTTATTCAAGACATGAAATAAAGGAAAAGATGCATTATATCAAAGCATTAGGCTTAAGAAAAGTTAGAAGTAAATGACACAGACAGGCAAGTTGGGGGAGAAGGTGTTATCAACACAAAGCAAGATTGGAAAGGAACTCACAAAACAAGTAACACTTTTCAGTTAAGAAGTTTGGGAAACATTAGCTATGTTGTGTACTCCAACACACATGAGAAAGATGCTGCATTTTTCCTGATGATGACAAGGACACTGAAGAAAATGCAAGTCCCTGGTGAAGGTTCTCCCCAGACTGATGACCAACGTTTATAGCAAAAATGACTAAATTTTTACCACAGTTTAAACAAAGATGTGCACTGAAGACAGTCTAGTGAAGAGCAGTGAAGTGAGGCTTGTTGCAAACTCTGGGCAGAGAGTGAGATGCTCTGCTTTGCCAAGTTGGGGTAACACCTTTCAGGGAGTTTTGGCCTCCGCCTCAAAGGCGGGTAGACACTTTAAGCAACAGCTGGAGTTTTAAACGGTGTGTGATGTGAACTACCAAGTTTCAAAGTGGAAGATCCCCATTGAGATTTTGAACAGGAAAAGGGAGAACTTCCTGAAATCCAGTCACTGTAGTGTTTCAGACAACTCAGGGAAAGGGTTGCCAGCCCGTCCTTAGTTTAGCATTACCAAGTCTACTGTGAAATATTTCCTATATCTAACACTGTAACTGGTAACTTTTCTTCTCATGAAAACAATTCTTTTCTGGCATTTGTAATTTACAACACTTTATACTTGCAAAAAAAAAATCTGATGGGTTTTTTTGCTCATCTCATAACATCGATGAAAGCTTTTTCCCCCTGTGACCCTCAGAGATTTTGAGCTCCTACACTCAGCTCTTATTCCTATCTTGCTTTTTCCATTAATCCTACCTGGAGTCACTCAAAATGGTGCAGTGTTTACAATAATGTGCTGAAGCTTTTCAAGTCCATCTGATGAAATATTATTAATAATTCATACTAATGTAATAAATCATTTATGTTTCTGCAGAAGAATTTATCACACTGTCTTGCCTGAAACTCTTCTTTTTCGAGGTCCTATTTGTCATACCCAAATACCACTGGCAGAACTCAATCAGAAAACCTGTTTCTACCAGTCAGACCTTAGGAGGTAGGAGGGCTCCCTCATGACAGGATTGTTTTTATAGAGTAAATTCTGCATGACTGCAACACTACTTGAGTAATATTTCTTACAATTAAAAACCCCAACAAAGATTGAAAGCTCAGTAACAGAAATGCATGGGAATAAAATGGCCTCTTAACTATGGATGGAAGGGCACATGTAGGGGATGGTAACTGAGCATCAGTAGCAGTTAGAAAATTATACCCTTTCAAAAACACTGCTATTACTTATAAAGATTTCATTACTTCCTATAAGTACTCAGGATGGACCCCATCCCTTTCAATGTGTTAGATGGAGAAGTGGTTAATTACTGAAGAAATTTTTAACCATTATTAGAATCATATAATCCAGACCACATCTTCAACATTATATTCATTGTGTAAAACCCCTTCTTGTCAGGCACAAAGACAGAAGACCCAAAAAACTCCAGGCCTTACCTGCCTTTCACATGAAGTTGTGGCTCTCTGCATCTGACAGCAAGTAAATCAAGGATTTTGTATAGGTTTTCTATTAAACCTAGTCCATAGAAAATGGTGTTCATGGTCAAGCAAGGTTTGGGGCTTTTTTCTTTCCACCTTCTTAATATTTTTAATCAGTCTCCACTTCTGCCATAATGGTGATTCCTTAACCTTGACCTGTGTGCTCCTGTGAGCTCAATATAGCTTCCCATTAAGTCAACAGCAGCTGCTCCACTGGCAGCAGCATTTGAGCCAATTACTGCACTGTGAAAGGGGACAGAAAACTCCTGTGGCCGTTCAACTTAAACAGAAATACCAGAATTCTCCCACCAGTCCTCCTCAGCTGAATGGGATTAAACAAAGCAAGACCTCCGTTCAAACCACTGTTAACTTCCAGCTGGTAGCCAGAATTCAGTTCTTATTGTTACTACTCTGCAAGGACCTTTGGTTTCTTCAAAAGAATGTTTGTTATTTCACCTCGACTTTTGTAAACTCATATTGTTTAATCTCCATCTGTGCCTGAGGCCTCACTTTCCTATTGTGGGAAAAATCAATCATTGTTTTACCAGGACACAGTGGCAATTTCCCCCAGTAAACTCAGTAAATTGAGTATTCCTGCCTTCCCTACAGAAGTGATTGCAAAACATATGGGGAAAGTCCACCAGAATCTCCAGGCTCAGTATTTTAAGGTTGAAAGTCTTTCTTGGGTATGGTCTAAACCAACATCTGAAGAAATATTTCTTTACTTTGTTCTCATACTAAATAACCTTGTCTGACTCTTTGGTCCCACATCTTCTCTCTGAGAGCCTCCTTTCATTTAGCAGCATGCTCATAGGAACTTAACCAACTCCACAAAAAGAGCTGAGACCTGGAAGACAGCCCTGGCAGGTAAGAGAAATGAAAGACTGAAAATTTCAGCAAATCTCCAGGAGGTGCAATAACAATGCTCAGCACATTGTCATCTTTCCTGTCATTCCTAGGTCAGTAATAGAAATCAATTTCTATATGAAACCAGCAGAACCTGGAGCTAGGATATTGCTGCAGGTGTTGGACGTCCTTTTATTTGAAAGCCTTCTCATGCCAGTTCTTAAAAATCACTGGAGTTCTCAGCTCTGCACATAAGGTATGACTTCTTTTTGTGCACAATATGAGAATTCAATTACTGTGGGACCTATTCAAAGAATAGCATTCGAAAGGTTCAGCATAAATTCAAGTGGTGTTCAAGATGGATAATACACTTCAGTCAGTAACATCTGCATATCCAAAATACTGCACTACCCAGCAGAGCAATCAAGCCCTCTCCACAAACTCAGCAGGGCAGCTCTACAGTCTGCTGGCTAAAAGGTCAGATGTTAAACTGGTTTCACAATACTACAGGAAAGCTTAGAATCTAACAGAAGAAAATAAGCCCTTTGCAGACAGTAACAAGGGTTAGACTTGTACATGGCTTGAAAAGTAGTGACAACAGCTTTAGGGTAATAAGATATAGTAAACACTTTTGTTGTCTATTGACAGCAATTTTGTTGTCCATACTATTGACAAGTAAAATTATACCAAGTCCATTATTTCAGTTTATGGAATAAGCAAAAGTAAGTTTGCATTTTAGCTAGTCCCTTGGCTTGAAAATATAAATGGAAAGTGTTGATTGTGATGGATTTTTAATTACATATTTATTTCAATGAACTGAGAAATATAAGAAAACTACCATTTCTGGCTGATGCACAATCATGTTTCCCCCTACCTCTAATGTAAAAATGAGAAAGCTGAAGCACTTAAACACCTTAAGAACATATATTGAAATCCCAGAAGTACTTTGGCCATTCTGCACTGCTGCAGAGGTAAGCATTGAATTGCCTTTTGGCTTTAAGCCAATTAACCCAACCATACATGAAGAATGAAGTCCCAGCAACATAATGTAGCCCATTTTAAGGAGCTATAAAAACAGAACACAGACCCTGAAACAGATTTAGCTACATCCTTATGCATATATCACAACAGCAGCTGAAATTCACTTTGTTCCATCCTGTTAACATGTAAAACAAAACTCAGGGTGATTTAGCTCCATCCCAAGAGTACTAAGCCAAGCCCCAAACAAATCATGGCTCAATTTGTGCTTTTCAAACCTCACTTTTCGATGGGCCGTCTGTTTATGTGTTCAGAGATGCCACAGTGTGTTTTATTCCACGTTTGCATCTTAAATATCACCTCCAAGACAGCAGATTAATACCATCCAGCCTTTTCTTTCCAGTAGTATTTCTAGTAATTTTCAGCTTGGAATTATTGAAACACTACCGTTATTTAGTAAATTAAATTACAGTTTGAAAATCAAGTCACAGCTTCTGGTCAGCTTAAAATGGGAATTCTTTTCCCTCCTGGTACTTCTACATCTCTCCCTCCCCAGAGTATTTTGACTCAAATAGAACAGTTTATACTGATTTGCTTTGTAATTTATGTGAGGTCAAATAATTTTTTTTTCAAATGTCCATAATTAAAAAAATTACTTCCTTTTTAACATGAAATTTTTCATTTTACTTGGATTTTTTAATCTTTGTGTTTGTTCTCCCTCTTTTATTTTTGACAGCTTGTGTGTGTATGTGATGCAAAAATGACCACTAAACTCAACTTAATTTGCAGTTAGCTTCATATCATCTAAAAGCTATGAATAATTTACCAGAAAAAAAAAAGCTTTATGAAGCTCTTTCAATAGCCTTTTAATTACAACAGAGCAAAATACAGGAGAGGTGAGAAAATTGAAACATGATTATTTTATAAACAAAACAACAACGGTAATCAAGTTCTAATAAGGAGTTTTCACACTATTTTCAATTCATTTGGGTCCTCTTGTCTTTGAAAGGGATGCCACCCCAAACTCAGTAAAGGTTTCTTCACAGAATAATGACCTTTATGCCAGGACACATAATTTGTATAGCAACAGCAGGTTATGTGTATTATTTACCAATCCCTTGGCAGCCCAAGTGGGCTGTCTGCAGTCTAACGATTTTTCAGAATTCATACAATTTAAAGGTATAGCTCCCAAGCAGACAACTTTTTGGACAGTGGCAGTAGACAATACATTACCTATTCACACACAAACACAATATGAGATTTGGGGTGGCCTGATGGTCTTACTGACGTTCTGTAGTGACGCTGGACAAAGTACTTGTTGGAAGCATCTTTATTCTTTCCTGTTTGACAAATGCCACTGGCCTTTCAGCAGGGCACTGGAGTGTAAGAGGATGTTTGGGCAGCATAGCATGCTATGGTCAAGGGAAATGTGCCATTAAGCAACTACATTAATTATAAATTGCCTCAGAGAGGCATTTGCACAGCAGGTTATACTCTTCCCAGAAAACACGGCACAGCCAGAAGAAAAAGCTGTTCCTTACAAAATTCCTATTGGATAGTCTTATCACATTCAGGTGTTTTCTCTTCATAAGAATATTTCTATCCAGTTATTAAATTTGAACTGAATAAACCACTTATACCTTGTTAACCTAGCTGTCAGTTAACACCATAAGGGCTCACATTAAAGAACCTACATAATTTTAAGACAGGATTTATTACAACAAATGAAGACTCAGATGAATTGTTGATAATACACAGCATTACTGACATGGTGTTATGATGCTTTTATTTAGCTCAATAATAGATGGCTCCATATATTCACTAGGAGCAATATATGCTGTGTACATGAATTCCAGCATGCCTGCCTATTTCTCGGCTCTGACTGACTGGGGTGCCTTTTCCAAAGGTGCCAAACTGATTTGGAAATAAAGGATTTCAAGCAATAATCAATTAAATGACCTCTCAGACTGACCTGGGGGGCTAATCAAGCAATCAAGCCCAGTTTATAGAAGGGTACTGGCATCCCTGGGCCTAGCTGGCTGCTTAGTAGAGGGGTTTGGTTCTGCAAATTAGGCCCTGGATATAGTTCAATACCTTGCAATTCGCAAATGATAGATGAGCTTGGTTTTCTGTCTGAAAAGCAGATCAAATGACATTCACAGAAATAAACAAGCATTTGCTACTTAGAGAGCATGTCCTGGAATATATTTCTAAGTGTTGCCAAAGAGACAAGGAGACTGATAATGAGGACGATTTTCTTGCCATTATTCATCATAAATGCCAGAAAAAAAAAAGTTTAAAAATAAATAAAAAAGCTGATCTGATGACTTAATTCAGGGTGATAATAACAGGAAGTGCGATCACTTGAAAAAGCAGCCCATCTTGGTACTTTGAGATATTTCAAGCAGGAAATAGCAAAATATCTAATTCTTGGCAAATATGGCCTGGCAAGATGCTTTATATTTCCCAGTTCATGACTTTATAATACAAGTAGTACTCGATGCAGGAGTACTTAGAGTCATGCACACACACAGAACAGCTCTAGAGGAAGGTATTCCATTGCCCTGGCACAACAGCAGAATTATAAGGAAGTTTTTTGAGGAGTTGAAATTTCAGTTCCTTGCTTTTAAGGGATATTAGGAAGCTCCTTAGGCCCTGTGGCACTGCTGCAGGCAGAAGGTGAGCAGGTAGACAGGCAAGATAGGGAATCTTGAGTCTTGCCTCTGTGCCAAATGATTGAGTGGATGAAGGACCAGCTTATTTTATGACAAAGAAAGTTAGCAGAGATATCAGCAAACTGGCACTAACATGTCTTAAAGCTTAGTTAATCTGTGCATGGATGCCAATCAAAAGGACACAAAAAATCACTAGATCACATAAGCTGGAAAAGGCCTCTGATATCATCAAGTCCAACCTATGACCAAACACCACCTTGTCAACTAGACCATGGCACTGAGTGCAATGTCCGGCGTTTCCTTAAATACCTCCAGGGATGGTGACTCCACCCTGTCAATGCCCAGTCACTCTTTCTGTGAACAAATGCTTCCTAATGTCCAACCTCAACTTACCATGGTGCAGCTTAAGATGTGTCCTCTTGTTCTGTCACTGGTTGCCTGGAAGAAGAGGCAGAACCCACACATGGCTCATTTTCCCAACTCAACACTACTCCAGAATTTGACAGCAGGGTCTTCTCTTTCTGCATGGAAGTTTCTTTTAGTGACTCACAGATTTAACCTGCTGCTGGTGTCATCCACAGTGACACAATTCTCAGAACAGTCATCCCTTGTGTCTCTCACAGCTCAGCAAACAGCTGACTTGCACATCAGCTGTTGCAAGCAATAATCTCTGGAGCACTTAAGTGCATCTGCATTCATACAGAGTGCATATATAATTACACATGGGCCATACTCCTGATCATATTATTCTTCAAAGCTTTTTTTGTTTCTGTAAATTTATCTGCCGCAGACAAGATAAAACTTGGAGTTCTCACTTTTTAATTTTGTTACTGTAAACAGTGTGTCAGCAGCACATTTCCATAATCACTGCTGTTATGAAACATAAGAACACTACCACAAGAATACTGTGTATTTCTTTACAATGTTTTAATCACAAATTGGTGCCTCAAACTACCTAATTGAGGGATGTTAGTATGAGTAATAAGTACATGACATACCAGAGTAGCTACCACTGAAATTAAGTTACTGCTGAATACGGGGGGTCAAATACTTAAATAAAAGAAATATGTGTTCCTCTTAAATGTAATTTAATGTTATGTCATTGTTTTGAGGAAGAACAAGATATAAATTTAGTCATCATCATCTGGGAAGAAGGCAGAGGAGATACTCTCAAATGTTCAAAATAGGATGCAAGCTCAGAGTGAAATACCATCAAATATAGTTCTGTAAAGAAACCAGTTCCTGATGGTTTTCTGGTGAGGTTGTTGAGAGCTAATACAAGAGAGCTGATTGTGAATGGTTCAAAAGAACTGAAAGTTGTAAAGAATATCGCACACATGATAGAAAAACGTCCAAACCACAGAAAGCTGTGTTTGCAAATCTGTGGAAAAACATGCCTCTTCAGCCCACGTGTGAGAATACCCAACAGAGTAGCTGATCACTAGTGAAAATGTTGCAAATCATATACAAATTGGTATGAATATTTATCAAATGTTTTAATTAAAATTATCAAGCCATTAGATAATGTGCCAAAAAAATCAAAAGAGACAACAGCCATGAAGCAGAAACTGCAGAAGAACAAAAACTCAGCTGGAACCTCCATCAGCAGCCAAGGAAAAAACAAATCATGTGAGCATCCCACAGCCTTAATTCAATGATATTCAGAATGCCTGAACATCCCAGAGGGTGCATGTTACTTGAAAATGAATTCATTAATGTTCAAGCTGAAAAATCAATACACAAAACTCACTGAACTAAAAAGCATATGCCATAAGTCAAAAGATCATTATTATACAGTAACCATTTTCATATTTTTGCTTTCTTTTGTCAAATCCAAATAAGCCTTCTTAAGGTAAACAGCATTTATTCTCGGGAGTTCAACATTGTATTACATATAATAAACCATAAAGCAGATCAAAACCCACCTTGCACCCTGATGCTCCCATGTGCTAAACTCTTCCTCCTAGTCAGCTGGAACAGAGAAGTCACCTTCTTGTACAGCATGACCCTCCTTGCTCTGGCTGACAATTTGGCACCATACCTCCCTTCCAGAGGAGACATTACATCTGCTTGTAGTATTAATGCAACCTCATGCGGTTATTAAGCAAAATCAAGTGAAAAACTGAACAGTGGGTTACAATTACTGCTGCACAAAATAACCCCATAAAAGAAATGGTCGAATAGAAACCATTAGGGCAAAGGAATAATTTTCTTGCGTGTTCCTATGTATTTTGGCAATGGAAAGCTTCCAGAACTGGCACTATGTGTTTAAAACGAATCCTTTCACTTAAGAAACTATACTTACCCTCCAACTCAGACGAAAACAGAATCTAAATACAGTATTTGCTCATAAGGTTACAACAGCTGCCTCTTTTCAAGAATGCTACAACACATGATTGCCACAGAGGACACATTAGAACGCTAACAAGACCTTAATTTGGAGATTTCATATGTCAAGTTTCTACCTTAGACAGAATTATAATTCATAACTTGAAAAACATTATAAATCATATCAAGTCATACAAAAATGAAAATGTCTATTGAGACAAATACCAAACTATCAAATCAGCCTCCCATGTAAGTATTAGGCAAAACAGCATAGCTTCATCCTGCTAACAGTGGCCAGAAGAAACACTCCCTTCATGGTGAATACAGGGTGTGCAGCATCAATCCGCTGGTTTTTCATCAATGCTATAACTTCTCAGCACTTCCAACACAGCCTTGGCTCTGTGTTAAAATCTTGGTATTGAGAGAAATGCCTTAATGTTCTCTTCTGTTACTGTAAACAGAAGGATTTCCTGAAGACTTCAGCTTGATGGGCAGTCTGTTTGCAAATGTGTCTTGCCTAAATTATAGACACAGGAAACACAGCAAATCAGCTTCTATAGTTCTCATTAAAAAGTAACTACACTGCAAGGTAAATATAAATTTGCAGAGAGCTACCTACAGCACTTGCCTTACATTTTATTTCAAAGGCAAAAATTAGGGCACCATTAAAGAGAGTCTCCACATGGAAAAGATCCTTAGAATGAAAAATAATTACAGAAATGGAAATGTAGGAAGCTCCACAATTGTAGTTTCATTTCATTTCTTATCCAACCACTACAGATAACCTACTATTGTGGTTTGTTTTCTTTATTATGTTACAGGTTGACACAGTTTGGTTTTTAGTTAAAGTGGAAACAGTTCCCTGTGAGGACCTTGGAATTATTTTGAGACAGGCACCTATGAGAGTTCATTTTTAAGTATTGACATATTGTTGGACCATTGAGGAATCTAGATGTAACTTTGAGGGATAACCATATAAAGTTCTGAGTGAGTCTAAGTCAGCCTCTTTCCTTCTGGCCACTTGAACAGGTAACATTGGGCTGGACCAGCCCTGCCGCTCCCTCCCCTTGTGGGGGAGTCGGTTCAGGCCCGGCCGTGCCTCCGGGCCCCGGGCAGCCGGGCCCTGCCGCTCCCCCTGCCAGGCGGGGCAGGGGGCCGGAGGCCTGGAGCCGGCCGAGCCAGGAGGGAGGCAGCCGAGCTGGGCCCCTGATAACACCTTTGGGCCCAGCTGGGCTGAGCCCACCCCGTTTTGCCACCGACGGGTGGGCAGAGCCCCCTCTCTCCCTCTCCTCTGGTGACTCCCGGGCGGAGAGAAGCGAGGTGGGCAGGGGGGAAGCCCGGCCGTGCTGAGGACAGTGGTGGGAGAAGCTGCTGCCCGGCAGAGATCACACTGACCATCACAGACCTGGGCAGATTGAACCCTTTCTTGGCAACCTGAAGCTTTCAGAAGTAGACATTTCTGACTGGACTTCTCTGGATGTAAACCATGAAAACTGGAGTAACATACCTCTTCAAATCATGGGAAGATATGCATTTAGGGAGATGTTCAAATTTGTGTGTGGATTTTGAACAAAGGTGTGGACTAAATGGACTAAATGATACTGATCTTATAAGATGCTTGAACAGAGATAGAGATAAATCTTTTGTGCTAGTGAAGAAGTGAGAAGATATCTCTGTTCCTGAGAAGAAGAATCCTTTGTTCTTTTGAGTTGTACATTTTTAAAAGGTGATACCCTAATGTGCAAAAGTCTAGACCCGTCACCCATAAGCCGCTTGGGAAACTGCTGATGGGAGGGGTCACAAAAGCAGGTTTTTTAACCAGGCGGCTGTTTGTTCTGGCAGTTAAAACCCACCAGAAAACTGTTTTAAGTTGTCAGTGGGGAAATTCCATGGGACATCAAGAGAGACTCCTCTCCCTAAGTGATGGAAGATTATGTTTAAATGGTGAAACTGACTGAAAATCATAGTTTTGTCTCTCTATGTTGGTTGTAGAAACGTGAACAACTTGTGGGGAAGGGAGAAGGGTTTTGAAAAGTTCAAATTTTTTTTCTTTTTTTTTTTCCCTGCTTTAGTGTGCATTAATAAACTATCTTTATAACCTTAAATTGGGTCTGTTTCACCTTCTTCCTCCCAAAGTCTATCTCACAGAAAGAAAAGAGAATAAACACAAAAACCATCACAAATTTGGCCTGCTGACCAAGAAAGGTCAGAATTGGCGAATGTGAAACTGCTGCATGAATTGGTGTTTCTGCCCGATTCCCAAACCAGAACAGTATCTCACATTAAATACATTTCTAGAATCCTAAACAGTATTCACAGATCGTTTAAGGCTGAATTTGCAATAAGCATGACTCTTTTACAAGCCTTAACATCTTTAGCTTCTTTTCTCCTCTGGGTTCTGTTAAGCCTTTCATTTTGCAAGTACTGTCCTTTAAACTGTGTTCCAGCCTAAGCATTTTATTTGCCATTTGATTATCTCACTTCTTTTGCCATGACCACAAACACTGGAATCCTGGCTCATAAACCCCAAGGCTTTCAAGAGACCGGACAAGACAGGTAATATCTGACAGCAAAGTTCACTTTCCTCCCTAGCAGCTAATGTGTTTTCACCCTAAACCCTAAGGGGCTACAGCTACAGACTACAGGTTTTTTATGCAACCTTTGTGGATTTTCAACAACACACGGAAATTCTAAAATGATATCTCAAAGTCTGAACAGATCTGTATAATACAAGAGTAAAGTGAGCATTAATGACTCCAAAGCATTATTTTCTTCTTGTTCCCAGTAATACTTGGCATATATGTGTGAGTTTTAAGTAGATCTGCTTGAGAAAGAGCTAATAAAATTGTTTGCACCTCTCCGTTGACTGGAGAGGAGGCCTTGTTATTTCCTTACTTATGTGTTGCCTCAAAAGGGACGTACATAAGACTTTTAGAGCGTTCAAAGACTGGTACCACTAAACATAGAGATTGTAACAAAACTTTTTGCTATTATCAAATTTATTAATGAAACCACCTCTGGTTCATTGGTGTTTTCCTGGGTTTTAAAAAACACCACCTCCCATCTCTTTGTATCTAAATTGCACATCAAACCTCAGAGGGTTTTTGTGTCAGATCCTCCTAAGGCCAGCAACAGAGACAGGAATTGTACCCAGGCTCCTGGTCTTTGGGACGTTTTAACCAGTGGACCCCAAAGATTTAAATGTAAATGGGCATCCATAACACCTCATAGTGTTGTTACCTCTTCCATGGAGAAGCAAAGATGGAATAGCATGTTAATAGAACAGGATTTTTGGAATTGTAAGTCCGGAGCAAATTAGTATTTTGCTATGAGCTAACTCCATTATCATTTAGTAAAATGCTAACACATGTCAGAATATTTACTTCATTACTGTTGATTTTATTTTCTTTCATTCCTAACTTAATTTTGATGGCTGCCTCATAATAGCTAGATAAGGAAGGACACACCTCTGTTTATCAGTCAAATCCTTATGTTAAAGTTAAACCCTTTGCTCCATTGCTATAAAATAAAAGTCAGGCATGACTGCTATGGGAAAACTGGGAAAATGTGTTTATTTCCCCTGGGAAAATATGTCAGCAGAATATGCCAGCAGAAAACTGAACACATATTTCTAATATTCGCACATATTAGAAAGCATTAATATGTCTTGCAATTCTAGAGCTGTTTAAAATCTGCCTTTGTTGTTCATGGACTACTTGCACCTGAATCTATCTGGATATACACTTATTTTTCTCTCTTTACAAATGACAACAATAAAACTAGATGTATGAAGGAAATCTACTTTTATAAACAAATTACAAGGCTGTCCACTGCATTTCTATATAATTTAAAAGGAAATTGCTCCATGAAAAATAAATGATGTGATTGTTTCATGAATTTGAATACCCTGCATGGGTCACGTGTAAGATAAAACAGCTGCACATGTATTCCACTGCTACAGCAGAGCCATGGATTCTACAAGCATGAAGGGAGAAAGAAAACCTGCTAGTTTTGGCAGAAACAATCCACTCAGCAAGCCTGGGAGTCACAAGGGACAGGACAGGGAGCATTGAAATGCCAGCCCAGGCATCACCTTCCCTGGGGTTGGAGCCTCTCATTCAGTCCAAACTTGAGCTAAAGACAGAGAATTACATCAGGCCTGGTGACACAACAAGGTAAATCACCAGGCAGGAGCCAAGCCATGAGTTAATAAAAGTCAAGGTGGCTGTAAATCTATGGAGAATTAATTTCACAGAAATCTTTCCATCCCTGATGGCTGCATATTCAGTCACATTTTCACCTCTGAGTCTGGTCCCAGGCATCCCTCATTCTGGGCTTCAGATTTTCTGTGGTATTTTCTGGGCATACAAAAAAAGGCATTAATTAGACATTATCATCACATATGATGAATAATACAGAATGGCAGAACCTTGCTCAGATAGAAGAAAAGAGAGTACAAAAACACACAGGTTTTTTTATATTCATAACAGTCCTAATGCTACGAAAGACATTTGACACAGCAGCTATGCATTTCTACAAGACAGATTTGCTATTGTTAATGCTATGTCTCTTCTGAACTTACTAAAACCCCCAAACTTTTAAAAGCACCTCAACACTCTCTCAATTAATAATGCTCTAAAATGTGCAACTAAGAGCACCTTCATGAGTTATTTTTAAGGCAGTATTTATGTGAACATCAAAACAATCTCGGGTGCTGTCAGCACTGGTTTTCTCCAAACTGATGACTAAGATGTTTTATGTGCTGAAGACACTTGCAACCAGGGCAGTTCAAAGACATAAGGCCTGCTCTGCTTTCCTTGCAGAAAGGAAGAACCTTCTAATTGATCTTAATGGGACTTGAATTTAGTCTACAGAGAGACAAAAGGCTTTTTAGCACTATTAGTGATAGCATCTACCTCTCTATTTCCTATGAAAAGAAAAGCTATGCAATACCTATGAGACATCCCGAGAAAAAGCTGATATTGTGTGAGCTTTCATTCTCTACTGGAATATTGTCTGTAATCTCAAAGTCAAACCCAGTAGCATATGCAAATTGGAATTGAATGCCATGGTACATATTGAAGGCATTTAACACTAGATGACAAAATAAGCATGTATCCCTTAAAATTCCTATTACAAATACATCCACTCAAGGTCCGATGCTGGAAGAGAAATGAAAAGTGTGCCTGGAATGTATTTATTGTCAGGAAAGGTAAACTGAAATGTGAGAAGCTGTTTCTTTTCCCAGACACGAGCTATGTTTATCTTATCACTGGATTGGGGATAAAAGTGATGTAATATTAAATCAAAAACAAAAAAAGTACCATGGATACGGCACTGATAGTCTAATCACAATCCACGAATGCAAAAGCTGAGCCCAGATTAAACACCTATAATTTATTTGTCAGAGCTTTACCCCACTAATTATTTACAGAATTTGTTCTAATCTACAGGCATGACATGTCTCTCTGGATATCACATTTATCCAAATACTGGCTTATAAAGCCTATCGAAGCACATATCTCTTTCATGTCTGACTTTTCACAAATTGCATTTGTTTTAGGATTAAAGGAGAGAATTATTCCATCTTGGGATAAAAGGGTTGATTTGACACTTGTCTTTGCTCACCATAATGCTCCGCAACATTTAGGCAGTAACAACTTGCATTTATACCTTCTGCTAGACACCTATTAAGCTGCAATTGAGTCAATTTTAACTCAAGTTGTGGAATACACAACAGCAGTGTTGAACTGTACAGCACATCAGTACCCACTCCTTAAACTGCAAAATTGAAAATTTATTGCCTCTGAAAGATTTGAGTGAACATCACAAAAAAATGCATTTTGGGGATCTTGCAGATTATAGAAACACAGCTCAGCTGTGAGAGAATAAAGGACAACCATGGGATCAGAGATCTCTTGTCTAGAAAGGTACACTGGACAAGGTGTCAGTCTGCTTCATAGAATCCCATAATAGTTTGGTTTGGAAGAAACTTCTGAAGATCATCTAGTCCAGCCCCCAGAAATGGTCCCCTAACTTCTACAATTACAACACAGATAGAGCCAGTGGGGAAGGTTCACATTAAATAATAAGTGTTATAGGAGGACAGAGGCAAAGTCTAAAAAACCCGTGCAGCTATGGTTAACTGGAATTCCAGCTTGGTGCAACTAGCAAGATCTGCCTTCCCCTGCAGCTTATTACCTCCCCTCTCCCCTGCCGGCAGTATTCATACTTGGAAACAACTTCATAGAATCACAGAACATTCTGAGTTGGAAGGGACCTGTAAGGATGATAGAGTCTCACTCTTGGACCTGCACAGGACCATCCCCGAGCGTCAGACCATGTGCTTGAGAGCATTGTCCAAACACCCCTTGAGCTCTGTCAGGCTTGGTGCTGTGACCACAGCCCTGGGGAGCTGTTCCAGTGCCCAACCATTCTCTGGGTGAAGAACCTTTTCTTAATATCCAAACTAAACCTCCCCTGACACAACTCCAGGCCATTCTCTCGGGTCCTGTCTCTGTTCATCACAGAGAAGAAATCAATGCTTGCCCCTCCTCTCCCCTTCACGTGGAATTTGTAACTGCAGTGAGGTCTCTCCTCTGTCTCCTCCAGGTTGAACAAAGTGATTGTTCAACCACTCCTCACACACCTTCTCCTCAAGGCCCTTCACCATCTTCATTGCCCTCTTTTGGACTCTTTCTTGTTTCCCTCATACCCTTGCATATTCCTGAACCTGAGTTTTGCTCTGAATTGAGGCAAATATGTCTATCACTTTTAATTTTAACTTCATTGGACTCAATGATCCTTGTAGGTCTCTTCCAACTCAAAATATTCTGCAATTTTGTGATTCTGATCTCTGTAAAACACAATTCTCCATTTGTCACATGTGCATGGATGTCATGTGCTCTTAGTGTTTCCAAAGGACACATAGCCAGAAAAAGAGGCCAACAGAAAGATTTTGAATGGGGAAGATAGTCTGTCTCCAGTTGGCCTTCAGTAGGAATCAGATACCATTGCAATATTAGGCCTCTCATCTCTAAAATGAAGCTACTTTGGGTTTCACTGCCAAGGGCTGTCACTACATGCAGAAGACAGCATTTTTGAAATAAGGATCTTTTTGTTGTTTGACAGGAAGCTCTACAAAGAACACAGCAGAAAGACAAAGTTTTGGCTGCCATGATGTCAGCAGACAGTGAAAAGAATGCATTACAAAAACACCAATTGGATTTGGAGTGTTTAATACTTTAAGCTATGCATAGAAATGTGGAGCTGATGAGAAACTGAAAATATAATTAATCTTACAAAAAATAAAAATTAGGGCAGCAATGTGCACATTCATTTCCATATTGGCTGCAGTGAATAAGTATTTACATTGGGATATTCCTGTGTATTCCTACACAATCTTTTCTACAAATGATTCTTGGATTTCAAGGGGTAGAATTATTTAGGTAAAAAACTGAATGGACAGCCAGGCTCAGAGAGTGGTGGTGAGTGGAGTTTAATCTAGCTGGTGACCAGTCATTAGTGGGGTTCCTCAGGGTTTAGTATTAGGGCCAATAGTATTAGGACCAATACTGTTTAATATTTTTATTAATTACTTGGATAAAGGAATCAAGTGCACCCTCAGCAAGTTCACAGACAGCACCAAGTTGGGTGAGAGTGTTGATCTGCTGGAGAGTAGAAGATTTTCACAGAAAGGATTGACAAGCATTGAATTGGGCTGACCAGAGAAGTGGCAGTCACCATCCATGGAGGTATTTAAAATATGTGTAAGATGTGTCTCTAACCTAGGTGATTCTTTAATCTCTAATTTTATAAACATGTTCTGTGTTTGGGTAGAATATTTTGATTTATCATTTATTTTCACTGGGTAAGTAAATACATAGGTGCTTACTCTCGGGTCATTTTCAGTGCAGTTATAGAAGAGCTACTGCTAAAAGCCTCTGCCTTTTAGTTTTCGTGGTTACCAAGACCAGATTCCATGCCTAGCAAAGGTAACGGAAAGATTCCCACTGTTTTCAGTGTTTACCATTGGCTACTGTTTTTTGGTTTGTGCTGCAATCCCTCCTTTAGAGAATATAAATCTCATACAAATCAGACTAGAAGTCCATAAACTGGAGAATGAAACTCCCCAGCATTTAAAATCAACTCTTATACACATGATGTAGGTTTGGAAATATGTTTCCTCTGTTTGTGAGTCATTCACTGAGTTAACACACAGTGGGATGCCCATTTTCTTTTAAAAACAACAATGTCCTGAAATTAGCTTCAGGAGAAATCCAAAATATCATATAGTTCATCATTTTTTCTACAACTTCATGCCTCTCTTACCACTCCCACCTCATTTTAAAAATGAAGGGCAAATCTCCAAAACTGGGCATCTAAGTCTGTATATGGGTTGTCACTTCATCAGTTGAGAGGATATGGACCATCTGCACAAAATCAAAAGATATCCCCAGTATTTAACAACCTATCTCATCTTCACAGAAATAGCATTTACTTGATTTTTGTCCTTAGAGCATAATTTAGTGAAGCCTTGGACACCTGTGGTCGTCACATAGTAAGTGTTGCAAGTCAGTTACAATGGCAAATATTAAAATATTCTCAGTGAAGAAAACAGCTCAACATTGAGCAGTTGCCAGAAACCGCAATTTTATTTACAAAGGTACTCCATACTAACTTGGCACCTGGTAGCTTCAGTTTTGTGAGAAGATGTTGTTAGGAAATATTTGGTAAATCACAATTTTTAAGCATAACTGCTCAGAGATAACCTGAGTAACATGATCAGTGTCCCTGAGCTTTCCTCTCTCAGAAGAGGGGGAGTAACCTTGTATTCTT
This sequence comes from Prinia subflava, assembly GCF_021018805.1. Taxonomy (NCBI): domain Eukaryota; kingdom Metazoa; phylum Chordata; class Aves; order Passeriformes; family Cisticolidae; genus Prinia; species Prinia subflava. Next base: position 101,070,129 of record NC_086248.1, read on the forward strand.
TAGATCAGCCTGAAGCAGGTTTATTACAGGAAAGATGTAAAAGCAGAGTACCAGGTTGGGAGATCGACTGGAACATTAGGAATATTTTGCCAGAGACTCTTAGGTTCCCTTGCAATACAAATGATACTCCAAAGGGGCCTCCTCGAGATGCTGCTTCTCTTGTTCTTCAGTTACAGAGAAAAAGATACACATATATTAATATTCTCACCTCCCACCTTTTATTTCTTCCACAAATTCAGATTATATTATTGCATCAAAGTCTGTTGCCTGTGAAAATTCAAGTCAAGCAGCATGAGCTTCCCATTCCCGTTTGGACTTTCTATTTTTACTCCCCCAACAATGAAATTGGGGCAAGAGAGTTTTCCGCCCTAAACCCAGCTGATTGACTAAATCATCATATTAATGCTGTCAGCGTCTCAGCCACCAATCCCAATTTTTTCTCTGCACTCCACAACAAGTAATCACAATACACAGACATATCAGAAGATGGTTTGGAAACAGAGCATTGAAGTGCAGACCCTGATGCTGTCAGTTTATCAGGGAACTCTGACTGGCATCAACCAGCAGCTACTCAAACTGCTAACTGCAGCTGCAGACAGGCTAAAATTAGCTTTGGACACTGGGTCAGAAAGTGTAATTTGGAAGTTTATATCTCATCTCTAAAGCCACAGACAGTATCTGGCTTCTGGAGATTCAACAATATAATTAATTATACATCACACAAAATAGAAGCCAAGAAGAGTAAAGCTAAAAGCAGACACTTAATAGAGGTCTCTTCTATATCTCACATAATAAATTATAAGTTTACAATAGCTAGTTCTTGGGGCAATACCACCAAAAGAGTAAGTCAGTTACAAGAGTAGAGACCTCCTCAAAATATTCAATTAATGTGGCATTGAAATAGTCGTAATTATTAGGAGAATTACTTTTCTATCTTTAAAACAGAGTTCTTGCAAATTTTGGAGGAAGTAATGGCTAATAGTGATTTTCCTAAACCAGGCAAAAAATGTGTATTAATCTCTTATATAGATACATGTTAATTGAGGTTTTCTGTAAACCATCAGACAAACAAAAAATTGTACAACTTAGTTTCTCTTAGCCATCCCAAAGAATACATGTTTTAAGAAGCTGGTCTTTTAGACCTGGAGTTTAAATTTCCTCAGATTCCCTGTTCCTCTGCCAACTCATTTCTTAGGAAGTTTTCCATGGAATTAAAACCATTTACCACTAAGTCTGATGTCGTTAATCTGACCACTGCTTTTGTCTCAGCTGACCACAGACTCTGAGCAATAAATAGTCCTTGCTATTTAGAGGCTACCTCTTGTTTCAAACCTTCCAAAGGATCCATATTTCAGCAGGAGTCAGCATGCAACATAAAGTTCCTCTTTAGTTCAAAGTAGTCAATAAAACATTATTGCTTGTCTGTTTGTTTACGAGATCTTGCTTCTACTTTCTCTTGCTGTGAAGGTTTCCAGAATGCAAGTGTTCAGCTTCTCTGTTAAGACCATTCTAATAACAATTCTAATAATAACAGAAGTCTGATAAAAGCCAAAGGATGCACAGCTCTTTCTGGTAGTTTCACTAGGATATCTCTCCAAACTATTAAATATCACATTTCTGCGGCCAGTTAAGAAACATCTCTAATCACAGAATCATAAAATGGCTTGCATTGGAAGAGACCTTAAAGATCATCTGGTTCCAAACCCCACTGAGGTCTAAAAAGGTGTTGGTAGAGAGCCCCATGGAAGCAGCAGGCCAGAGGTGCCATGCTTTCAGCAGGGACACAACTGAGGACCCAGGCACAGTCACAGAAATGAGCTGCTGTCCAGACTGGAAACAAATCCCAATTTTCAAGGCTTTAAGTCAACACAGCCCATGATGATGAAGAGAAAAAAACCTCAAGAATTGCTCTGTAGTGATAGCAATGCAGAAGACAAGGACACTGGTTATATTCTTATCTCAGGGTTGGTAACGCCGCCCCTGGAGCTCATGCCATTTCAGAAGGTAAGACCTTCATGCCCCAAATCTGTGTGTCTGATTTTAAGTTGTTGCATAAGAAGTACATATATTTAAATAATATGTGTATTTAAATAACTTTGCCATGGCTGCACAGTTATGCCTGAATATTAATAAAAAGTTCCCTTATGCAATCTACAACTATATTTGTTCATGAAGGAAAAAAGCTCCGCAGCAATATGGAATAGAAGCCACACCCTGCAAATTCAAAATTATTTCCTTGAAATGAGTCCTTTATAGGCTGGAATTTAAAAAACAAAAAGTATATCACAGACTACATCTAGATTTTTCACATGTTGAAATGTAAATTTATTTTTTTTATAATATCCTGAGTTGCTATTTTCTAGGAAGAGACCATCAAGCTTTATTCTTGTTAATACTGTCAGAGCTTATCTTAAATTCACTGTGCTGTTAGGATCAATATTTCTTTGCTAAGCACATCTCTAATAATGCAACTGAACTGATGCAGAATCTTTGAAGTGTGTCACCTCTTCACCCTCTCCAAAAGCAAAGGCAGTAGCACAGCAAGATATTTATGTTTATTGCCATATTTTCTGAATAACATTTTATCCCTCTGAAGATTCCTCTTAGTCTTTTTTAATTAAAATTGATTGTTGTAATGTATTATTATCACCCACCACCACCCTTCTGTCACTATTTCTACGAGCTCTTTGAAATCTATCTGACCCATGGCACATCTAAATTTTTCCACAGGTCAGTGTGTAGGTGTTTATAACAGATGTTTAACTCAACAAATGGTTGAACATTGTAACTGCATCACATCAAAAGGGTGAAACTGCAGTAACACATCTGATGAAAATACAGGCGGGACTGGAGTAAACCCTGCTCCCATGCAAAGACAAGGAGAAATATTTTTCCCACTGCATAGAGTGAGAAAAGGGTTTGATATGCAGTGGATAACAATAACAGGCATGCCTGGAAATGCTGTCTCTTGGTCCCAAAATGGAACTGGACACTCATCCTGCAAGAGGATTTACAAACACATAATAAAATCATGGCCCCTGATCCAAAGACTTCTCATGGTAACTGTAGGAACAGAGACTGCAAATGAATCTGCCAAACAGATGGCAGTGACTGGAGCATGGGATGACAGGTAAATCCATCCTGCTGTGGAGTGCTGTGAGTAATCCTTCAGCAGAAGTGTGCAAACAGGCTCTTCACCTGCAGCATGTGCTGGGAGGACAAATCACAGCAGCCTCTAGCTGCACCTGACAGGAGAATGCTACACATCTAACAGGCACCTCCCAGTCCACCACGCTGCCTGGAACAGAGATGGATGAACACAAAAGAGCACTCCAGGCAGACTTGCACCAGTAAAATGTTGCAAGAATGGAGGGCATTGAGTATAAACACATTTCAGTTTGCCTGTCCAACCCATCTGCAGGTGAATTACACACTGGAGAACCTTGCTCCTGGTAGTTTGTGATATTTCACAATTTGACCCTGCTCCCTCTTCTTTCCCTCACTTTCCACACATGTTTTCATCAAAAATTCAGACTTCACCAGGAAGCAAAGAGAGGAAACACTGACCTTTTAGTCAAAGAAATATAAAGCCTAAAAATGAAATGAGCTCTAGTCACAGACCCATTGAAAACCAGGATTGTTTGTTGCTGGAATCCCATTGGGTTCCTTTCCCAGAAAAACCATTGTTTTCCTCTTGATTTTGGGTCCCTGCTCTTTGAGTTTTTGGATGTTTATGCCATATATTTCCACAAGAAATTGCAATGCTCTTAATACCTGTTGTCTGGCACGTTCATATCCCTACACAGTGGCATACATTAATACAAATGAGTTTACACTTTGTTTTAGTTAATAGGATTTAAATGTGACCGTGCAAAAATTCCTCACTGCAACTAATGTGAAAGTCTTTAATTATCCAGTTCTCCTACTTTCATAATGTTTATAGCCTTCTATCCTAAATATCTTTCTGGATTGGTATAAGAGGAGGGCATAATTAAAGTTTAACAGCTATTTGTTTATTAATTTCATTAAACAGTCCCATACAAGAGCTGTCATGTATTGGCTTCCTGCTCTAATATTGCCTGCTGCAAAGAGAAAAGCTATAAAACGCTTGGGGTCAGGCTTCCAACTGGACCTCAGGGCAAATGAGGGCATACTCATCCTACTCCTCCTCCTCCTCTTCTCCCAAGCCCCTAGTTTGTCTCACAAGCAAGCAGCAGAGACTTCCTACATTTTGCACCCAACCACATTCCACTCTATGCAGTTTGAAGGCGATTTCTCCCTGAGCATTCCCGTGGTCACCTAAAAGAAGTTTTGATATCAAAGTGAACTAAGTGCTGGTTTTACTATTACCCCAAACACAGCATTACTTTATTCCTACTGACCTTCCACATCTGAAGGCAAGTTCAGATCGGAGCAGAAATGACACTGAGCTCTTAACATGCCTCCATCCACAATAAAAATTGCTACCATAATCACTCCTGGTGATAGTTTAAAAATCAGAACAATAAGAAGCGGCAAGGCCAAGCAGGTCACCTACTGTATTCCTCTGCAGGCCCAGGATTGCTCTCTGCATTTCTTCCATGCAGCTTGACAAGACTTGTTAAAAATGTCCAAAGCAATTAAGTTTCAGCACCTTCCTTTGGGAGATAATTCCAGGTTGTAACAGATTTCACTGTCTCAATGAATTCCCAGATAGCAAATCTAAACTTTGCTTAATAATTTCCTCTCATTATTTCCTCCTTCAAACCGTTCCTCTTCATCCAGCACTACAGCCTCCAGGTATAAAAAAGCATTATCTACTATTCTTTCCTAATTTAACTGCCACATTTCCCGCATCATTTTTGCTCCTCTTTGTTACAGAGGAGAACAAAGAATAAATTTGGCTTAATTTTAAATCCCCATGCCACCCTTTCTGGAGGCACATTAGCATGTTCTGCTAGGACAATTTGCACTATTGTTGTGTGCTCATTTTGTTAGTTTAAGAACCTGAACTCAGCAATTTACCTAGACACTTATAAAGAATTTGCATCAAATGACAGAAATATTTACTGCCAAATACTTTGATAAAACAACATGAATCTGACCTTTGTGCAGTATATTGAAAAATTTATCTTTTTGCAAAGAATATAGAAATTACATTGGAGAGGAAGGCAAAGACAGAGTTGCAGAAAAATAGCAAGATTGAAGATAACTAATTTTCATACTCATCTGATTTGCATTGACACATTTTCATTCAAAGTTTACATAATGTGTATAAGTACACAAGAGATAATAATCATTTTAAGTATTGAATATAACATACATACAGCTAGAAAAAGTCTTGCTAAATTTTTTTTTGCATTTGATGGAAGACCTCAATTATGTACAAAATGTTCATTTATTTCCTGGTCCCCCCCCAAAACAGACAAACAGAAACAGCAGAGAAAGGCATTTGCATTCTGTAGTCAACAGGCAGCTGAAGTTCAGCTAGAAAATAGATTCTTGAGTGTGTCCTTGATGACAGAAGAAAACCCATTAGTGTATCTTGAAAGTGCCTGGAGAAGATCTGATGGTTTCAGTTTAGTGAGCTATCATTCATTTGCCATTTGATAGCAGATGCGAGTTCAAGCTCCCCAAATTAGATCAAAATCATGACTGTGAGTTTAGGACATAATCAATATATGTAGATAACAAGCAGGCACAGGATCTCAAGGATAGTGTTTGTGACTATAATGACACAAGATCTTGCAAAAAGCAACAAGGAATGACTTTCAATTTCAGAAGAAGCAGGGGTCCTTCCTTAGTGTCAATGGAATAGCAGCACTTTGCCAGGGCAAAGCAGAGATAAGAGCAAAGAACACTCCCATGTCACAGTACTGTCTGTCACCACTGGTTTAAGGAATACTTTCACCCAATCAGGGCAGCTTTCACCATAGTCACAGTCCCAGCCTAGTGATCACCAAATTTTTTTGTCCAAGAGACAGCAAGTGCCATAATACATTTGGCTATTCTGAATTATTACAAGAAATCAGACAACCCTGCATTCTTTCTTCCTACTCAGAGCGCACAAACTGTGAGAAGTGGCAGTAATAGGAAAACAAACTATTTCAAGTTCAGAAAGCAGCCTAATTAAGAATTTCAAGTCTCTGTAATAAAAATTTCACTCTTTTTTAACGTTCACCAGACCCACTGAAGCTGGCAGGAGGCATTTTGTGGCACTGAAAATATCACATATGACCTCTCAGGTGTCTGTTGTGCTGAGGTAGTGCAGTTTGTGCTATTACATGTACACATCTGTAATTTTCTGCTCTGGGAGAAGTGTATTCATGTTTTCCTTTCTCCACAAGGAGTAATCAATGAGCCTTCACTGAATAAAAGCATATTTTCAAATCACTGTCTTCTCCTTTATAGAAGAGAAAACACAATTTTGTGTTTTCAAATATGCCATAAAAATAAAAAGGCATAGTTTTGCCTGGGATTGCCTTGGCCACAGATGACTTTAGCAGGTTTTAGCAGCTGTCAAGTGATAATTCCCTAGTCTTAAATTTAAGTTTTATCTTAAATTCTGTAAGTCTAATAATATGTGGTACAGGTGTGACCAAGTCTACTGGTCCCTGCATAAAAACAATAGCCCTTTATGCTAGTTCACACCGAGAGTGCAGCTTCCAAACTTGAGCAGGAAACCAAGGAAAAGGGAGCAAATTATGATGAGAAACATATAAAAACAAATCCAGACTCAAGGCTGAAGAAGCAAAAAACATCAGCAGCTGCTCCTGAAAACCTCAAGGTGGCACAAGACTTCTTACAGCCCCTCTTCTGCTTTGCTGGGAGCAAGCTGAGACTGCCAACATAGGATCCTCAGGTGGGGGACACAGAGAACATGGCACAAGAGAAAAGGCAGAGAAGGAAATGAGGTCCTTGTGTGACAGTTTTGACAGTGTTATTAATGAGGTTCTTCATTGTTCATTTGATAATCTGGAAACTCAGAACTCTTTTTGATGGTTCTGTGCAGGGCCAGGAGTTGTACTCAACAATCCTTGTTGGTCCCTTCCAACTCAACATATTCTGATGTGATTAATCATACTGTGAATAAATTGTTTGTTCCATATATGTGTATTCCCTTTTTAAGGTTCTTCCTGGTATGGTTTTGTATTATCTATGTATCTATCTATCCATCCATTCATCTATCTATATCTTTCTATCATACAATCACAAAATATCTCAGATTGAAAGGGATCCATACAGATCACCTCAGGACTACCTGAAATTAAGCCATGTCACTAAAAGCTTTGTCCAGAAACTCCTAAACTCTGACAGGTTGGTGTTACAACCACTTCTGTGGAGAGTTTATTACAATGACTGACCAACCTCTCAGTGAAGAACCTTTTCCCAATTTTCAATCTGAATTTACCCTGATGTGGCTTCATTCCATTTCCTCATGTCCTATCACTGGTCACCAGAGAGAGGATCATATATTGCTCTTCCTTTTACCCACGTGAAAAACTCAAACATCTCATGAACGCTTTGTTTCACATGATTATCAAACACTGTATAAAGTTTTCTTTACGATGAAACCAAGAACTACATAGGAAACTGATCATCAAATGTGCCCTCCTGGGTTGTCCCACTACAAGCCTTTTAGTGCATTCTATTCCTAGTAATTAAATAACTACATTGCATGTGTATAGATACATAACAACTACCATTTAATTAGCAAAGAAAGAGCTGGAATTAAACATGCAGGTTTTTCCAAATGAACATTTTAGGGAAGATTAAACTTGACTACAGCGAGGTGTGTCTCCTTGTTAGTGCTGCAGTATCTCAGAAAAGCTTCTTAGCAAGCAAAGTCACTCCCCATGAATGCAGTATGATCTTAATCACAGCTAATGGGTAAATTAAAAATGTCAAAATTAGAGCAGCAAGCTAAGTGAATGCACTGGAAAGAAGAGTAATAAGAAAGAACAGCAGGAACTAAAAATGTGTTTCCTAATTATATTGGAGATTTTCCTGCTCTCTCAGTTTATGTCCTTTAATCCTCCTGAATCAACCTGCATGAGGCTTGTTCAGCAGACGGGACTCTGAAAGACAAAAATTGAGCTGGCTTTCAACTGCCTAAGGGTGTTTAGGCAAGAAAGGGCACTGAGAAGCTGGGAGTACCTCCTAACCACACCATCACTGAGAAATTTGCCTTTGTGAAACGTTATCAACGTAAAAAAAATCTGAGCCTAGCAGTTAGGATATAGAAAGAGGTCAGGATATGCTATTCTTTCCCTGTGGAATAAAGGGAGGCCTGGATACACACCCTCCTTTTCTTAAGCCTTTTTCAGAAATGGAGAGTAAAGGAACATAAATAAGAGTGATGTCCCAGATCCTCAGAACTCTTTGCAAACTAATCCTAATTTCATCTGCACATCAGGACTAGGCTTGCCCCAGGCTAAATTGCAGTGAAGTTTTTCGGAGTAGGGATGGTTCCTGCAGGGAACTTAAGTTGCTCAGGCTGGCCAGGATCAGATCACCTGCAGCAACCCCCTGTCCAAACCATTAACTTCCAATTAAGAGTAGATCACTAAGGACCTCCTCCAGCTGAATTTTGAAACTCTCCAAGGATAGAGCTCCCACAGTCTCTCTGGGTATTCTCTTCCAGTGTTTCATGGTGAAATCTAGCTACCTCCTTCTAAAATAGGAATTTCCATTGTTTCAAACTGTGATGCCACAGTTTTTGTATTGCACCCCTGAGAGATGTCTGGCTGTCGTCCCTCAAATCTTCTTTAGCATTTCCTCATTTTTAATGCCTCCCTTGACCATTTTCTGCTTTCCCTTACATGTTACTTTGGTTCAACAACAACTCTCTCACACTGAAGGCACCATTACCTCAAAATCATTCTTGGCTCAAACAAGATGAAAACATGAGTTATAGCAAATAGCCATTTATAAAATGTAAACCAGATACAGGTTTAAAGAGGTACAGGTATGTAATTAAACCCTGGAGACTACTTGAAGGCGGTGTGCAAATGGAGCCAGGTTTATGTTATCTCGTAGGCATGCAGCTACCCCATAAGGTCAGATCAGAGGAGGTGTCCTACATTTGTGCAGGGTTTTCATGGGAAAGCAGGGTTTTCATGATGGGAACACCTTCAGCCCTAGAGCCCATATCCAGCTGTGGGCATTGTTCAGTTTCAGAAGTTTCCCCTCCTCCATCCCTCTGCTTTTCACCCCATTTCCAAGCAGCGCCAACAATCCTGGCATGTGCCAGCACTGCCTCTTACACCTTCGGCTGCTCTTACACAATCATTAAGCTGCCTTAATACAGATGAAGCTCACTGCTGTCTCAAGTACCCTGCTAAACAATTTGCAAACTGCCAACCTATTCTGAGTGAAATGCATTTCTCTAAAGCAGATTTATTTACATGCTTCCATCCCTCTCATCCAATCTAACAGGAATTGCATGGTGAGGCAGGAAGGAAATTCATTTTCATGGATGGATGATAATGGAACACGGCAGTGTAAGCTGGATAAGAATCTGTTCCAAGCACACAAGACTTAATACACAAAAACTGTTGAAAGTAAGGAATCAAACCCTTAAATACCATCCAGCCTTCTTCAACTCAGAGGAAAAGTGCTTATCAAATAAGAGAACAAGATTCATAAACACCTTTGTATATGTTTTTTTTTTAAGTGGGGTGGGGAAGTTGAGTAATTTTAATACAGTCTCCTTAAGTAATATGTAGAGCTACTCAAGCAGTGAAAACAATTTCTACAACAGTTACATGTCATGAATAAGTGTTTTAAGGTTGTTTTTCTAAAATCAATTCTATTGCAGAATTTGCAGTATCTGCACACAGATCCTTATGGTTTTTTTTTCTCCAGCCTCAGAGGAATTGACCAGCCAGCCATGAAGCTCTGGTTTGGAGCCTAGCAGAGAGGAGGAAACAGCACTCAGGGACAAGAGCAATGCCAGCTGAACTGATGGCAGACCTGACAATCTTAAAATGACTGTCCCATAAGGGAGATCCTTTAGACAACGGCAGACAAACAGCCCTCAGTGGATTATTCACATTTTGAAGGCATTTAGTGTCAGGGAAGGCCATGTGCTCTGTGTGGCTGAACTGCAAACAAGCATAAGGAATAATGCATTTAACGCCCTTTATCCTATTTTCTACTAGTCACAGTGTGGCTGTCTGTAAGAGTGGAACACAAAGAGCTGCATACCACTCCATGCACAGACACATTCTATTAAATGCCAAGACAATTGGAATTTACTGGTACTGGACTTCTCTTTAAGCTCCTTGTGTAACTCAGCTGTGATTCTTTTCACAAGAGACTTGGAAGATTACCGCTTTTTCTACCTTTCCTGTTATTAAAAACCTGGTGTGGATGTTTTAAAGCAAAAGAGGGGAGAAGAGGGATAAGTAACAGAAAACACCATGTCCTTTAAGAAAAAAAATCCCATCAATTTGCATGCAATCAGTAAATTACACCATTGGATACATTATGAATATTCCCACATGAAAAAAGGAAAAGGAAAGACAAGAAAGCCTGAGAAGAAAGCAGCATTAAGGCAACTAAATTGCTTCTAGCCCCCAGGTTGCATCATCCAAAATTAATTTGCATCCTTTTATATAATGATAATTTGCGAAATGAAAAAATACAATAAAATCATAAATAAGACCAGAACACTCTATGCAGGCAGCAGTAAGAATCCACACAAAATAAAGAATGGGTGTGTCTGAAGTTCCATTCCAATTTCTAATAACACGTCCCCAAGTGTTCATTTTGAAGATATTCCTTGGCTTGGATAGGCTTAATGATTTTCAGAAACTGGAAATCCTAGTTTCTGAAAAATCAAAAAAAAATTGAAAGAGAAGTGCAGAAATTATGTCACATAATAAGCCTGCTACCTATACTGAACTAAGCTCAATCTGAGCAGTGTGACACATTTATAATGACAAACTGTACTCAGAGAAATTATCTTCTTTTAATGACCCTTTCCAAATTCAAAACATAAAATATTTGAACATTTCTGGCAAACCTAAGGTCAATTTTAACGAACATGGGTGTTTTTGTTAGTCCTTAGACTCAAGCTGAATGTGAACGAAACATGGGTATTAAAGTTATCTTTCTTTGATCTTTAAAAATAAAATCTCTTGTTCATAATATTTACCAAATGCAAAAAGTAACTGTTCATCCCATGGTATTTGAACTAAATATGCCATACAATTCCTACAGCTGAATACGTCCCACTATTGAGAGGGAACTGTATACTCCTAAATACTTACTATCAATTTTTAACATATCAGATCATTATTTCATAATAATGGCTACTAAGGTACCCCACAGAAAAGGGCAGTCATTCATTTACATGGGCCCAGACCAGGTTCCAAAGATCTCTGCAGAATAATTTATAATTTGAGGGGGGGTTTTAGCCTTTCCTTAGGCTAGATTTTCAGAACTCAGCAGCTCTCTTCTGGGTAACTGACTGAAACAATGGGATTATTGGACTTCTAGAGTGCTACTCTTGGAGAACCAAGGGCGATTCTGGAGAACTTTTGAAAAACTAGGAAAAGACAAGAATATCTAACAAGAATGTCTCTAACTGTGAATGACAAACTGGGGCGGGGGAGAATATTTATGCTTTATACTAGAAAGCTCATTTTAAAAAGAGATAGATAAAAATCTTTAGCTTTTTAGCATGCTCTTTAAAAAACAAACAAACAAAAAGATTTTGCTAGCCTATATTTACCTAAACAGCCTCCTATTCTAAACTCCTGCTTTCAAAAATATATTACACCACCCTTACTCATTGAATTTTCAACTCGATACTTTCAGGGAAAAAAAAAGAGATAGATTCTCACATATGAACTGAAAGTGCATTATTTAATTGCACTTGTGCTTCATGCATCAACTCTCAAGATAAGATAGGTATGCAATGAATATTTAATCAGTTGAGTCATTTACCCTCTGAGGTTCATCATTTGACATATTTCATCAACATACTTTGTTGGAAATTTTGTTGGTATTTTTGTTCTAAGGATGGAATATTGAAAGGAAAACCCTGAGAAGTCCTTAAAAATACAGATGATATGTACAAATGTAAGAAAAGTTCTGAACAATCTAATACTTTCCTGATGAGTATATCCTGGAGTCATATGAATTGCTATGGATCATATTCTTTATTATTTACTTTCCTGAAGGACAGTATTAAAAATAAATAAATAAAAATTGAAAGATTGTCTTTCTACTAAACTATAATAAAAAGGAATATTAGAGCCAGTAAAAGTTTATTGCCTCCTGATGTATGTTCATCTCACTCAACTTCAAATAAACGAGCAAATCTATTAATATTTTCAGTGCTGTAATATCTGTAAGAAACTCACTTTGTGGCAAGTCAAAGTACTACAAATATGATTTCTAGCATCACAAGGAAATTCATAGACTTTAGGAGTTTGTATTTTGGATAGTAGAGATATTATCTGGCCTTTAAGAATGATATTTGCACTGGTAAGAAACTTGTCATGGAATTATGGAGTTCTATGGTCTGGGTTGGAAGGGACCTTAAAACCCATCTGGTTCCAACCCCGTGCCATGGGCAGGGACACCTTTCACTAGACCAGATTGTTTTCCAGGGCCTTGAAAACTTCTGGGAATGGGACATCCACAGCTTCTCTAGGCAACCTGTGACAATGCTTGACCACCCTCATAGTAAAGTTTTTCTTGATATCTAAACTAAACCTATTTTTTGTCAGTTTGGGTCTATTCTCCCTTGCCCTGTCATTCCAGGTCCTTGTACAAAGTCCTTCTCCAGCTTTCTTGTAGGTTCCCTCCAGGTACTGGAAGGCCACAATTAGGGCATCCCAAATCCTTCTCTTTTCCAGTCTGAACAAGCAAAGTTCTCTCAGCTTTTACGCATAGGAGAAGTGTTCCATCCCTCTGATCAACTTCGTGTCCCTCCTCTGGATCTGCTCCAACAGCTCCATGTCTTTCCTGTGCTGGGAGCCCTGAGCTGGATGAAGCCCTGCAGGTCTCAGCAGAGCAGGGCAGAGGGGCAGAATCCCCTCCCTCCCCTGCTGCCCATGGTGCTCCTGATGTAGCTTAGAACAAGTTTGGCTTTTGGGCTACCAGCACATGTGGCCGGCTTGTGTCCAGCTTCTGATCCACCAGCATCAAGTCCTCCTATCACACAGTTGACAAAAGAATAGGTTTTTGTTTGTTTCCTAGCAGCCATGCATAACACAAGACCTATTAATCTCCGAAGGGAGTGTTTCTGGAGAATCACACATTCACAAACCTGCTCGTGCTGAGGAACCACATTGCAGGGCGTCTGTTAACACAGGATCACATGACGTGTTTTCAACAGGAGCTATTTCTGTGTGTCTCCAAAGGGATCAAAATCAACACACAGAACAAACTGTCGATGGCAACCTTGGCCAGCATCGTGGTGCCACTTCAGATGGAGGATTACATGTAAGAGCATGTAGTTCCATTGCTGCTACAATGTGCATGGCATGAAAATAGGAGACATCTAGCATTCCAAGGAGACCTTTAGCAATGCAATTGCTGGGAGTCAAACTCAGAGGAGAAACCTTGAAACAACAGCTCATGAGCCACATGCTGCTCACAAGCTTGAATGATGTTCTCCCAATCAAAAGATCAAGGTCATTTACTTACTAAACATATGGTCTACCAAAAAAGGCACTCTTTTCCCAACTCCAAGTGTGCAAACAGAAGGAATTGCTAGCGTCAGAGTGCAGCATTGAAACCATTCAGGAATGCCTTTATAGCAACTCTTTCTTCTGCAGACTACATGGTGAAGCAGTATTTCACTGCTCCGCTGCTAAGCAGGCAGAATGATTCCTCCCTTAGTTAAAGGAAAAAACAAACAGAGAAGAAAAAGGACAGAGGAAGCGAACTGTGAACTTTTTGAAGTGCTGCTGAATATCAAGCTCTCAGTGAAAGATTAATTGGAAGAAGACTGGTTTTAGAAATATATTTGTATATTTGAAGAACACAATATTCACGGCAAATTATTACTTTTTGCCAGGCTATCACTATATTACAACCTGATTTCAGTACAGCTTTCAGACCAAAATTCCTCTCTTTGCTTCGACACACACATTTTTGCTCTATCAACCATGAGAAATGCTAAAGAAAGACATTCATTCAAATTTTTGAATCAACATTCAGATCTGGACAATCCTGTCTGAAATCTACTTACAGATTAATTCAGTTGGGAGTGGCAATCTAGCCACGTGTTATGGTCTTTCTTTTGAACATCTTGCTGAAGAAGTGCAAGATAGAAAGCTTTTACCAACTTAATCAGTTAGAGGGATCCTGCACAAGGTGTAAAAATTAATGACTATACAGCAAAAGGATCCACAAGTTCTAGCTTCAGCTCAAGCACATACTCCAACAATGTTCCATTGCTGAAATTTCCAAGTTCCTTGCTACATTCCCAAGTTTTCTTTGTGGACATAAGGTGGTTTTTCAAACTGACAACAGATCCTTCCAGAGCAGAGATGAGTCTCCACTCTGCTCCACAGAACTCCTGCAGGCACAAATCTCTAAATGCATTTACTGTTATTCCTTCACAGTAATTTAGACTGTGATAAAATTAAGACTAATTTTATCAAAGACATCAGGAGATATTTATGACTTCTAATTTTCATTCGTCACCTTGTTCATTTAAGAAATTTTTAAAAAGAAAGATAAATGACTGATGGAGGAAAAGGAGCTGAGGGGTATGGAAGACTCAAAATAGTCTATGGCCAGAATGAAGCACATTCAGATCCAACCAAAGAAAGCAAATTTTAAAAAAAAAACATAAATAAGCACCATAAAGCCCTAAAACTGTTGCCTGTTCAGGTGGATAGTTTTAAATTTTTCTGCTTTTGACTGGTTTCATAATTTAGTTTCTAAAGCTTTCTTCTCTTTATTTTCAAAGAGGAAGAGCAGCTAAATAATTGTTACTAGGGTTAACTAGAAGTAAATAACTATGTTTTATGCAGTAAATTTGAATTACTTAGGCTATAACCCAATTATCCATTTTTTTTTTCCTTTTTTAAGTAAATGCAGCTTCCGAAGTCATCTCTGCTGACTCCTTGCATGCTGTTGTCAGAAATGAAAGCAGTGGCCCGCTGTGAATTCAGCTGCTCTTAGACTTTCCAGCCCTCCTCTGCTGGTTGGTGCTGTGCATTCTCAGCAGAGCAGATCTGAATGCCAAGCATGGGGACTCACTGGCATTCATTTACAAAGAGCTTTTTTCATCCAGAAAATGGTGCAGCTGCTCCTGACACTGGGAGAACTCCTAACATCAGCAGTGACAACCACAGGGTGGAAAATCAGCTCAGGATGAGAAGCAACAACGCTGAAAAGAAATTCCCTGATTGAACCCAAGGGCATTCCTACACCACACAGCCTCAACATGGCACAAACTGCACCATGCCAATGGCAGGGGAAGAGTTGGAAAAGCAGGAGTGGGATGTGCTGAGCCTGTATCCACGGCAGCAGAAGGGAAAAGTCCCTTCTCCTTCTGCAAAACATAATCATCGGGAAGTGTGGTCACAGGTATCTGTGTCTTCTGGAGCAGGGAATGGAAAACAAAGATGTGTTTTCTAAATGAGTGCCTTGTCACCAGGCTTTGTGATCTCTTTTGGTAGTAGTCTCAGCCTTTGAATTTGAGAAAACATATCTTCCAAAATTTATGTATTTTTAAACAGAAAAAGGGAAGTTGGTAAAAAAATAAACCTTACATATATATATATATTCCACTGACCAGATCAGCATCTTGCAAACCTGAATGGAGCCTTACTCTTTGGATCTCTGTCAGACTTCTAAATCCAATTCCGCCAAATTCAGTCTTTAGAAAAGATGAACAGAGAGTTTTAAGCTTGACTGAGAGTTTTAAAGCTCTGCAAACAGTCCCATTTCCTCTTGTAGACTTCATCCCTTTGCAGACTAGCTCTCTGAGCTCAGGCTGGACAAGTTTAATATACCTGCTATTTTCTTTAACTTTACTATGTATCCAGCAAAGACAGTGCAGCATAATGGCCTCAAGGGCTTTCTAACCTTTCTAATTTGCAGAAACAACTCCAGAGATCCTTAGAGTGGAGAATGTTGGAATGAGGAAGAGCTTCTTCCAGGCATGCTTATCATCATCATGGATTATTGCATACATCTGAGATATCCAGGCAAGGTCATCACCTTCATCTGTTCTTTTATCACCAAGTCAGTACCAAGGTGACAAGCACAACTCACTTGAAAACAAAGTATAGCCATAGAAGAAGGAAAAAGGGTTGAAAATCAGAATTCAGTAAGTCTTTAGAAGCCACAGGACCAAATATAATCCTCTCAAGATGCTGCTTAACCCATTTCCTGCTTTACAGAGCAGGGTTTTATGTGTTGTCCTCAACTATTTCCAAACACATTTAGCAGTTGTAGAGTTAGCTCTGCCAAGGTGGTTTTACTGTGGTAAAACCCCAAAGTGGTGGGGAAAAGGAGGCAGAGAAATGTATCCTGCCTGGGCCAGTGTATCAGGTGTAGCCACTGACAGAGCCAAGAGCATATCCAGTGCATCCTGCATGCCAGTCCTGCATCCCAGATGCCAGACTTAAATTGATGCCAGTCAGTCGTATGAAATAACTGAATAGGTGAGCCCTGTAAGCCTTGTAATGGTCTCCAGTGCATGGGAAGTGAGAGCCTTCCTGAACCTAAAAGCTGAGCTTTCCCAAGTTCATTGCCTTGGTGTCAGTAACAGGCTCAGCACCTCTGTGTCATGGTCAGGCTGCTGATGGGAACCAACACTGAGAGCAGAAGTATTAAATTATGGTCAAGTGAAAATTTAGCAATTGTATAAAACATCTCCAGAGAAAATTGTAACAAAAACTCATTTTTTGTCTTTAAGTCCATAGAGAGTTCATGGGCGGTGTTACGACAATATAATAATTTAGAGTTATAGTACAAAACTAGACTCAAAATTATCTAAATAGACCTTCAGCTGCAGACAGGAAATATTTCTTTAAAAGTTTATATCTATGGGTGCCTCACAAATCTAGACATCCTTGTATTTAAGCCCCTCCACATGTCTACCTGTACTTCAGTCTCGCTCCTATAGCATTACCACCAGCTGCAAAACACAATTCAGCACCACAGTAAATATGTGGATAGTCAGCACACTCAGCCCTGGGCTCTGAATGGCAGGCTGGAACCAGGAGACTTGATGAAAGTCCATTTAGTAATATCCACACTACAGTGAAATCACAAAGCAGGCACCCTGTTACAGCCCTATTTTGCAGTAAACTGCAGGCTTGTGCTAAACTACATCTCCTGGAACATGAACAACACTAACCTAGCTAATGTAAAGATCCAGAGCATCCAAATACTTGCATAATGAACAATTTTACACTAGGATTTCCACTGAATGCAAAGGATGCAATATATGTTACAATAAATAATCCCTTTTCCATGATGTGTTGCTGCAGTTAAATTTCTTCTTTAGTGCTGAAGGGCAATAAATAATCTCTCTGTTCTGACAGTGGTGTATGCTAACAAGGAATAACAGAGGAATAGTGCCAAGAAGCTGAATGATTTCAGTAGTGATTCAGTCAGACGAGGACTATAATGAAATAATTTTCACTCCTGGTGGCCTTCTGTGACAATTTGAGACTGAAATTTCAAAAGGTTACGGGCTTGCACTTGGCATTGTATCCTCACATCAGACCAGGTCCCCAGGCTGTGTGATCTGTGTGCTCTTGGGGGATGAGAATGCAAAGGCATGGCCTCCCTTGCAGACCAAACTGCAGAGGAGCTGCACAGCTGGTGGGTGGCTGTGGTCACACTGTCCTGTCATGGTCCCCTTCACTGCAGGACCAAGGCTTGGTCATCAGGGATCTCCCCAACTCGCCCAGAGCCTGTCCTGTTTGATCATTACTTCATTAAGCATTGGAGTCACAGCAGCGCATTAGACCATCTGTCTGATTCAGTGGGGATTTGCAGATGATACAACAGGGCAGGCTAGATTCTGGTGGGTTTGTTTTGGTGTCTTTTTTTTCCTAGAACTCCCTCCAAGACCTCTGAAAACTAATGCACCTGAAAGTAAGTTTTGCCTTCCTTTTCTAATGGCATTTTATACAGAAGGTTTGCAAACTGGAAAGTTACGCATTTGTGTTTGCTTATCGTTGAATAAAGAGGAGATTAATTTTGTTCTCCACTCCAGAAGGCGATCTGCTGAATACCTAACTAGTTCTGACTTGTCGTCCTTCTTATATCTTTTGTATTAAAAATTTATGAATCTAAGAGCAGTAAGTTCCTATTTGCTTATCTCATTGATGCACATAATAAATCCTGAAGGCATTTTGCCCACTTTGACTAAATTTTCTAGGAGTTTTTTGTGGATTTTTTTTTGTGGTCATACAGCTCTACTTTAGTTCTAGCTTATATTACAATTCTTATTAGTGTGCATTTACTTCCTATCTGTAAGCACGTATTTTCTGTTTCAGAAACACATGGTATTTAAGTCTTCTGTTTGTGCACTAGCAATTTAGAGAATGTGCCACTTGTTTTAAGCTAATTTCTTGATTACAGTTTTCAAAATACTGAAAAAATATCAAAACCACTATTTTTTGTGTGTAACTCAAGTTCAAGCCCCTCTAAAAGAAAGGAAGTGAACCCTTTTCAGGCCATCTTTACATACACACCCCACTTCTGTGATGCAGATTCAGGCAGACTGATGTCACCACTGAGGGAGCTACTTAGTTAATGGTGTTCATATATTTTGCAGTTTCCAGTGGGAATTCAACACATACAATCCCTGTCCTATATCCCAATTTTCATTTCAGTCTTTTTCACAACTTCTTTTAAGCTTAAAATGTCTAAATTTTTATCTTGAGGCTGGGAACCAAGCTGCTGGAGAGCAGCTCTGGGGAGTCTTGGGGAGCAACAAGCTGTCTGTGAGCCAGCAGTGCCCTGGGGGACATGAAGGCCAATGACGATGAGGGGATAGAAGCACCTCACTTCTGAGTAGAGGCTGAGGCATCTGGGCTGTTCAGCCTAGAGAGGAGACACTGAGAGGGAACCTCATCAATGTCTGTCAGTGTCTGCAGGGAGGGGTCACAGGATGGACCAGGCTCTGCTCAGCGATGCTGGGCAACAGGACAATAGGTAATGAGCAGAAACTGAGGCACAGGAAGTTCCACCTGAACATAAAGAAGAGGTTTCTTACTCTACAGGTGACCAGGCACTGGAATAAATGGCCCAGAGAAGGTGTGAAGTCTCCCTCACTGGGTATGTTCAAGAACTGTCAGGACACACTCCTGTGCCATGTATGCTCTGAAATGGCCCTGCTTGAACAGGCAGGTTTGACCAGGTGACCCACTGTGGTCCATTTCAACCTGATCTATTCCATGATTTTGGAGTTTTTCCTAAATATTGTTTCTTTATGTTAGCGGGAATGTTTATCTCTGCTCTCTATTCATATGCCATGCTGTGGAAGCTTTTATCATCCCACCTTGCTCCCTGACAGGGAGAAGGGGATTTACCAATGAAAAGGTTATTATGTGACAGACTGATTTATAAACCTCTTGTAAACAAACCTTTGACAGGTAACTACAAACCAAGTGTGATGTTTTACTGCACTGAGCAGCACCTATTAAAGCTTGCTTTCAAATGATGAAAATGTAACATATGAACAAATTCTCAGAGTTCAATAGACAGGAGGCCATTTGAATGGGAGTGGGAAAGTGCAATTAATCATCATCCAAGCATATTTGGGCTCTGTGTTGGGACCCTGAGCGAGCTCAACAGAAATGCTTAGTCTTTCTTCTGTAGTAACCCCCTCAAAGATCCTAACACCCCACAGAGGTGATTTATTTTTTCTTTGTTTCTCAACATCCAAACTACTGTGTATTAAGAGAGTAGATTCAGACAAGATGTAAGGGAGAAATTTTGTTACAATGAGGGTGCTGAACCACCAGAACAGTTTAGTCAGAGAGGTACTGGATGCATAATGCCTGGGAACATTCAAGGTCAGATTTGTGGGGCTCTTAGCAACCTGGTCTGGTTGAAGATGTCCCTGCTAACTGAAGAGGGGTTCGACTAGGTGGGATTTAAAGGTGCCTACCACCACAAATTATTCTATAACTCCATAAAATGTAGTGTCCCTATGAAGAATCTCACTGATATGGGAATTTTGACACAGAGTACTTAAGTGGGAAGGACATACTATGAATTTTAAACAGGGACTTGCTGTACCAAAATGACAATACAGCATAAAGAGGCTGATGAAAAAATGGAGAAAATAATCCAGTATGTGACAGGAAAAAATGCAAAATCCAAGCCCTTAATAATTTTTTAGCTGTTTGAAAAGTCATGGCATCCAACAGGCTATTCATTTTGCCTTTGGAAAAATGAGGCAGTAATATTTTATTCTAAACCTTTAGAATATCCCAGTCACTACAGAGCTAGGATACAATGTCAGTTGACTGCCTTGTTTCATTAATATTTCTTGAAAAACACCAGCAAAACTTGCAGGTGATTCCTGCACAAGGGGAAAGAGTAGTCTTGCAAATTAGGTTAAGCTGTGAAGGTAAATTCTGCTTCACAGCTAGGGATGAGGGGCTTTTCATGAGGGACTTTTCAAAGACCATGTTTTCCAAACCCAAGGATAGCCCTTGTAGTGATTCAAGAACAGGAGGTTGCAAAAGGTCTGCATGGATGCACAAGGAGGTCCCAACAAAAACATGAAAAAGAAGCACACAATTCATGGAAGCACTGTCTGAGCTTCCCAGGACCACAGAGACATGGACATACTGGAGAGAGACCAGCACAGGGCCACAAAGATGATAAAGGAACTGGAGGATCAGCTCTGGCAGAGGATGCCCAGAGAGGCTGTGGAGTCTCCTAGCTTGGAAATACTCAAAGCCCAGCTGAACAACACCCCAATCAACCTGTTCTAGTTGGCTGCTTTGAAACTAGATGCTAGTCAGAAGTTCCTTCCTGTCTCAGACACCCCCTTGATTCTGTGACCCCACTACAAGACCACTGTATTCATTTACTTGAGGCATAGGCAGTATTTAGACAGTTTTACTTGGAATGGGCCATGTTATCACTTTCACAGAGGCAGGAACTATTGGAAACAAAGGGTGGCAGCTGAGCAGAGCCCAAGGGCACTGCACTACCCTTCACCATTATAAAATGGAGACCTTAAGCCTGCTCAGATTTCAGTTTAAATTGTTCCGAAAGAGCACTATTAAAACAAAAATAGACTCCTCAGTGGACAATTCTCTTCACTTGTCCAGTTCTCATGATCTTTTCAGAAATTAATAGCCTTCATTTTAACCTTGACTGCACAAGAGAATTGCTCTCTTTCAAGCTGAACCACTGGAAGTACAAACAGTCCACAGCATCCAGTGTAGCCTTGCCAAATTGCTTGCAGCTTTGTTCCCTGTCTGCACCAGCTCCACTCTGAGCCACAGTGAACCATGTGGGCATGGCAGGCTGGGAATTCACCTGGGAAACACACATTCTCTGAGGCTAGTAAAGATCAATAGTGCCCTGAAAGATAGCCAGTTGAGTAACAGCAATTTATCAGGAACAATAGAACTTCAATTCCTATTGACTGCATTACACAACCTACTGAAACTGTCCATCCCAACAGAGTTTACATGTTCGTAAACTCTTAAAGTATAAAAGTGAGACAATCCTTTTGAAAGCTTCAGAATGGATTAATACATTAAATAGTGGCCAGACATCTAACCTATCAGCTGTCAAATTTCCAGATGTATCCTAAAGCAACACCACACAAAAGAAGCTTGTTGCTTCAGTGATTTATTTCTGTCAGGTGGAAAAGGGCAATCAGATGTAAATGCACAGTTCTTGATGCTATAGGAATAAATTGATATAAAAGATTTACTGCCAATCTTTCAGGCAGAGCAATGAAGCCAGTGCACCTGGCTTCCAGTGCCAGGCATCCTTCTTAATTTATTCAAAATAATCAAATTTTGTACAAAATGTGTAAAACGTCTTCACACGCACACAAACAATTACCAATCATCTTTTAAATCATCTAGACTTCTCTAATAATGACAGTTTCAGTTCTGCTTTTATTTCTGAAGGTCCATAATGAGACAGAAAGGTCAGAGCCAAAAGGCTTTGAGAGCTCCAAAATAACAATTCCTGTGTTCATTTAACTGCCAGGGGTTTTTCCCTTTCAGCAGTACATCAGACATGTGTTTCCACAGTATTGGTTCAGTGGGAAACACATCTATTGTCTCATTAGTCTCACTACTTTCTTCTGGCTTGGAATGAGAATTCTGTAAGTCTAGTGCTGGAAATTATTATATACTTGGGACAAAGTGATAACAGTGCTAACTGTTAGTAGAAACTTTCTGTAGGGACTTTGTAACCTTACTGACTATCCAGAACAGCTGATATAATTGTACATGAATAAATGTTTCAATGCTATAGCATTTATTAATATATTTGTTCACAGAAGTATGGAGGCACTAACAATAAATAAAGTTCTAAGAAATACAAGGGAAAATATCTTCGTGTTTCATAAAGTTTCACCAGTGCAGTAAAACAGGGTTCTTTAAATTTTTTATCTGACTCCATCTTACTCACATACTTGAACATACTTCAGCACTGCAGAGAAATAGTTGCCTACTTTAGAGATGCTCACAAATTCTGAGTGCCTGCTGGCCCCCTCTGGGAGTGGCACTGGAAGACATTTCCTAGGTCTGAAATGTACCTCTCAGCTTGTGCATCTCCCCAGCCACTTTCAGACCCTCATCCAGACCCCTGAATTCATGTTCTCACATTGTAAACTATCAAAGCTTCCAAATGGATATTTAACTAAGACAAAAGGTTTACACAGATTAAATCAAGTGTTTAATCAAATGAGTATTTGCATATTTTGCTCTGTCCTTGTACTTTCCTGCCTAGGACTTTAAAGAAAACAAAATCACAACTGTCCAAATGTCAAGGACCAGAGCAGATTTAGGAGGAGGAAAAGCTGAAATTCTGTACAGGACTGCTCATCACCATGGTTCTGTGCTCATTTCACTCAGAAACACAGATTTTGACAGAACCAGGTCTCCAGGCTTCTTTTTCTCAGGTCAAAGAGTGCAACTAGGGAGTAGAAAATCATGCTTTTGTGACAAGATGCTTAAATATTTAGTGAACTTCAAAATGCCTTAGTTCCTTAAAGAAACTGCATCTCCCCCACCTGCAGATGCAGCAGCAACTCTGCAAAGTGGTGCAGAGAGCCCTCACCACCACATGTGTGAGCAGAGAGATTACCAGAGAAGGGAAGGAAGATGCTGTCTTGGATGCCTGTGCTGATCAGGCACTTTTCTTGTTCAACATGCATTCATGCTCTCTAGAGTGCATCTCCCATTACCCTTTTAAACCAGAAAACACCCAGACCATTTCACTAAAACTGCCTCCTCCTAAAAGCAATCCCTCACCAGTGCAGCAAGACTGGACCACCATCTGTGGTGATTTGCTGCCTATCATGTGATGCATAGGAAGATTTTTGAGTTCTGAAGAATTCATTCACCACAGATGCACAAAAAACATTCCAGAAGATATAAGGCAATGTAAAACAATGCTTCAAATGCGAATCTTAGGGGAGTCATTTAGTTTCCAATTGAGATTGAGTATGGTACAAATTCAGACAAAAAGCCACAAAAGCACATGGTGGATGTAACATTCTGCACTAACTTTTTAATTTCTTCTCAATCTTGACTTTAAAACTAGGTCCCTGCTTATTTTTCAGTATAACCTAAGCAACTTCTGACCTTGCAGAAGCCGAATCCTACAAGCATGTCTCTGGTCTCACACAGCTTCCACACCTTCTTTTATACACACTGGCTCTCAGCTCTAGACATCCTTATTTAAATTTGTGTTGTGAGTCACTCCCTGAGCTCAGACTTCCATGACATCCCTTTGCCAGAAATGAAAATTTACAAGCTAGATACCTATGAATATCGAATATTTACACCTATGTCCTGCAAAACATCCAAGGAGCCTGAGCAGTCCTTTATGCAACACTCCAGTTTGGAAGATTTTCCAGTCGATTTCTGAGCTTTTTGGGACCTCCAACTACTTGCTGCAAGACATAGACATTTTTGAACAACTAAATCAGTAATTTTTATTTTTCTAGAGCACAAGTGTTGCTGATGTAAGACACATATGTAGATGCCGCTCCCTTTCTCAGTTTCAATGCATGACTGTTACAGATTCCTAAGAAACAAGATTTTCTTGGCTACGAAATAGTTATCTGTTAGTGAAAGCCTTGTCTGAGTGGATGATTTTCAAGGCTTGACAGCCTGCTGATTCAGTGCAACATGAAGTCTCAGTGGAGTCTATATTGTGGCACAGGACAGCTCTGCAATCAAAATTGCCTTTACAAAGCAAAATGGAAGTAACAAATTGATACAGCTGCATATAGATTTGTCTCCTAATCTGTCACAGGTTTAAAAATAAAAGGGGGTTCTATTCTCTTTTACTGTCAACACTTCAGGTACATAATAACACTGCTGTTAGAAATATGTTGTATTTAATGGGCCTTATTCTTTCTCTTGTGCTGCAGTGAACTCCCTTGCCATTACCTGCTATGCATGCAGACTCCTGAGCACTGATGCAGCCCTCCAGGCAATGCTTCCAGACCAAAAAAACCCAAGCAGTATTACCTCCATAAAACCTTCTTTCTGAGAGAGCATCTTTTGAATCAACTCTTGAATTAATATTTACATATTTTGCACAGCAAAAGCCACAATATCCAAGGGTGCCAAATCCTTGCAGGTCCCACTAGAACTGTGGTGGCTTAAAACATGCCAGGAGAAAAAAACAAAACAAAACAAAACAAAACAAAACAAAACAAAACAAAAAACCACAACAAACAAACAAACAAACAAAAACCCATCAAAAAAAAAAAAAAACCACCAACCAAAGCTACTGTTATCAAAGGCTCCTGCACACCTCCTGCTGTAATGGAGGAATGTCTACCATGCATTTCATTTCACCTGATGAACAGTTGCTCACATCAGAAAAGAAGCAGGTCTCCTAGGAATTCCTGATCCTGTAAGACAGTCATGCCAGAAAAAGCCCAGAGTGGTGTCCAGAGGAGCAGCTCCTGTGCCATTCTTGGGGGGTTGGAGCAGAGAGAGGCTGAGCAGAGCAAGCAAGTTCTGCTTCACTCAGCAACTGCCTTCCCAGTGCTCAGCATAGACCCAGAGGAAGCCCAGAGACAAATGGTCTTCTGAACAAACCCTGAGCAGCAGCTTGGCTGATGTTCCTTCAGAAGTTGCTAACAGCCTTGGAACCCCTCTCACCTTTCCGGCAAATAACAACAAACTAAACCTTTGCTTCCACAGAACTCTCATAACTCTAGTGCAGCTTCTCAAAGCTCTGCTGCACAGCCACAGTGGTTTAAGTATTTTGTAAGCAACCCTGTAAGATATCTCCCAGCCTTTTCAAGACAAAATTACTATTCCAGTGACACCTCCAAAAATCTTGGTGCAAAGAGACCTTTGTAGGTCGTTGCTATTTAAGATTTCACAAGCAGTAGACTAATCTTTTCTATATAAAAGTCTTTCCTTTATAGAGAGTCCTAAGTTGTCCCAGTGGCAGCTGGAAGCATTCATCTCTTCTGGATTTCAGGCTGATGGAGAAGATAATGCCATTCCCCAGTATCCCTATTATATGGCAGCCTGAACACACAGTTCTGAAAACTACAGACTTCTTGTATTCAGCTGTGAATTCCCATTCCATATTTCCATCTTGCTGCCTTTGTGCACAGAAGAAAATATGCAGGCCAAGTCACAAATACTAACTGTGTGTTTGACAATTCATTGGCATTGGGTACAATTTTCAAACAGGCACAAGAAGTCCAGTATATCAAACTGTATATATTGCACATTGGCAGAGGAGAGAAACTCGAGACTGCCTGCTCAGCGAGTACACATGCACTAGAGACCCAATTTAAACCAGTCTGCTTTCTGAGTGGACATGGGCTAAACACACCAGTAGATGTGTGGATCAAGCTGAGTTGGCCTGGAACAAACCTTGAGAAGCTACAGCACAAAATGAATCATAGATTGCTCAAGCTTAGGAAAAAACTCTAGATAAAGGTAATAAAAAAGAAAGAAAGTGAAGGCAGATAAGGACAGACACAGAAGGCTGAAGTGTTTAACACCATATATGCTTCTACCTTTGAAGAAAATGCTTCACACAATTAACTTGAGGAAGAGGAGAGATTCACAGGCAAGAGCAGGGATAGAGCATGGTATTTAAAAAAATCAGGTTAATTCAAATCAGTAGGGCCTGATGAAATTCACATTGGAGTGCTAGAACAACCTCCAAACATTAGTGCTTGTCTTCAAGAACTCACTGAGAATAGTGAGGTCCCAGAGGCCTGAGGAAAGACAAATAAAAGTGAACAGCCTTAAAAAGTGGAAAACAGGAATCTGGGGATTTGTAGACAAGGTAGCATTACACTGACACCTGGAAAGATACTGGAATAAATTATTTATAATAAGTTTTTAATCCTCTCAAGCATAATAAGATGAAAAGAAACAGACAACTTAGATTTGTCAAGAGCAGATTATATCAGACCAACATCATTAACTTCTTTTACAGGATAACTGGCTTTGTGGAGCATGGAAAAGCAATAGCTATGATGGATTTTGACTTTTGTGAGGCTTTTGAGACAGTGTGGCATGGCAGTCTCCTCTGTGGAAGAGGAAAACAGCATTATTAGTTTAGTCCATAAACAGCAAGTGTCTTTCTGAGAGGGACTAACAGGAGCGTTGTGAGTACAAGAAGGTACTCATTGTTATTCCCCTTGTCTCAGTCCAGAAACAGCTTTACTGAAGCACTTTGTATTCTTCTCCACCACATGTTAGAAAAAGACATTAAAAAAACCCTGTAAAGATGCCATGGGAGGGCAAAAACCAATATGAGGTTTAGATCAAGACTAATTGATGTAAATGAACTGATAGAGAAGACTAAAGAACATTTGTTTCCTTTGCTATAAAAAGTTATTAGAGAAAGTTACAGGTGAGGAGGTTGTGGGGTATCTGCAACAGAAGAGTTTTAAGTGTGTTTTAAAAAAGCAGCTGCCAGTGAGGATTCAGGCACAGAGAGATGTGCCACTAAGTCCCTATATTTCTGTGTGGTTGAATGACAAATCCCCATGAAGTTTGTCCTTCCACAGGCTCCGCACTCCCCTGCATACAGGGCCCTCTCTTCTTTAAAATAAAGGCTTTTTTTTCTGGGACTAGGAGCTCAGGACATCCCCATCAAAACCAGTAGAGGAAAGGAGAGTAACAGATTTTCTGGAACAAAAATCTATTTCTATTCTTAACCTTGTACACACTCATTTTTCTGTGTTTTACATGTGGAGTTCAGTGCAACACAAACTTCAGTCCTCTTCCCAGGCTGCATGTTCATCATCTTGTGTCTAAATGACTCTCACTTCTTGAGAAAGCAACCAAAACTTATACAATTTTGAAGGAAAACAACCGAATGTCATGTTTGCATCATTTCAGATAAGAATATGATTTTTGCTCCAAAAACCTCTTGCTATCCCTTACTGATTTTGGTAATGATCTCCCAGTCCCAGAAAAAAATATGTCTGGATTTGGAGACAAAAGGGTACCCTGAAACTGCCATTTGTGGAGTTCTTGCCAAAGGGATGCTTGCAGGCCAAAAGCTGATTTTCATTTTCCACTTACTTAAATGTTTCAATAAATGGCACGCTTCTTCCTACAAATTTTAACTTAGTCATGTCCTTTGAACAATTTTACCACTAGTATCAAACCTGAATTGTCAAAATATACTAAATTACTGTGGTTTCCACAGTTTCTTATGTCCAAAGGAAGTCAAAGGAAAGCTATGCCACACACTTTACACTGCTGTGCCTTGAGGGAAGAATCTGTCCCTGCAGCCCTTTGTTTTAGTAACAACCTTGTCATTAACCACTTTCACTACTGACATCATCATCTTAGATGTGCAATTTTAATCTTACCAAATATCTTAGAAAAGCAGTCTCATGATCTTCATCCACTATAATTTATTCTATTTGGAAGACAAAGGCATGTTCTTGTCTTTCATAGGGTGAGATGAACTTAGACAAACATTTCTCCATTCATTTTCTTAGCCTACTCCAAAAATCCAATCATTTTTTAATGATTTCTTTGCCAATCAAGTTTCTTATGGGCAAGACCAATGTAATATTTTCTTCACAGGCATTTGAACATCTTTCTCATGCTGCTGTGTCCTCTAATACTGCTGCAACACAGCATTAGTGGTAAATGCTACCATTATGTCTGGGCAATCAACTGCTTATGATTCTCTGGCTGGAAACCGATGCTGTTTTCATCAGGGCTACCAGTTAACAATGATATTTTATTAGAGGATAGGTCCAAGGTTTGGCAGCTCACTGCTGCTTTTATGCAAAACCAACCTTCTCAATTAATGCTCGAGCTAAATCTAGCATATTTGCCTCATGTCTGCCATTTGTGGCTACCATTAAAATATCCTTTCTCTTGTTTTGTGTTGTTATTCACGCATAGATTATAAAGTATATTCTGCCTTGGAGACAAAACCACATATGAGCAGCTAAAGACAGAATTTAGCCCCTTATTTTCAATCTGTCCCAAACCAGATTGTTTACTTGATTGACACTTTGTGAATTTTATTAATTACACAGTAGTTCCTCAGTGCTATTTTCTGAGCTGTGAGCTGCATTTTTATTATTTTCTTTACTTTTGTATTTTTCCCTGTTGCAGAGTATTATTGTTATCTATGTTTTCTGCTACTGATCTGTTTCCTTTTCAACATAATTTTTGATATGTAGCCAACAGCAATGAACAAGCACTTTGGTTAATCTTTGAGTAGAAGTCTGCAGCTGGTGTAAATTAATGTTACTCCATTATTAATCAGAAAAGCTTCACTGCAGAGATCTTTGACATTACCTATCTGACTCTGTATAAGCACTTGAATTTTGGGGATCTGGAAAGCCCATCACTTGTATTTAGCATCATGCAATCCTTTGTTCCTACCATGGTGTTCTTTATAATAAAAGCTGAATCCATAAGCAACAGATCTGACACTGAGCCACATTTAGCCTTAATTCAGATCAATACAAGTAGACCAGAGCTACTTTTTGTCATTTTATCTCACTTTCTGACCAATGCAGAAAGAGCTGGGACAAGGGTAGTGTTCTAGCCTATACCTCCTTCCATCCCAAACTTTCCTTCCCTGAGAGGAAACCAGATGACCTCTGGGAAAGTCACTTGAAATCCATGACATAAAGCAACAAAAAAGGAAAAAAACAACCTACAAGACTTTTTACTACAGATCCATGTGCCACTAGCATGGTACACAAAATTTTGTCTGTGCATTCTTCCAGAAAGAAACGAAAGAAAATTATGGGGTTTTATTTCCAGGTATAAGAGGGTAGTTCAGCAGTGATGCTGCAACGTGATTTCAAGTCACCATTTAACTGAGCACTTTAGCACTTAATTGCAAAGCCTGGGAATGTTGCTTTAACATACCACACAACCACCTTTATCAGAAAAACCTGCATTTAGAATCTCAAGGAAAAGTAAACTTCCACAACACTGAGACATATGAATCCTGCAGAAAACAGGAACCCAGAGAAATATATAAAATGGAGGTTCTGAAATTTCTTTTTTCCCCTTTGGAGCAGTACTGTACTTTGAGAGAAGCAGATTTGACTCTGACCTTGCAGCAAGTCTTTTCACCTCTCACTGCCTCGATTTCACCTGTAAGATGGGAAAAACATGATGATGATGCTCTGCTTCAAAAAATCTATAAGCATAAATTACTATAATAATTTATCTTACATAAAAGTACTCCAGCTTGCCAGTTTTCATGATGGAAATGATTTTCAGAGCACCTTATTAGTCAGAGCAAAAAAATCCTCATCTGGTGTAGTATACACAGAGCTGGACTGTGTCAGGAGTATCCCCTCCCTCAAAAACCTAGGAAGAGCCACTTCTTTAGGATTTTTATGAGCTGATAATTTGGCCTGCACAGCTTGCTTAGCTGAGCTCAAGGGAATCAGTGATATCACGAGGACTCTTAACATGCACTTTATCAGCCAGCTTTGTGAATGGAGATTACAGCCAGGTCAGGAGAGGGCAGAGGGCTGCAGTGGCACCTCTGCCACCACCTGGCTGCTGCTCCAGACAGCCAAGCAGAGGTCTCTTCACCTGGCATGCACTCAACTGGGCACTCAGAGGATGGCAAGCACGCAAAACTAACTCCAAAGTCTTCCTTTTTTACAGAAGGTTAGCAACAGTTCTCTAGATCAAGTTGATTTTGTTTCAAAAATAAGTAGACACTACAGGAAATAAATCTGCACTATAGCTTAATTCCTGCATGGCTTATGTGGCCTTGCAGCATCTCCAGAATGGTGCATCAAGGACAGAAGTGCAGACTAACAGATACACACTCACCTCTTGTAAATTTTTAAGCAGACCCAGCTTCTGTTTGCACAGAACTGTGCCCACGGCCCCCTTCAGCTGTAGTTTCAACATGCAAACCACTGGTGTATCCACCATCTAAGAACCAGGTTCCAGCCAACAAACATCAATACTTTTATTACCACCATTAGTGAGGGCAAAACTGCACCTCTCAACACACGCACAGATGCTGTTGGACATCGGGCAGTTCTGTACACCCATTAGAGTAGCACAGATGTCAGCACCCACAGAAAAGTAGCAGAAATATCTTCACAGCTGAAAATAGCTTCAGTAGCACTCGCCCACTGTGGAAATGCTGCCTTTGAATTCACTGCCAAAGACAGGGAGAGTTTATGAGGATACAAATTCATGCCAAAGGCCATTCTGCTTCTTGAAGAGCCTCACATCCCCAGATACAAATCTTTACTCTCACCACAACCGGCAGTAACATAGTCCTGCATTCCAGTTCAGAGCTTCTTGGTTTGCCATGGCTGGCCTATGCTAGCACAGGGTTATAATTGTCCATTTTGCAGAGGTTTTATTGTTTGTTTGTTTGTTTGTTTTTTGTTGTTGTTGTTTTTCTTTCTTTCTTTCTTTCTTTTTTTTTCCCTAAGTTAAACCAGGGAATAATTCAAAAGCTTTTTTAAAATGCAAGAAGGGAAGAAGGGTTTTCAAAAACAACCCAACTTTTTCTATAAATAGGCAGGTCAGAGCAGGGATGAAGAGTTTAGTGGCATGGAATAGTAAGTTAAATGGAGCATTCAGGCCAGTTAGGCCTGCTTACAAGCCACCACCTATTAACTGTGTTGAACTATATAGCATTATGCAGGTAAAGCAGAGCAACTAATGAGGAGCACGAAACTACTTGATCATAATAAACGAGAGTCCTAAATAACATTGACATCAACACTTTGAGAATTCTGATAAACTTTTCATTTTGTGTTGCAGAGTTGAGAGGTTTCAATTCTGCATTGCCAAGGGAAAAATATCTTGTAAAGGAAGGAAAATTAAAAGGGATAGTCAAGCACAGATGCAATACAAAACCAGACTGAGACAGTTTTTACCACAGGAGATGTTAGCAAAAGCTATCCTTTTAATGATATCCTTTAAAGGACTTTTAAAGAATGGCTGTCAACAGAATTCCCATGGAACTGAAAAACTTGCAAACATTTATTGAGAAGCTGCTCCTATTCTTGTAACTTTAATGGAAATGCTGAGTCAACTAAATAAGATATTCAGCACTAAAACCACATATCTTAGTGAAAGAGATAAGAGGTTTCTCATAAAACATTTCACAGTTTCCTCTCAGTTTGCTGAGGACAGGTAACTGTTTACAAGAAAACAATTCTCATGAAGGGAGCTTCTGGAAGCCCACAAGTTCAAACACCGTGGTCGTGGCCAGAAGGAAGATGGGATTGGTGGCAAGGGTGCCATATCAGGTATGGGCAGGGTGGGGATATCCCTTTACTTGGAGGAATGTGGGAAACCACGTACCCATTTCCACACTCCTGCAAAGCACAGACAGATCCTCACACAGACCTTTCTACCAAATGTCTTTCCCTGCTGAAACCAGATCAATGAATGGTCTTTTGCAAGTCCAATTTTCCGCTTTACAAAACCAGTTGTTCTGGTCCTTAATTTGTCCTTTTCTGACCCAACAGAGCTGGCAGCTCTGACACTGTGCTTGGCATCAACTGTAGACAGAGCAGCTGTACCAAACACAATGTAAATAGCTCCTAACAAGAAAAACAAGGTTGATGACTCATCTCTGATTGCATTTTAATAGAGAAACTCAAGGGTTTTATCTTCAGCTTCTAGTAAAGCCAACACCTGTCCACAACCAGTACAGCACAGCCATAACCCACAGAGCCTGTGCACACAGCTGCTCTGGCCTATGCTTTTGTGAGTTTTTACACTTCTCAACCACAAAAACATATTCTGAGCATCTGAAAGTAAATGTAATAAGTGGAAATTTAGCTTACCATTTTCAGCAATATCCAAAGCATTGTATGCTCCCATACTAACCATGTGTAGGATCCATGTCCATCCATGTGGATCCATGTGTAGAATTCCACATGGATATCTGTGCACTAAGCTTCACAGGGTATTGGAGGGATTAATCTGCTCTCAAAGTGCCCTTCTCTCCCACCGAGATGGGAACTTGACATTCATGGAGGCCAAACCAGTGCTTGAAATCGCTGTCATTGAGAGTTCCAATGTCCCTCTCCCTTCCACAGACACCAAGCAGTGAACAGCCCGAGAAAAGATGCCATGAGGGTCAACTATGATGGACCTGTTACTCAGGAAATGAACAACAATGACAAACTTCCCTCTCTCAGCAAGTCCATTTTAAACAATAAAAGAAAGAGAGAGAGAGAAAGAAATTACTTGTATCTAATTCTCCTTTACTTCATTGGTCCCTTTTGCTCTCTATGGGTTTTGGATCGTGACATTCCATAATACTGACAGTAGATTTTATACCTTAAGGGAAAAATAAACAAGTGAGACTTATTTTTCTTATATTGTTTCCAGTATATTCTTATATTCCTTTTGGCATTATATCCATTATTTTTACTAGATTATATGGGTGTAATATAAATGTGCCTAAAATATGAGGAACTCCTTACTCCCATGTACAAGCTAGGCTTAAGCAAATATAATACCTTAAAATTTACTCTTTCTAGGAGTTAGACAATATAATCATCTCAGTAAAGCATTCTTGTGCAATGACTGTGTTCAGGAGTAATAATATTTGCGATCAATAAAAGACATGATCGTGACAAAAATTATCAGGAAACCTTAATCACCTTTAAATGGTTTTTGGGTTTTTTTCTGA
Organism: Prinia subflava; assembly: GCF_021018805.1. Taxonomy (NCBI): domain Eukaryota; kingdom Metazoa; phylum Chordata; class Aves; order Passeriformes; family Cisticolidae; genus Prinia; species Prinia subflava. The sequence continues at coordinate 101,103,429 of NC_086248.1, forward strand.
TGTATCAGTTCTATTTTTAAGAAAGAAATATTTTAAGTCTTGTTTTGATATATATATATAACCATTGCATTTTTAAATTAGGAAAAATAATCACTTTTAAAGTATGCTCCTTATATATAGTAAACAGCAAGGAAAAAAGAAGAGAAATAGCTTAATTGATCTATTACTTAATTCAACTCCTTGCCATAGTCATCCTTCTTTTGGAAGCAATTACAGTGTGTGTACCCAAGTTTATGGATTGCTCAGCATTCCCCAAAATGGTGAGCCATGCACCATATGTATCTTGTTTCAGAAACAGAATGGCTTTCTCTGTTCCCAGTCCCAGTAAGGCAAAGAAATGAAATGAAATGTTGACACAAATGTTTTCCCTTGAAATCTATTTTACATTAATTACTTGAGATATAGCTATATATATAATACCTAGCAAAAGAATTGCCACAAAGAATCTGTAATCTCTCACTGTATTATCAATGGGGATATCTTAATAAAAAGAAGCTTTTAATGTGCATATTTCAATGGCAGCACACTCAATGAGACACAAATACATTGCTATCAATGCTCATTAAACTCCTAATACTAAGCTCCAGGTTCTGAGGACACATTTATTTTCTCACCAGTAGTTTAAAAAATAAAGATCATGGTAAGTAACCCATTCCTAAACAATTAAGGAACATAAGGGCTCAATGTAAGCCCTTGTAGAATTTAAAAGTTGTTAGCACTCAATGCTGTTCTCAAAAACAATGCAGACTCAACAGGTAGAGAAATCCGAGCAATTCTTTCAATCAGACGAAAAGCCACCATATACAACCTGACTATACTGGGCTACACCAATGCCACCCCATAATTTAACTACACTATACTCAAGCTTGCCACCCTGTTCTGCAAAGATGTTCATCATCCTGAGTGTGGATAAAAGGGTTTTAGAGAAATCTGGAATTACATTAACTAAATCCTTTTGAAATTCCATTGGAGAGTAACAACAGGTTCCTTAGGTCCACTTTGCTGATAACAAGAAGCCTTATTTTCATGCTCAGCTATTTATTAAGAATAAGTTGCTTGAGTAGAACTTGTCAAATAAAACCCACTTGACATTAAAACATCCAGCTGGCAATTGAAACCATGATTGTATGTCAAGCACGTAGAGCTTGAGCATCAAAGATAATGCTTCTATAATCAGCTAATTGTATATGTATATTACATATGTGCTTAGTACATAATGGTGATGATGCAATGTAGTAACATTATATTTAGACCTGTTATTCATCTTTGTGCAGTTCAGCTATCTGGACACATGTCTAATCCTCTCAATTATATAATGTTTCACTAGAGTCCTCCTGTAGGTTCCAGGCAAAGATGTAGTGGTGTGGATATGGCAGATTGGGGTAATTTCATCTATATCTGCTGTACAGAGACCTAAGAATGGAGAGCTGTAGCATCTGAGCCCCTTTTTTCAAGTATTTCTGGTAACCTCCTGCCACCAGCCATGGTGCCAGGTTGAGAAAAAAACTCAACAGAAAAAGTCAAGATCCTGGGCAAATATCCTCTTCACAGTTCTGGGCATCACTCAAGGCCATGTGGTTCTTGGAAAGACAGCTCTCTCTGGCAGGGAGAACAGCACATTCCTGTGTTCTGTCTATGTCCAACTCATCCAGGCTGAGGGCAGCCTGCAATACAGCACAAAATACATGGAACTATACCCCCAAGAACAGCTCTCAGCCTGCACCTAAGAAATACTTCTGAAAAAAAGCAACAGGAAAAGTGGGCAAATCTACATTTAAAAGCAGCCTTGTACCCTTGTTTGACTGACAGAGCAGACAAACCCCAAGGATATTCTCTGCACAAGCCAAATGAAACAGAAAGAAGGGATGGGAAAGGTCAGCGCAGTGGCACGTGTAATACACACACATCCTAAATGAGTAATCTATGCTCTAAAGCACTGCATTGGAGCTCCTTGCATGCACAGAGAAATCCATGGGTGGAACTCAGCCCCACACTGAGCATTTTGGGAAAAGAGTCAGCACCTCTCTAAATGCAGAACAACTGCTTGCAGCAAACACAGATGATGATCTATATAATGTTAGTGGTTATCTGCTGCTATAGGGCATAGCAAGCTTGCTAAATACAGAGCCATAAATTGACTTTTCCAGCAGTAAGTCACAGTAGTACTTAAGAATTAATAATTATTAATTGCTAATTTTATTAGCCATAATGTAATTTGGCTCACAAATATTTAAATCCCCACAAATGTTCACCATCCTCTTTTTCCTTTTTTTTAATCTCAGTACTCCTACAGTGATTATGTGTCTTTTTGGGATGCTAAAAATGTTCTTCTGGTTTGAAACATTCATCTCTCAAATAGCCATAGACTCCTCCTGTTATTTTCCTTTTGTGCAAAGCAATGCAGAAGCGAGTACTCATTTTCACTTCAGTGGAAGCTTCTAACCCCTCTGTGAATTTTACCAAGATATTATACATCTCAATACCTAAAAAGTAGGGCATCCAAAATCAGTGGCCCCTTTGGAATGCATAGCTTTTTATTTCATCTGAACCATCTCGCTTTCCAGTGCTCAAACTCCTCCTCCCATGTCAATACCTGCTGTCTGCACCAATGGCAGCATTGCACCTCTGAGCAAGGCCACAGCTGTGCACAAAAAGACTTCATTTCCTTCTCGCTGAACCAGGGCTACCAATGCTGCAGGAGACTTTCATGCAGTGGTTATCTGTTGTAGTTTAAATTTTGGGGGGATTCCAGGGAGGGTTCCCCGGGAGCCCCCCGGGCTCTAGGGTCGTGGGTGTTCGCGTGCTGGCAGGCAAAGAGACTCCAGGCGGCTGCTGAGGTGCTGATGAGATGAGGGTTTATTCAGAGTCTTACCCCAGGAAGGCAGCATGGTCACTGAGGGAGAGGGAGAAGGGAAGGGGGGACAGGGAGAAGGGGAGAGGATGGGAACAGAGCAGTCTCCGAAGGCCACCAGGGCAAAAGAGGAGCAGCCCTCTCCGTTTGCACCCTTAACACAGAGGTTCAAGGTGGGCACGATAACATTCTACAGCCAATAGAGTTACAGATACACGATACTGCAGGGAGGGTACAGACTTGGGATAAACCATACACTTTCCAGGGGTGAGCCAGAGCAAACCATTTCCATAAAATGCAATTCCACAGTTATCCAGCAGGAAGATCCCAAGAGGTGATGGAGGGCCTTCCACGCAAGCATTCCCAAGTGGAACTCCTGGAGCTCTGCTACCAGCCACCAAAAGTGACACTCCCCTTGCTGGCTCGCTTTGATTAGTCCTGCCTACCAGCCACCAAAGAACAAGCACAACATCAAAGCAAATCAGATTCAGGAGAGGGACCTGCAATGACAAAATTCTCACCCACCTCCCTTTCCATTTCTCTGCTACCCAGAACAGGCATCTGGGATTAGAGGCATATAAACTGCCTGGACACTTACGGAGACCTCCTCCTATCACTCCCACATCACCCAACTCCACTGTCAACTTTCTGCTTCTGTGCAGCAAATGCTTTTGCATCCTCTGCTTGTGCACTCTCTGCATCAGAGGAGGTGTCGTCCGTCCTATCTTCACAGGCCAGGCCCTAGGATTGTGCTGCTGGGCCTCTTGTTATACTAACATAAACAGCAATCAGCAGCAAGAGTCAGACCTTTTCTTTCATAACTTTCAGAACTACTTTTGGCTTGCAGACTTATTTTTCATCCAGTCAGCTTTCTTAATTTTTCAGGACCAAGTTTAATATAGACTCACTAATACAGTAACTGTCTAAAATGATGGCACAGCTTGCTCCTAACTTAAATATATCATCCAGGCATACAGCTCTGGCCTAGTATCTTCTTGGGGAGTAAGCACTCTTACACAAATTAAAATAGTAAAAGAAATCCTTTTCTACACTAAAAATGTGAAAATACTGCCCAAGGATAAGGAAAACCAAGAAGGGTTTTTGAAAAGGACTTTGCAGACAATAAGAAAAACTACATATTCATATAACAGTGAATACTTCTGACTTTCATCAGTCTAAAAACCATGCAATAGAAGCTTGGCTTCTAACTCACAAGGGCTACACAGACATTAATTGTGTCTAATTCATTATCCCATAAATAAACTGGCACCAAAGAGGATGCTGAGACTAGTGATCTAACACAGCAAGAGACTGCCTGTACCAGACTTTGCCCAAATTGGAGTAGAGAAGGGTGGCAGAGAGAAGGCTACAGGAATCTCTGATTAAATCCCCTGAGAGAAGTTCCTTCTTAGCTCTGGAAAGCACACTGTAAAACAGCACATTAATGATGTGGTAGCGATCCTACTTTTACAGTTTTACAGTTTCTTGTGTAATGCACATGAAATAATGGGAATAGTGACCATGAGAACTGCCAAGAAAAAGCCAAATAAGCCAAAAAGTAGTTAACAATCTCTGCTTAAATAATCTCAGGGAATTTACTAGGATTTGACTAAGACACTACCCATTTGATTAATCCAAAATAATTTACTTGCTATATTTTCTCAGGCTTCATAGAATTTCCATGCTGTTGGTAAATATGTCTGAGAGAGAATCAAGACTAGTCTCCACAATTTAATCTGTTCTTTCTTAGGGTGAATTTGGCAACTTTGAAATGACAAGGTTCTAGACTATCAGACTGTAGTGCATTAGTAAATGTATGACATCCATCATCACATCTGTTCAAGTCAGAAACAAGTCCAAAATAAAACTGATGCATACAAGTTTATAGTTCAGAAACTGCCCTCTTGATATTAAGATTGTTTGGTTTGTATTACAGAAATATGATATTGTTCATGATATGGATGTTACTGTTTAAAGTTATAAAACTGCCATGACTGTAAGTTCATGCTTTTAAATTTTCATTTACATGAAAATTTTCTACATATTGTTTCTTGTTGTCCACCTTTCCTACCCACTGTATCCTGTTCCCATTTCTGTCTTTAGCTACCTCCTACATTCAAGGTATTTCTGGAAAAATTCAGTATTTGTATTTCCCATAAAATGAAGAGGAAGGTAAAGAACATCATAACAGTAAAGAAAAATTATACAAGAGATCTTGAGTATTTTTCTGCATTCATTCTTTATCCTTCCTTAATAGGAAAACTGCTCCTAGAACCTCTTTCCATTCCCATACACTAACCACTATTAATCATACCAATTCAGCCTGTGAAAGTGTTTTGCAAGTTTACCTGTTGACCTTTAGTCTCTCGATTCTTTTCTAATGAGCAAGGAAACACAGTTTCCTGATCTAAAAGTGCTTATAGGCAAATAATAGAAAGACAGGAAAGGTGCAGAAAATGCTTTCTAACCCTGTCTTCTCTGTGCCAGCACTTTTTTCAATAGGCACCTTCCCTTTCTTCTCTCCATCACTTCTACCTGGCATTTATCATCTGTGCCACTGTCACAGGTTTGTTGACTTCATGCAAATTCTCACAAATGGCTCTTAGGAATGACCTGTGAATTTCCAAATAATGAAGGCAGAATGCCTTTGGTTGCAAACATCTACAAAGCTGTGAAAGCTGGGAGAGGTGAGAAATTCCCACTAATCTAAAACTCCCAAATGGCTGCCCTGGGCAGCCCTACTGTGCAGAGTGCTCTTGTTTCTAGGACTATTTAGGCACTGGGTTCTTCTTGAAACTCCTGAGGGCCAGGCTTCTAGTTCAGCCTGCAATATGGGTCTCCCACCCAGCCACAGACCCCGCTGGACTCTGAACACAGAGAGTCCTGGAAGAATCAGTTTGTGGAATGAGGGGCTACACATCTACTACTAAATAAAAGGCATCCAAAGGAGATTCCTGGTGGGAGAACACAGCTACCACAACCATGACATTGTCAAAAAGGTCCCTGGCACAGGTTTTTGCCCATTCCAATTAACATTACTTCCAAATTTTGTCAGGCATGACTGGAGGCTAAGCGTGTGCCTAAGACTAGTCCCAGAATTGGTCTGGACATGATTACACCACTACATAGTAGTGTGACTATAAGAGAGTATGTTTGGAAAACTGTCGGCTTTTAAATTGCTTTTTCTGGAGGTAGCTTTGTTCCATTTTTGATGCAGCTGATGGTGTCTAGAAGTAATGATGTTGGAGTAAAATACAGGACCAAACAGAAATATAATTTTGGAGAATGCAGGCAGAATGTTTGCTATATGAATAAATATATTTGAATGCTTGTATATCACCTCTCATCATTTTGTTTCCATTTTAATTCCAGGAGGCATTAATTACATTACTGGCACATATAGATAGAAAACAAAATATTAACATTATCTCTCTAGTTTACAGATAGATCTAAGTACAGAGATTCACACCCAGGCATTCCTACATGTATAAAACTCACCTTTCACATACAACACATGAAACTCCTTACTTTCAACCATTAATGAAATAAACACATTTGGCATAAGGGAAAATTATAAAATCAGTCTTGCATGATTTGTATGGCATCTATTTTCCCTATTATGACTAAAAACAACAGAATCCTTATTGCAAATCATCTGGAACCTTTGTCAAAACAATGATGTCCATGTCAACACAGATGACACAATTACAGTAAAAAGCAAGTGAAGTGTCATGTCATATATCCACTATGTTTAAAAATAAGGGAATAGAGCAAAACTTGATATGTCAGACTTCAGTCTTCAAGTGGATCACCGCTACTACTCTAGGAGAAATTCAGGAATTTCTCTTTTCTCAGTGTATCTGTATGACTTCAGCAGTCACCAACACACGTTGAAATACACATTGGCCCAACATTTTTTACTATTTTGTACTGAAAGCAAATGATTAAACCAAGCCACACACACAGCCAAAAGAGTCCATGGTGTTCTTTTGCACCACATTCTTCAGACTTCATCCGTGCACACCTATAGACTCATCTCTGGGTTTATGTCAATGACTATATGGCTCAAGAAACAGTCCCATCTTCACCTCCATTTTAAAGGCCAAGGTTGTTATTTCCGAGTGTTTAAAAAGTCAGTGTTATATGATGGTCAGTGTGGGGAAGATATAATTGTACCTGGTAAATTTAAACAAAACAGGTTTCTGGTAAAGTTCCCAGGAATAACAATTGCAGAAATTGGCGGTAAATTTGCACTGCATTTGGTAGTGGTTGCTTAATGTACATTCTTATCTCAAGGAAACATGAGTGTGTGTCCTGCTGGTGCAAGGGTTTCATGCACAAGCAACCGACTGCATAATTGCCAAAAAAAATCTACTGAAATTTTTATTACACTATTTTAAGTTTCATGATTTCTACATATTATCTAATTTATTAATAAAAAAATCAGTACTTTTCCATTCACCTTGTGTAAGTAAATTTGTTCAGAGGACTTGAGCTCTTTTCTTTCTAGAAAATATTTATTGATTGTGGAGCATATCTGAAGAGCTTTCATAAAAGGAGCTACCTTTTTTAGATACTTTTCACTGCTAGTATGTCCAAAGAAAAAACTTCTACTCAGTATGCTGTTAAACTCAATCAATTTTAAACTGTGAATGTGCAAAAAATTCTATATTACTGTGAAAGTAATGAGTTTGAATGAGATTTTTCAGAAGTCTCTGAGGAAAAAGGCTTCAGGAGCCAGTGGACAATTAAATCCTTTGCATGTAGGAGCTCAGCATTTCAGTTAATCCTTTCAACATAAATATGATAGGATATTTTTGATAAATATTACTACTTATCAAAGAAAATATTTTCAACAAAATGTATTTTACCAGTTCTTTCTGACACCTACTAAGATAAATAAGGCTCTGGTTTGGGTGTTCTCCATTGTAAAGAGCCGCATACCTCAGCTAAGACTTGAAGCACTTGTAATTTTGACTTATTCCCAGGATGAACACCATGAATTCCTATACCTACAGCCTTTGGTACCACTCACATGAGCTCCTGGACTCTACTCCAATAGGTGCACTTTAAAAATAGTGTAAAAAAGGGATTCATGTGGATTTTCTCCGCGGTTGCTTCCCAACATCTTAGCTTCACTTCCAGTATATGTCTCAAAAAAACCCTCCGCATTTTAGTGGCCTTGGCACACAGATTCTGCCAACTTCAACTCATGCTCCTGTTTCAATTAGCTAAGTCAGTTTGCCAGAACACAGACAGGAGTTCTTAAATAAAGTCTGATTTTCACGGGATGCTGGACAGTGAAACCAAAAGACCCATTTGGATAATCACATGCTCAGGTGTACCTGAGAAACATGTGCCATTGTGCAAGCCCAGCTGCTTCAAAATCAGCTTCCTCAAGAACTCACCTAACTCAGGTCCAAGCCAGAGCAGGTTCTACAAGCCATAAGCTAATGAAGTCTCCCTTCATCAGAAGAGTAGCCCAAATCTGCAGGATACTCAGTTCCTGTTCTGCTGCAGCTGTTCCTCAGCCTCTTGGGAGAGAGATTCTTGTCGGCCAAGTCTTACATATGTTCTCAAGCTTGAGCAACCATGACATAAACCCTTCCCCACTCCTCTTTTCTTTCATTATCTTTGAAGGCATGAAGGTGGCAACACCTGCCAAGATGTATCAGACAAACTGGAAGTCAGCTGAGCAGTGGTTCTCCCCTAAATTTATTTCCAGAGGTTTATGTGAATGCAGTATGAGCAGATAACCATGATAAATCTATCTGGGGCTAACTATGATAAATCGAACTACTCAAAAAGATTAATTGGTTCTATTTGCTCCTTCTGCTATTGTTATTTAAAGAATCAACAACCTAATTTTCAGCAATATTTTGCAGAAAAGAATATGATTTAGACTACTAAGAGTGTTCACCCATGTCCCTCAAGAAAAATGCCAAAGATATAATTACAAATTCATAGGTAATTTATTTGTGCAGCTGTGTATCAAAACAAAATATGTTTCTCAGCATATCCTGACCAACTAGCTGCACAATAATACTTTAAGACTAATTTTAATATCAATATTAAATATGTTTTCATAATTGCAGTTGTCAGGATCATAGCTCAATGTATTTTCTTTGCACAAAACAGGCAAATTTGAGTGAAATGGTAAAGCTAAAGCGTACATTTGCCTGGGGAATTAATGAACAGCCTACATGGAATATGCACATTTCATTCCTTTTTGCTAAAATAATGGTGTATATGGAAATTTTCCATGTTTTAAAAATTAAGGAACAGCTGCAGACACACAGTTTGGATTAAGAGAGTTGAAATAATCAACATGTTCATAAAGCAAGAGACCCTCTAGGCCCACAACAACTTGGCACACAGGTGACAAAACACTCAATTAGGATTCACCTAGACAGAGAAAGATGTTCTTTAGACCTGATAGACAGCATGAATACAACATCCATAAGATCAGCTCTCATTGAGTGGTTCCAGGTAGGAAATGAGAAAGTCACTGAAGTATCCCTGCATTTGTTATTTCATTAATCACCATTCACGGGAGTACATGTGCAGCCAGCTAGTTTGAATTGGGGCAGATAATATCTCAGAAAGATGAGCTAGGAAAATGTATTTCTGTGCTTCTTAGCAAAACCTGGGGGCCCAGGGTGGATTTACATTACACTTGGAATATCTGCATTCTCCTTTACAACTCCTTTAAAATTTTTAGTAAGTGAACACAAAAACCAACAACAACAACAACAAAAAAAACCCCACACCAAATTATACATAATGCTCCCTTTTTTTAGGTCTGGGTAAAGAGGATAAGAGGATGATACAACTACAGTTATGAAAGATTGCAAGGTGAAACTTATGGCCCACGAAAAAGTACAACTAACCAGAATGCACTAAACTAAACGCAATGCCTACAGGTTAACTTTCTTCACCTTGATTGGAAATTATGTTCCTTTTTGCTTTCCATGGAATTGATGATCTCACTGGCTCTCCCAGGTACAGTGAGTTGTCTCAATTTCTTCCAGTAGACAACTTTTCTCCGAGGTAGAATTGGAGCCAGGCGTGCCACTCCTGTCTAATCAGAAACAGCAAGACAGGAAAGAACAAGTAATCTAGACTAAAACTTTTGCCAGTTTATTTTGTGTGACAGATAATGCATTTCTAAAGACTCCCATGAGAACTCATGTGGAGGAGGTTTATCGGGCTATCAGCACACTTCGCAGCTCATACTATATCACATTAATCATCAGCTTACAGTAAAAAGGCCACCTGTCCTTGCCTGTTTGTTCCCTGTGATGAAAAACATTCCTCTATAATGCAGTTGTTCAATTAGTTCATACATTTATTACAAGATTTTGCACATTAACATCCACTCATTCTGCTCCCAGTAAATCTACAGCTTTTCTTGTCAGGGTTTATGCCTCTGTTTTCTGGTGGGAGGGTAATGAACTGTATAAAATAATGAAAACAGATAAGTTCACTGCTCAGCCTCTCATCTTTAAAGACCAAAATAATTTTTTTTTAATGTCTGAAAAGTTCAGATAAGGCTTTTCCAGTTCTACATCCCAGATGGTAAGATGCCATGAATTTCACAGATAAACTTGTGCTGATGGAATTCCTAGCTCAGGTTTGTACACTGAGGCAACCTGGATAAGCTTCTGAGTTTTCAGGTTTCCCCATGACAAATCCAGTCTCAGCTACACAGCACAGGCCAACCAGGCACACAGTTTCAAACACTGAACTTTTCCAAACATTAAAAGGATGAGGACCTTTGATCTCAGATCTGAGCCCTTCTGCCCAGTCTCCAGCCTGACCAAAGTGCCACAGACCTGAGCATATCTGGGAAGGTACAGTGAAACCAATCTGAAATGACGAAAAATCTAAACCCAACAGGAAGATACAGGCATGCTGCACCACATTACTCTCTAGCCACCACCTCAGCAAAAGGAGCTCATCCTGATAGCCCCAGATAATCCCTGTTATTTAAGACTTGGTTACTTACTGCAACCATTTCTGGATTACTTGATACCTATTGATTACTGGATAGAGAGATAAAGCAAGCAGTGGAACCACAATGCAGATTAAAGGTTAAAACAACAAGAGATGGATTAAGAACACATGCAAGGAAAGGGATCAAAGGATGCTTTGTGTGTGTGATGATCTGGAACAGATTCTGCAGCTTGCATCAGCCAAATATGGGTTTTATTTTGGTTTGATTTAACAGCTATTTGAGAAGCTTGTATTAGCAGATATAGATATTGTGGCTTTCAATAATTTTAGCAGATAGAGGACTAGAGATGGAGGCTAATTATTTTGTTTGTGTAAGAGGTGGCTGCTATTGTTTTTGGTTTTGGTTTTAAAAGTGTATTATCTAAGAACAATTTTACAAGATGTGAAGTGGTAATGGTAAATATTATTGCTCATGCAAATATCTGTTACATATACAAAGGTGAGTTATTTCCTTTAGTGTGGCAGCACTAATTGTTTGTTGTTGTTTAAATTTATGGGGGGGATCCCCGGGGAGTGCCCCCTGGAGACCCCCAGGGGTCCTTGGGTTCGTGGTGTTCCCGTGCTGGCAGGCAAAGAGACTCAGATGCCGGTGGGGTGCTGATGAGGTGAGGGTTTATTCACTGAGGGAGAGGGGAAGGGAAGGGGAGAGGGGGAGAGGGGGAGAGGGAAAGGGAGCGTCCGGACGCCTCCAGGGGAAGAGGGGCAAGAGGGGCAGAGCCTTCTGCCTTAGCATTCTTATCACAGAGGTTCAAAGGGGCGCGGTAACATTCTCCAGCCAGTGAGGTTACAGATACAGGATACTGCAGAGAGGGTACAGACTTGGGATAAACCATACATTTCCCAGGGGTGAACCAGAGCAAACCATTTCCATAAAATGCAATCCCACAATTGTTCACCAGTTAGAAGGGAGCTCTGAAGTTTTCTGCCTTTATTTTATGTTAATAAATGGGTATTCACCATAACTTGCCAACAAAACTTAGTTCAAACGAAACAAGGTGCCTCCTCCCCTTTTTCATGATTACAATACCAGGCACACCAAAGAAGGGGGAGAATGAGTTTAAGCACATAATATAGGAAAAATAACAAAAGCCTCTTACAGAAATGTGATCCTATCTATGGAAGAGACTTTTTTTGTTTTTATATCAGCACTTGTCTTTCATTCTTCATATGACTATAAATATAAGATCTTGAACAAGTAATTAAGCTAAAAATGAATTATAATCTTTACAATAAAATTCCAAATTCAATCCTCAAAGACTTAGCATGGTTTATTTTCCCCAGTAGAAACATAACCTACATAAGAAAGATTGATTCTTCACATTAAATCAGGGGAGAAGAGCTGGGGATATTTTGTTGTGGTAGATTTTTAGTGGTTTTGTTTCATTTCAGGGTGAGTTATTTTAAGAGTAATGAACCAAATAAAAATGCATCTTATCCCCTGACTTGGATTTTCTTGAAATAGGCAGCCATACTTTCCCTTCTCCCATGGTAATGACTACAGCGGGATCTGGCTCTACATGTAGAATCAGTTTAAATTTAAGCTTACCTGATCAAACCCTCAATAATAATAATGTTAAAAAATCATCAACCCTAAAAATTCTTAGCCCTTATTTGGATTTCTTTTTCAATAAAAACTCTATATAAATCTTGGGGTTTTAATGTTTTGCCCCAAATCATTGACAAGATGATAAAACTAAAGCATCTGTATTTATTAATCCTTTTCCAGTATGAGTGGAACTGCTTTAGGTCCTATTTCAGTGGTAAGATTTCACCCCTAGGTATAACAACCTCAAATAGCTAATCCCATAATGAGACATCTCATTGTCTCTAGAGTCCCTTGGGTGGAAGCAACCAATTGGTCCTCATCCTGCTCTTCATTTTACACATATCCCCAGATCCTGTTGGACTGTATGACTAGAGACAGTGTTTAGCAGAAGTGTTTCCTTTACTTGAAAAAGAGAAAAATAGACAGTGGGATTGGCAAAGCAGGGTGAATAATAAATTAGAGAAGCCCTACCAATTCTGTGGTTGGCAAAGGGCTCTCCAGGTGCCCTGACAGTGGTGGCATCTGGCCAGAGAGACCCTGACACAACTATAAGAGCCCTTCAAAAGCATTTCTAGCCACAGAAAAGGCATTTTCCTGGAATAACAGCTGGGTAATAAGCATAAAGCTGGATGTCGACACAAGAGTATAAAAAGAGTATAAAACTCGCAAAGGAAATAACAGATGGAAATGTACTGTCCACCACCATTAAAAACTGGAAGTGAGTTCATGTTCATAATTTCAGCAGACAGCTGTCAAAGCCAGAGGTGTTGCAGATGTTTATAGCAACCCAGGGCCCATTTCACTCTCTTGAAGAAGAACAGGGATCTGCTTTTATTCAGATCAAAATACTCATGCTGAAATAAATACAGCAGGGCAAATACTCACCTAATGTAAATAAACACAGCTTCTCAAAAGCACTGTGCAGCTGCTAAGGATTTGGTCTGGTGAGTAAATGCTTTCCTCTCATGGTACTATCCAGATTTATTGCTTGACAGTGACAAAGGATCAATCTTTAATCAAAAATATAAGTCCTAAAAGAAGCTTAAATTAATATTATACTGTCATTTCTCATCTGTTGCTCCTGTGACAACGAAAAATACAGAGGGTCTGGAACGCAAGCAGCAGTGTTCAGCAGTGTTCATTTGCACTCACATTTCTATTCACTAAAGCAGTTTTACCATTATTTCTGCAAAAGAACTTACAGGATTTGAGGGAACCATAAAATGTATATTCCCAGTGTTCAGTGCTAAACCAAATGTCCCAACAAGGCCCTGCCTCACTGCAGTGCCACTGAAACTGGGCTCTGAAAAACCTTGTTGGAGGATCAGGTGAATCCCTTACAGAAACACTATAACTGTGCATTCCCAGTCCTGTCAGAGGGCATGCACTACATACCCCTTTGAAGGTCAAAACAGATTCTCCTAATGAATCAGGGGTGACTGAAGGAGGGTGTATTCTGCTTTTCCTGCTTTTTCCAGAAAAAGCTGTATGGATGGGTAAGGAAGAAATGGGCAAATGATGTCTGTGCTGTTAGAAAGGAGCTGTACACATTACCAGCAGCATTTTTTCACGTATCTTAAGAGTTACCAGCCACTCCAAAATCCAACAACTGTGACAGAAAATTATTCTCTGTTTTTTTAAGAGGTTCCTCAGGTTTGTTTTTGACTAGACTGATTTTAAAATAGTCAATTTTACTTTAGCATAGACACTGGCATGGTGAGGACTAATATCAGGACTCATTTACAGCCAGTTTAGGATACAGCTCTGTACTGTCCCAGGAGGGGCTAACAGGGTTCACCTCTAATGTGGGCTAAGAGGGAACCAAGGGCTCATTCAGGGTCTGATTCAGTAAAGACCACGTTTTCACCAGGTAAAATCTTAGTCTGCCACTGGCAGCAAGAGGAGCAAAACAACTCCCCTTTGCTTGTATAGCCATATCTCAAAGCCTGTGCTTAAAACCTTTGATTTGCTATTAATTCTTTCTCAAGTCGGAATCATTGCCCAAACAATAGTAACAGTAATTAATAAGAAACAGTTTTAGCTATTAAAATATGATTTCTTTCTTCATTTAAGCCATAATTCTTAAGCCCAAGTGGACAAACTGTGAAACAAGCTCTCAAAATATTTTCCAAAATTATAAACACCAGCCTACAACCATCAACAAATATTTGAAAAGTTCTGACAGTCTCACATCAAGGTAGTTTACCAGGGAAAGCAAAAGTCATCACAGAAGCAAAGCAAAACAGAGAATCCATTCACTGTTTCCCAAGGGCAGGCAAGGGTTCCGCCATCTCCAGGACAGCAGGGCTCCATCACATGTAATAGGGATTTGGAAAGACAAATGGCAACTCTCTGAACACCCCCCTCTTACTCCTTCTTCCCCCACCTTAATATGCTGAGTGTGATGCCGTGGGGTATGGAATGTCCTTTTGGACATTTAGCTGTCCCAGCTGTGCCCCCTCCCAAGTCCTTGTGCACCCCCCTGCTTGCTGGAGGGGTGGGATGAAAAGCAGAAAAGGCCTCAACTCTGTGTTAGCCCAGCTCAGAAATAACCAAAACACCCCTGAATTACCAACACTGTTTCCAGCACAAATCAAAAACACAGCCCCATACTGGCTACTATGAAGAAAATTAACTTCATCCCAGCCCATATCACCACACAACTGAATTTTATACATTAGGGCTCAGCTCTAAGCCCAGAAAGTCATATAAATTTGTTTCTCTCTAGGGCAGGAGAGCCAGATATCGAAGCAAATGGAAAAGCTGTGATACATAAAGTCAGTCACATGTATCTGAGTGCCAGTGTTAGAGATCCTGCCTGGAGGACTGAAAATACAGAAAATAATTGAATTCTGATCCAAAGTAATAAATTTGCTTTACTGAAATAAAATTTTAAAATCATTTTGCCTTTTTTTTTATTCACTCTAGAATATATATATCACTCTAAAGAATCAGAAAAATCTTTCTTTTCTAAGTGCATTTTCTATTTTACTTTCTGGTTTTTTGATTTATAAAAGAAAGATTTAGCACGTGATTCCTCCAGTATCTTTATTTCATTTCTTTCAGTACGCACCCATGTCAACAATCTGGGCTGCGAAGCAGAGAAGCTGAGGCAGCAGTTTATATTTTGCTCTGTCATTCCTTCTGCAGAAACATTAATATCCAAAAGAAGGACTGGGATAATGAGTAGGTGCCCCAGTGGGCCAAAGCATTAAAACTAAATCAATTAGTTCACCTCTCAGCATGTTCATGTGTATGCACAGGCCCACACATCCAGAGGTGGGGTGTAGGGAAAACACGTCTTCGAAGGAGAGGAACCTAAAGGAGAAGAAAAAAAATTATTTCCTTTTCAATTCTTTTACAACTTAAGTTATTCTCTCCCTGTGAGTATTACATATCCTGATTTTCACAAACTTCATCTTCAGCAGTTCCTAAGCAGTACTGCTCCTTTTGGCTCAAGGAATCTTTGCCTAAAGAATCACTTTTAAAATGATAACATTGACACTCCAGTCCATTATTCAATAAAGCTGTAATTATGTTGCCCTAACTGTACTTGTCCCACATTGAAAAATCTTTTATCTTTTCCACTTGAACAGCCCCTGCACGCTGTTGCACAATCAAGCATAATATCACTCTTCCTAAATGATTGCCTTCATTTTCATTTTCCTCACTATTAAAATAACAGAAACAATAATTTTGCAAATTATAATTTTTTTTTCTTTACTACTACCCCCTTAAGACCTACTCCAACAAATGACTTTAGTCAAATACAATGAGCTTCTATATTTGTTTTCTTCCTTTGAAGCAGAGTGAAGTGTCTGGGGATAACACACTACTGTGCTAATGTCTGGATTTGTATTTTGGAATACTGATAAACCAGTGTGGACCAAAAGTGACTTTTTTATTTTTTATGATCTTTTAAAAACCTCAAAATTATTTTACGAAGAAAAAAACTGCAACTCCCATGTCTTGGTTTGAAGGACAATTCTAATTAAGAAAATTAAAGGGGCTTTCAGACAGAGGTATGGGGATAGGAATAACAGTTCTCTACTAGTATATATGACAAAACAACAAACAAACAACAACTACAGCATTAGTAATAAACAGAACCAAGAACCTTGAGGGCTTTCTTTCACAAAAAGCCCGGGGCAGTTTGATCTCGGTGCCCCTGCAGGACTCCGAGAGGCTGAGCTGGAAGGGTGGAAAGTCCCGGGCTGGTGGATGAGATGAGGAGCTCTGTGCTGGTAGCTGGAATGGCAGGGGGTGTCCCGGCAGGGCTGGGCAGTGCTGGGCTACAGAGTAGCAGGAGAGCCTCAAAGCTCTGAGGAAGCAGCGGCGGTGGGGGGAGGGCTGGAGAAAACGAGCTCAGGATTCCTGGGTACACAAGCAGATGAAGGTGGATTCCCAGGACGAGGCAAAGGCAGAGTGATGGCCGTGAACTCTTCCTGCAGCGAGGGGCAGCTTGACTGTCTTCCTCCTCGATGCTGAGAGGAAGAGTGAGCCCCCCTCCCCCAGCTCTGTCTTTTTACCTTTCCCAAAGCTCGCATCATCTCTCCCCTCTGAGGGACACTCCCAGAGACTTTAAAAACAATAGGTGTAGCCTTGTGCTGCCGTGTCCTTCAGCTACTCTCTTTGTTCTGGCTAAGTACTGTCATTAAAGTTTCTTAGAAACTTATGGGAAAAAATTCTGTAAGTGAAAAAGAGGCAAATCTAACCCCTAACACTCCCACAAGACCCTTTTCTGTACAGAAAACATAAATATTTTGCTCAACTAAAGTGTATGATACTGTAATTAAAAAATAAAATATACACTAGAATTTTAAGAGTACACTAAGATGTGAATTTTGAGGAGTGGAGGATACATTTGTTCTCCATATGCACCCATATACACAAGTATTCATAGCCATCAGATCTTGGCCAGGTATTTACCCCAGAGTCAGCTTCATCTGAACTTAGGGTCACTTTTGTCCTTCACTTTGACCCTTTCCAAAAATCACCACTCAGTCAAGGTTGGTGTGGAATATTGATGACAAAAATGGAAAATGTTCTGAGTGTTTATCACTAAGACACCAACACACAAACACTGATCATTTATGTGAAAGCCAGGAGAACATTATTTTACACTGAGACATTTCAGGATGATATTTGTGCTCCTGGGCAAGGCACAGATTGCTAAATACTGTATTATATTTTTCCCACTCCATGTAATGCCATCATATTTCTTCTTCTGCATCCATGCAGCTGGCACAAAATGTTCATCCAGGTAACAGATAAAGTAAAAGAAGGAGAAGAAAAAGAGGCAGCTCTAGCAATAGGACTCCCAGTCGGTAGCAGAACAGTAGTGAGTTATGTTCTGAAAACAGTGTTGAAAACAGAAATTATTTTAAGCCAAAGAGGAATCACAGAATGGTCTGGGTTGGAAGGGATCTTAGAGATGATCTAGTGCTAACCTTCCTGACATGGATAGGGATGCTTTCCACTAGACCAGGTTTCTCAGAGCTCCATCCAACATGGCCCTGAACACATCTAGAGATCGGGCATCCACAGCTTCTGTGTTTCAGCATCTCAAAACCCTTACAAGAAAGAATTTCTTCATAATATCTAATCTAAACATAATGTCTTTCAGTTTGAAGTAATTTCCCCTTTCCTGTTACTACATGTGCTTGTAAATAGTCTTTTTCCATATTTACTGTAGGCTCCCTTCAGGTACTGGAAGGCCACATTTAGGTGACTCCAAAGCCTTCTCTTCTCCAGGCCGGACAAGCCCAACTCCCTCAACCTTTCCACATTAGAGAGGTGGTCTATCCCTCTGATAACCTTGGTGTCCCTCCTCTAGACGTGCTCCAACAGCTCCATGTCCTTCCTGTGCTGGGAGCCCAGAGCTGGATGCAGCACTAGTGGCAGGTGGGGCTTCAGCAGAGCAGGGCAGAAGGGCAGATTCCTCTCCTCCCCCTGCTGCCCACACTCCTTCTGATCCCAGGATGCCTAAATTAACTAGAAATTTTAAGTGCACATATCAGGATATAATTAATATTCCCTTGTTCTGAACCCAAATATAAGCATACTAAAATAGCATAACCAACAGCAATACGTAAGAATTTTGCAAGTGCTGGCCCAGACAAACCTGTACAGCACATGCAGCCTGACCATCAAAGGGCAAAGATGAGCAGTTACATGCAGAACTACATAGTGATGGTATAAATTCAGTAGGCAGAGGTTTTTAAGTTGAAAATTTGTCAGTCTATTAAATAATCTCTAATTCCCTAACAATATATAGAGATTCATAAACATGCATATTCCCCTACAACACCTAGGAAAGCCAGGAATGTCAGAAACATGCTGTTCTTTCTGACTCTAGCCATCCTGTTTATTTTTAATGTCATGCTGTGTGTTTCACATGACAGGCTTTGAAATTCAGTAAGGTTTTCTAAAATCAGATTACCAGAACTGTAGGGGAAGAGCAGCCATTAAGAAGAGCTCATGGTACAAACCGCTGCCTGAAGCCATTCTCCTGAGAATGGTGCTAATCTCAAACATGTAAATAAAAAACAGTAGGAAACAACAGAGCAACATTCTCCCTGTCAACTGGAAATAAATGGCACAATTCTTTATTCTTCACACTCCAGTTAATTGAGAGATGGCTATAAAATAGTCAGTTACAAAATATTGTGGATATATTAAACACTTACACTATCTTTACACACGGATGTATGTTGTCCACTGATGGATCAAATACTCTCTGTAACCTAAGACATGATGGAGCAAAACAACAGCATTCAAACCCTTTCTCAACAGCTAAAAGAACAAAAACAAGGGGTTGCTTTTGAGGGGTTGAAATATATGAAAAGACCCAACAAAATCCTGAACCTGTCACATCTGAGGCAGCAGACTTGAGCCCTCTCCTGGGCATGGCTGCCTCAGATGCCCACGCTGCTCCTGTTTGTTCCCCTTCCCTCTGTAGCAAGGGAAGAGGAGTGGGAGTCTCCAGCCCCTCCAGAATGACTGGGCTGCCCAGAAGATCCCACTGTGACCCACTTCTGTCAGGAGTAGCTATGACTACTTGAATTGCTTATTTTGACTGTAATAAGACTGGAAGTTCTCCCACACCCAAGCAAACAGGTATATCTGGAGCTCAGCAATCCCCAGCACAATAAACAACAAACTATTCCCATCATTTATTTCTGTGTCCAGAGAAAATACTTGCACTGGCTGTACAGACAACAGGCTTGAATTCCACTTGAGAATCATTCACAGGATGATCTGAGATGAGCTGCTGACCCCAAGCCTAGTTCTAGACACAAAGTGCTGCCTTCTTGTGAACAGTTTTGCCCCAGCAGAGGAATGAGGATGGGGATGACTCTGGTGCTCCCAGATGTGATCACTGGAGAACAGAGCTGCAGGACAGAGCACTTGGTGCTGCCACTGCCTGTGCTCTCCTTTTGCAGATAAGCTAAAGACCCCCAGCTGCAAGCTCAAAAAAACAGGACTAAAATATCTGTTAACAAGCAAACAGGCCAGCAGCAGAACATCTCTGCCAGTACCTCTGAGAGCAGCTACCTCACACAACCCCTACAGCATCAGCAACAGAGCTTTCCCTGAGGTGAATAAAAATAACCATCTAAATCCAGCAATGCAGGAATACACATGCAGATTATGGTTCACCAGCTAAATCATTTTTTTCTGAAAATTTTCTGTTGAAAATCCTGCCAGGAGAATTAACCAAACTCACTTGTTGAAACATCACTTTCCTCTTGAAGATCTAATACTCTGCTCTGTTTATGGTGGGCAATTCTTGAGCACAAATCTGACCTTCCTGTACTGGATGGGTCACCAGCTGTGTTCCATGGGTCTCTTCAAGTCTCTCATTATTTAATTTGCAGGTAATCCATAATACATGATCTTCGTGTATGGACATGCACTACACGTCAGTGGAGATGATCAAAAGCGGAACTCTCCCTAACTTAGATGCTCATTTCTATTTTCTAAATTAGAGAATTTCTTAATTCCAGAAAATAAAGACTTGAGTGCATCACAGAGGCTACCATTAGATTGAGTACTCATACTTCCTTCTAACACATGTCAAATATTAAGCATCCCTTTCCAATGCCATCTCTTCAAGAAAATTTTCCTTAATATCACACTTGTTTCCCCAGCTATCTGTGAATCTCTCAGGTGATTGGTCAAGCATTTAGCATCCAGCTTATCCCCACCTGCTGTCTACAAGGGCAGCTTTGTCGTATGACAGAAGAACAGGACTCTGGCATTAAACTCATGGTCTACTGCTTTATCCCAAATGTACAACTTCTAAGGGCAACCTTGAAATAAGAACCTGAAGAAATTTAAACAAATCAGTGGTTTTTAATGAACACTTGCCTTGCAGACATGATTGTCTTAAGAGAAAACAGCACCACAAGCAATTATCACCCTCAGAGATCACAGGTTTTGCAGATGAGCTAAGAAAAATTGTCTAAATTGCTTTTTTTTTCAGGGACCGGGTGTTTATCAGCCCTGCCCTGTGTCCAGGAATCCAGACCAGAAACACCGAGATTAATCTCTTCCAACACTTTTCTGCTCTTTCTAACATCAAATTAAGGGAAATATTTACCCTGATACACACACAGTGGGAAATTGCGTAAATTGAATTTAACCCGTAGTTGCAAATTCCTTGCTGTTGTGTTACAAGAAGGTAACAGCACAAAAGTCCTCATTCATATTAGATTAATGTCTTCATCTCTCCACTATGCTAAGCATGTAGAACTACCTGCTAGTCAGAAAGAAGCCTGGAGCAAAACACCAGTGATCAGCTCTCACTCATATCCAGAGGACTTGCAATGTTTTGCTCAAACCAATCTATATAGTTTTCCTTCCATTTTGCTTCGGGAGGCTACAGTCTAGATCAACTTGAAGCACATCTGACAGAGCCAATTTATATTCCAAGATATCTGTTTGCTATGTTTTTGGTGCTATTGACCTTTAATTGTCATTTGCACAAAGGCCCAGACCTTCATGCTTGCCAAAATCAAATTTATCTCTAAACTTTAATATGCAGAATTGAGCTGACTGGAACTCAGATGAATAAGTACATAAGTCTAGCACACAGTCATCTAAGCTATTTTAACATTATCGTGAAGTGGTTAAGTGTTCAAACCTGTGATCACAATAATTATGTTTTTGGGTAAATCAGATTCAAATTAAAGAAGGCTGGAAAACAGTCTCAGCCTCTAAACTTCTATAAACAGATGTTTTAGTTTATTGGCAGACCACCACATTTTAAAAAATCTAGTCATCACACAAGAGCTGACAAAAAAAAAAAGTAAGGTACAAATTGCAACTGACATATGAAATGCATTTTTTGCCCTCTAATACTTGCAGGGTTTGCTATTTTTTTCTTTCCAGCTGAAGGAGCAGATATTGTTATTTAAACATAAGTCTGCTGAAGAACCTGCTAAACACTGAGCAGTAGTTTCATGACCAGTAAAAGTAATGAAGACCAAATTCTTACAAATTTGTGTCTCCTGTGGCTTTCCCTTGCAGAGATTTTCTGATATTTAATAAGGACTGAATTCTCACTGGAGCTTTCTTTCAGTGAAGGGAGTAGTAGGCTCCCCTCTTTCCAGCTGCTCATTCTTACAAAACTTCTAAAAATGCAGGGTCTCTGAGATTTCCACATGAGAATCTCTGCTTTCTCCTTCTCTCCAGCTCTCAGCTGAATGTCAGAGGTCATCAGAAAGAAACATTCTCATGCTTAATGACCTCCACCCTTATCAATAAATTGATTTGAGCTGTAATAAAACCAAGAGAGTTCCTGAATTTCAAACTTCACAACTTGGAAACCTCATTTTAACAAGTCTGACAAGATTTCTGGTTGATCTTCATTTCTGAGCACCATTTCCTAGTTTTTGAGCATCTGCCTGACAGAATAAAAGAACATAGAATACTATTTGCTAGCATTACCACCATCTTTCCACTCCAAAAGATTCAAAGCCTATCTGCAAAAATCCCTAGTATAAAACATCAAAGTGATTGTGTAGATTTCAACCCAGTGTTAGGACTGAGGTGGAGAGAAGGAAATAAATGAATAAGAAAACAGTATAAGAGGAGACATAAGGGGGTTGCTTTTTGTGCTTGTTGTTTTCTTTTGCCCGAATACACAAACATTAAACAAGATAAATGAAGATTTAAATCACAGAAAAGATATTCCCTCAGCACATATCTACAGCAGCACACTTACTGACATGCTTGGTTCAAAGGATTAAGAGCTTTACAGATAAAGTCCATCTCTTATGGACAAAAATAATTTTAAGACTGAAGTAATGAACACAATACAGTCACTGGTGGTTATCTGCACCTTAAAATCGAATCCACACAAGGAAAGGTTTAAAACCCATTTTCTTCCCTGAAACTCTGTATTCTGAGCTCGACTTCCCCAGACGAGGCTTAGTGAAGCTGTTGGCCTCTAGGCAGAAAATGAGAGCGTTCTCTTTTTTTTTTTCCATACTTCTCTGCCTTACTCAAGGTAATTTATAATGCCATTAGCTATTATATAAGGAGATGTGAACCCCCAGTTTTAGAAAGGAAACCAAAGAGGTACAGGTTCTCAACTGCTTAAGAAGAATTTGACCAAAAGAAAAATGCTACAATAACTGAGGAGAAAATTGCTTCCAAAAGTGAGTTATGTATTGGAGGCATGTTAGTGGCATCACAGTCCAAAGGAAAAAACACCTCCAAATAGAGGTGTTCTTTGAACGAAGTTGGTCTGGAAGATACTTTTGGCTGTATTTACCTCTAACGGGCAAATAGAAATGCAAGTATGTGTGGATGTGTCATGGTTCAATAGCACAGGGCAGCCAAATACCACATAGACACACAGATATTGTCCTAGGACAATATGCAAAATCGCACATGATTTTGCTTCTCTTGTAATAGATTTGACATGACTTACATGACATACAGAATGCATTTTTTTATTAAAAGATCCTTCTCTGTATTGATTCCGGTGTTTATTTAAAAACAGGGAGAAAGGAATTCACTACAATCAATAGAAAATATAAATTTAAAAATTCTCAAGGAGAATGAAATGTTCGTAGAATTCAATCAAAGCAGGAAATATAAGTAACTCATTTCTAATATTACACTACTGCTACCACTAGATGGGCTCTGTTTTTGTTGTTTTCTCCTGAATCAGTAGTGGTTCATTAGTGCTATACCTTAATTTGTATCTTAACATGAAAAGCAGTAATGTCTATGTTATTAAAAATATCTTCATATATTAGAATATAGACTGGAAGTGATTCTTTCCTTCTTTACTGAATCCTTTCCTAATTGCTCAATAGTTGGTACAGTAGTAAATAGACAAAATTAACACACTGCTCCATTTGTCAGAGAATTTTCTCAAAACTCCAGCAAGATGTTCCCTCCACCCAGGATATTAATTTTTCCACAGAGCTTTAATTGTTTAAGCACTTGTGTCCTGCACAAAGGGAAAGATCCTAAGTAAAATTGAAACATTTCAGATGCTAAACCAACAGGAAGTTGCGTATATAAATCTCAAATTTCCGTCACATACACAAAGTTACATGAGAGCTGTAGGTTTTAACACTGCTTTGTAAAACCCTACACATTCAAAGATCTGCTCTTGAACACACCCAGAGACATCTTCATCTTTACAACAGACCTTATGCAGTCTTCATCTTTGTTTAACAGACCAGGTGCTGGTCTTCAGCCCAATGCAGTCCAGAATTTGCAAAGCGGGTAATCTGAGCCAAGACACACGCCAAATCCATCAGGCAGAAAACATACTCGGAGAGCACACTGAATTCAACCAAACCCACAGAAATTACAGCCTCTATCACTCACCAGTGTGACCAGAGAAAGCTGCTTTGCATTGCTCATCCAGTGACTATCACACAAATACCCTCAGAAGCAGAAACTCAAAGCCCAGGTCTCTCATAACCAACCTACATGCCTTAATCCTAGACGTGCTTCTGATTCCTTTATCCCTCTGGGATTTCCTTGTTGGGTACTTGTCAATCTGACATCCAGCTTCAATAATAATGTTTATTGATGATCTTCAGGGAAATGTAAAGGGATGGTGAAGACAATTTCCCAACAGCAGTTAAGTACCACGTCCCTGTTCTGTCCCCTGCTGCTCTCACTGTCTCACAGCCATCACTGACTTCACATTCAACCGAAAGAACAAACCTTATCTTTCTCAGATGCCTGTAGTGGCTGCAACATCCCAGTTTTACACTACATAACTGAAGGCATCAAACACATCTCTTCGTCCCAGAAAAATAACAGAACTCTCTTTCAGAAACTAAGATCTCTCTCTGGTCACTTAATTTCAAAACTTCTGTCTCAGCATGCCAGAGATCATGAATTTCACCCTCTGAGCTAACATCTCAAAGCCTGTAAGATATGGCTCAAATTCTCTCCACATCATTCAAAAGTAGGAATCTGTATCTTTTCATTGACCACAAATCAGGTGTGCTAGTGATGACCTACCTACATATTGCTGAATTACTTTCTCTCCTGTAGCTTACCTCTGTTATCCAAAATGTGCATGTCTACACAGCTGGAGCCACTATTCTCATCCTTGCCAAAAAGTCTGGTTGCCTTTGGGCATTCTTCTGTTGGTTTTCCCTGGATAAAATATTTGTCTATGTAAACCTTAAGCCCTCTATACCATCAAAAATGTGTTACATCTCAGGTGTTGAACATGAGCCAAAGAGCAGCAGGAGGAAAGTTTCTCTTAAGGAGGTGCTGAACATACAAATACACATGCACACAAAACTGCCAGAACCCTACTGCTACACTCATTCTAATATATACATTTATACATATTAGAGATTTTCTATAGCTATATCTGACATCACTCACAGTTCCAAAAATGCCTTCTTTTGTAGGAAGTGGAATACCTTTTTTTTAGTCGGCCTTTTTTCCACAGACAAAAAAAATTTAATATACCCATCCTGTTGCTTCTTCTTTTTGCTCAGCAGTTTCCAAAGAAATACGGTCTGTACAATTAATTTCCTTTTCCTTTTTGGATAGGAAGATCTATCCCAAGGCATTAACCCTGTGGTAAAGCTGAAATTTTTGGCTTAATACAGCATTCGGCTGAGGGGTCTTTACTCATATGGATATGTCCACATTTCCTAAGTCCTCTACCTAATAACTTGTTGTCTTGTTAAACATCTGATGTGATTTTAACCCAGTGATGGATATTATTGTCTTTTCTTTCTGATCTTAGTACAAGTTGAGTCATTTTGTCTTTCCCACATATTCAACATATATGTTCAGCACATAGAAATTCAGCTCTATAAATCTGCTTTGGTCTTTTAATCCTCCTGTGCCTCTGACTTTTCTTGTAGTGCTAGAACACAGTTTGTGGCAATATATTAGATCATGCATGAGCATCTAACTTAAAATAAACAGCCACCCTGTTTGCTTTTAGATCAATAGCTATTCATCTTCTGTTCTGTTACTACCCATAGCTGCTGAGGGGAAAAAAAACCACAATGAATGTCACCTTTTTGTTCATTTTGTGTGTATCATAAAGGTGATGACAAACTCCCTGCCCAGCTGTGTTTGGTGCACATTTTCCCATATGCTCAGGTGACTGGGAAATCCCTTCAGCTGATGTCAGGTGCCACAGCAGAACCTATCTGTTGGAACCTGG
The DNA here is from genome assembly GCF_021018805.1 of Prinia subflava. Taxonomy (NCBI): domain Eukaryota; kingdom Metazoa; phylum Chordata; class Aves; order Passeriformes; family Cisticolidae; genus Prinia; species Prinia subflava. The sequence goes on from NC_086248.1 coordinate 101,129,520, forward strand.
CTTCCCCTTTCAGCTGTGCCACCGCCATGGGACTCTTCTCCCTCGTGCATGTCTGTAATTGCTAATTGGTTTTGTTTTAGTGTTCATATCTTCTAGGGTTTTCTCTGAAAATTCAAGGACTAGAACTTCCAACACGACAGTTGAGAGATTCAGGTAACTTCCCACTTCAGGGGATGGATAATATAGAAAATATTGTGAAAACCCTGAGAAGATTATCAGCACTAAGGACACTGAACCTTATGTGCAAATTGGAGATTTTACAATACAATACCCTGCCATTCTTCATTAAATAAATACAGAAAGTGGAGATACTATTTTTGCTGATCCACAAGGAAGATAATCTGGAACAATACAACCATGGCTCATCTTTTCATGCATCATGAAGAGGATGTATTTCTCCTTTCAAAATATTTCCGCTATATCGTCCATCAGAAGGAAGACACCACTTCCGAATGCCTCCTCAGTATTCTTTTTAGTCAGCTCAACAATCAGCATTTAATATTCCCTTCAGCTGGAATATGTTGTCCTTTTCTTTCAGGAAACACTACAGAGTGGCAGAAGAAGCCTGTTCAGGCTGTCTTACTCATTGTGTTCTACCATATACCAACATCTGTATTATCATTTTGAACCATATGAAACAAGATAAAAGAATATATTTCTCTTATCATTTTTACATCTTTGCACTTTATTTCATATATCTATGTATTTGCTGGGAAAGCAAAGGCCAGCTGATAAATATTTCTAAATTGTTCTGTTATCAGTAAAAATAGGTATTTTGTTATCTGTTGCTTCCATCTTTAGGGGTTGACTGTTTGCAGCAGGGATTTGGGTCTGAGCATTGTCTTAACTACTTATGGTAACAAATCCTTCTACTACCAGGTCTTTGTTTCCATAGCAACTGTCCAATAATTTCCCAGATAACATTTATGTGATAAACAAGCCTAGAAATCATTGTTGACTCACATTAGAAGAAATCCTATACATTTTGTGCTGCAGCAGTTGCACTGTGTGGCTCTGAGGTTTCGTATTTCACATTAGGAGGTACTCAATCTTCCCCAAGAAGTAATAGGATTAAGCAATTTCCCCAAGCATCACAGAATATTCAACACAACTCATTTTAATGTGATCAGGATAAAGGCAACATCCTCTGCATCTGTCACCACACTACGCACTCCCAATTAATTAAGAAATGCATCTGCAAGCAGTACCTCATTTGAAAGGGCTTCTTGAAGGAATAAAAACTAAGGAAAAAGCAGCCAAGCACACAGACAATTCTTAGAACTTAAAAAATTTGCTTGGAAAATAAATAAAGATATTAAAAGTAAACAAAAATCCTGAGCCATACCACAGTTTTTACTCACCTTTTGTGTTACTGTTTGCTATTGCTTTTTGAACCAAATGCACACAATAATATTGGATGCCTGAAACATTGTCCATTTGCCCCAGTAGAAAAGTGGCACTGATGACACAGCACGGCCCAGTGACAGGGAGAACTAGACAGAAAGAGGAATTCCCCTCAGTTGCTGTCCTCAAAAAACAGCATTCCAGTGGCGCTAGACAGTACCAGGTAAGAGTTGTGCAGGAGTACGAAACAGAGCTGCCTGGCAGGTTGGGAAATATGTACCCCAACAAATCAATAAAATGAATGCCCAGAGCATTTTGAAGAAAATTAATATGGCTTTATCATCTGGCGAAGCGGCATGGAAATATCAAAGTCCTCAGATATCCATCACAGTCAAGTTCATCACACCATCACTAGGCAACACAAAATAACAGCAGCCCCTCACAATCACTGCTGACTCCTGGGGAAAGCTGATTTTCCATTTTATTTTGTTAGCACACTTTGCCAAAACCTGTTGTCTATATTTTCTTGTTTCACCTTCTCAATGTGGAATCCAACCCACTTGGGGCACAATACTGTTGGCTTCTGCAAAAAAGGAATAGTTGCTGAGGATCCTCAGAAGAGCTCCCCTCCAGCTCCCTTCAGCTTCTACACTGCAAAACCATAAAACACTTGCGCAAAATGAATCAAGTCTCTGCATTTGAATTAACAACCTCTGTATTCAAAAACTTCTGACAGACAAGAGCTCAGATTAAATTATCATTGTGTTCCCCTGAACTTTCAAATTTGTGCATCTTTTTAAGAAAAATATGTATTTCAACATGAAAATCTAGATTGTAATCCTTAGTGCCTGCAATTAGAGTTACATGAATTATTTTTTTAAGATTCCATAGCAGCAAACCGATTTCTCAAGAGTTTAGCTGATGTCTGCTCAGACCAATTCATTGCTTGTAGCAAAACCCAAACATAAACAACATATTTGTCCTCTGAATTGCTGAGTTAGAATCTCAATGCATCACTTAAGGCTGTGTGAGGCCACAGAATTAACATGGACCACAGCCAGGGAAAAAAAATTGTAGGTTTTGCACACTTTTGATCAGACTTCCCTTGGATTCATTATCTTAATAAAAATGAAATAATTTTTAAAATCACAGCATTTGGAAGTACTCATAATGCACAGCAATAATCTAAATTTTCTCTGAATTAAACAAAAACACAGCAATATATTTCATTTTCCAATTTCCTAGTTGCATAGCTTAGCACTTATAAAATTCAAAAGGAAAAATGTTTAAAGAAACCAAACATTTCTGTTTTGAACCATACTTTTTATATTATATACATAATATCCTCGATTATTCAAATTACTGATTTATGTAAATGAATTAGCAGTATACTTGCTTTGTCTTATCTTAAAATCTGTGTTAAAATCAGCAGACAGTTTGATGTCCAACAACTGAATGTCAATTGTTAGATGGATTAAATATCTTCAGCAGTTTCCATTTTGTAGTGAAAATGAGATATGATTACAACAGTGAACAAAAAAATGTAGGTATAGGAGTACTATGCATTAAAGGTTTCAATACCACTAATTCACACAGCAATTGATTCCTGAGTAAATGGTTGAATTATTTCACTTCTTTATGCTATCATTTCTCTTAGCCTGATAAGTCTGTTTTCTTCTCATATCCCTCTCTAAGCAATCCAGTAGATTCAGCTTTTTCCTTTTGATGGGAAAATATGTTAAGCAAATTCATTTGGTGGAGCCTCTGGTGTTGTCTAACCAGGGGGCCTTCGCTTAAAGTAGATCCCAAAGTTTGAAGGTCCTGCCCCCACAGTGCCCTCCATTGCTTTCAATGTGGTTTTTAACAGTCCATTGCACCATCCAACTTTCCTAGAAGCTGGTGCATGGTAGGGAATAGGATGCACCACTCAGTATCTCACCAATCACTCCTGAAGAAGACTGAACCCCTTCACAAGCTCCCGGTGTCTCTTTTTCGGTTGGGGTGTAACAGGCCTCGGATCCTTTGTATCCCCAACTCCAGAACCTGGGGGTTGCCCTCAAGTCTCTCCAGGTACCTTATGTCAGAGACTCCAGGAAGGACCATTCTCCCCAGCAGCAGAGCATATTTTTTATATCCTGTCCTGTCCTGACTGGCCCAAGGGCTACTACATGGGCAGTCTCCTGTCTGATCTGTTCAAAGGCTTGCTGTTCAGGGCCTCACTTGGAATCATTCTTCTTGTGTCACAAGATAGAGAAAGCTTCCAGTCTGACTGTACTCTGGGATACACAGCCTCCAAAAGCCCCTAGCACCTAGGAAAGCTGTGTTTCCTTCTTGCTGGTTGCTATTTTGTTGACCAAGTCCATTGGAATCTGATGACATCCATCTTGCCATTTTACTCAGACACAGAACCCCTTCCCTATCACCTCTGGCAATGATATAAAATAGTATGGAATAATCTCTAAAACACACCCACAGGCACACTCCCTCAGCCACTGCAAAAATTAACTCTTCCCTGGCTGGACCCAGGACAACAGTACAAGAAGGGAAAGCATTCCATAACCAAGTGTTTTGCCTTGGATTGCCAAGCAGTGTCAGGTAACAGCTGCGTTTTGAAAGAAATCCCTCTGAGGCATTCCTTGTAGCCAATCTCCAGCCTGCCACAGCTTCTACATAGGAGGATGAGGTTTCACCCACTGCCAGCCATCCTCTGCTCCTGTCACTACTCAGCGAACCATCATCTCACTCCACTTCTGTTCACTTGTTTCTAACTGGGAGATATGTTCTTCATGTTGTCATGAACGTTATGTGATGTTACAATTCTGAAATGTTTCAGTCTTTGAGCTCCTGTTTTAAGCATTATTCGTGCTTTTGAGTTGCTTAAAGCAACTAGACCATTTTACTTGCACAGTACAACACTACAAAATGTAGGAGACAGAAAGTTTTATTCTTAAGTTAACTTGAAGTAAGTGTAATAGAAGCTCAAAAAGGGGGAAAGCCCTCAAGATTTAATGATTTCCCTTATTCTGGTTTATTTCAGAGATCTGATAAAGACACTGAAATATCTCCCCAGTACACAGCTGGTTTGAATGGGATATTGGTTTTTCTGATCAATTTTGATCACAGGACACAGAAGGAAAGAAAAATGGTATGGCTCTAGACAGAATTCTGGCCTTATGTCCACATGCAATGCAAACTAGATTGCTCAGACTTTAAATATACAGTTCTATTGCAAATTAGAAAGCTCTTGGAATGGTGAAGTCTAACTAGAAGAGACTGGAAGTGAAGGGAGGAAAAATGAGGGAGCCAAGATCCAGTTACCTTACACAGTGAGCATCCTCAGTGACATTTTCAGATGTGCTTACATGCCTTGGTAGTTTCTCATTTCCAAACCTATTGAATTACACAGCATTTTACCCAACTGCTTGAGTCATTTTCGCCCATCTGTGAGGAAAGATGTTTGCCTTTGCTCAGAGTCTAAAACAATGTAATCTTAATATTACAAAGTACTGCTACTCATCTCCTCAGCAACCTGACTAGTCTGAGCACATCAGAAACATCTTCTGCTCCATACTTTTTTCTACTGGTTTTCTAAACACTGAGTCAAGTTCAGGGTGCAGAACATTATTTATCAAGTGTAATCCTTATAAAAAGAACTAGTTTTATTTCACCTGAGCTAGCATACCACATCTTTTTCAGACTCACACATTTCTTCAGGAGCATGAGAGACTGGCTGTCAGCCTTCTCCAACACTCATGCTCAAATGACTAAGCAGAAAACATCTTTTACACAAAATAAGCCTAAAAATATCAAGCTGGCTTTTTAAGAGTTTTTGAGCTTTCTCAATACTCTCAGGTTCTCTGAACAGACATTTGCAGTTGCAGAATTAAATAATTCCAACATGCATGAAAAGAATATGCAGAGGAGGTAGAGGCAATTGCCAAAACCCACATAATTACCAAATTAAATGGAATATAATTGAAGCAGCTGCAATTATTTAGCCACACATAATAATGGGATCTTAAAAGATGTCTGTATACTTTGCTTAAATAAAATATAAGCACTGGAAGGTGTGTGCCCTTAGCTATGCTGATGCAGCTCCTTGAGGGGATTTTTTTTTTAGAGGCAATGACTGGCAATTTTCTTATTAGAAAACTGAAAATCTGGATCTGAAATAAATAAATAACAGTGAGAGCTTTTTTTATTTGACTATAAAGAACACAAATCAGAGCTGCACATCACATTCTCATGAAGTTTTACCAGGAGCTGGAGACCTGTGTGCCCTTTGAGCATTTAAAAATGTCACCCTGCAGCACCGAGAGATATGAAGAAATTCTTCACTATTTCTGATTAAAATGCATCCTCACAGCCTGTCTGCTCACTGAATCTGATTAGTTATTATGTGTGATGCCTTGATTGTGAAGAAAGACAACCAACTGGGAAACAGCAAAGAAAGGTTAACACAACAGTGCCTTTAGGATCTCTTGTAGTAGCACTCCATAGTTAAAAAAGCTATGATAAAAAAATGTATCCAATAAATATATTTATTTCATTTTATATTGGCTTCTTCAGTGCACCTCACACTGAGGACTCAGTCTATTGGTTGTGCTCCAGGGAAGTAAAGGACGTTGCTGTGATACCACTGATGTTTTCTGTCCCCTCATAAAAAGTCACTTGTGGTCACTGTAGATATCTTGTATTTACCTTCTGCAATCCAGTTACAAAAAGAAAAAAAGCCACTCTGTGATGAGCTGTGGCCTGATGACAAGATTGAAAAGCTCAGGTGATAACTGATGAGTGTCAGAAAAGGGGTACAATCCATCCAGACAAGATGGATGATGAACTCAAGCAGGCTGTAAATACCAGGCAAGATTTTACTAAGCTGACTGAAAGTCCTTTGAGTTGCATTTCCATCCCAGGGTACTCCTATTCAGCAGAGCTTCTTAAGGGGTGCTCTATTCATAGCAGACAAAAGGTAATTATTAATGACCTACTGGAAGGTTTTTTCTAGTTTTCTTTTCTAGCCCACAAAAGCTCTGAGATACCATAACTGAAAGACACATTATTTTGCATTTTCAAATTTTACACCAACGTCTGGAGGCTTCTGCACTGCATGAGTTATAATTCCAGATTTTACTGGGGCTTCAGTGTTGGTGAAGACAATATTCCAGCACACAGGAATGATAAACCATTCCAATAACCTTTTAAACGGCTATCAAAAGGCACAAAGAATAGGATGATAAGGATGAAGGAGCAATTTCCACTTCTGGAGGGAAAAATAAAGGCAGCTGAGTAATGAAAAAAAATATTCACAAAGCAAGTTGAAGTTCAAGAGTCAGATAAGATTTTTCTCTTATTAATGTGATAATAACATTCACTAGTCGCTGTCCACAAGCACTGTGGTTATTATTCAAAACTTTAACTCTTTTTTCATGTTATTTAGTCTCAGCCATTTATCTTTTTCTTTTTTTGAACATTTTTTATCAGTGGATCAGCAACAGAGTTGAGGCCATTTAATAGCCCATAACAATACAAAAGTGCAGTAGGGAGGCTTGGGGTGAGATTTTTCAGGTGATTCATTCCTGTGATGCTCCTGGCACTAAAGTCAGAGGCCATTCCTTTATTTGTCTCAAAAAATAGTATGTTGGCAATATAGAAACAAAATCTCATCTTTAAGAAATCACTTAGTAAATGGTCCCAAAGCTAGAGACACCACACCAAAGAAAGTCCATGATAAATATTTCATTCCAGTTGTTTATGGTTTTGCCCTGTTAAGTTTCTGTGTAGCACACATAATTCTTCTGTTTCCACATTCAACCTAATTTATCTATTAAATCCCTTAACAATTTTAAAGGCAACAGAAATGACTGTCAGCCAACATAACATGATCGGGATTCCACATCTGATTGGAATCTCCAGTTTCATATGGTAACATGTCCTGAGAGCTTACTTTGAGTCTTTGGATAAGTGAGACATCATTAAAAATCCCCAGAAGCTAACTACGTGAAATTCACTGCCTTTTTGTACTAAATAAATAAATAAATAAAGTCTGTATGGACTCAGGGGAAAGTCGCTAAAAAATATCAACTCTTAAGAATCCAGAAACAAATTATAACTAGGAGTGTTTCAGCCAAGTGACTTCCCTGTGTGATACCCAGGATCTGAGAGAATAATATTTAGTGGTGACAGTTGTATCAAGTGACAAGCAGAAAGGACCCCAAGTCCAGAGGAATCACAAGTTTTCTGAGACAGCAAATGCACAGCACTGCACAATACCGAACTCACAACATGGCATTTACTGGTATTTGTGGTGCAGCACCAAATCTGCCTTTTCTGTAGTTTTCAGAGGAATTTAGGATTTTCTTCCCTTTTTATTTCTCCCTGGCTCTTCTCACTGACAGCCAGCTTTGAGATTTAGTGCCCACTTACTTATTATCTCAAAAAGAGATGCAGCTCCAAATCACTGGGATCTGCCTGCCACTAGCATTGTTGGAAAATATAGAGAAAGAAAACAAAAGTCTAAAAATAGCTTGTAGCAGTACAGAGGCTTATTAATGGAGCAAATAAAAAAAAAATAAAACAAGATTATACTTTATATCCTTTTTGTGCTCTTCTTTCAGAATACCCCGTAGTATAAATTCTCCCTTTTTGAAGGAAAGCCAAGTAAGCAACCATTATTTCTATGCCTAAAGAGCTACTGCTTAGCCAAACAATGGATTTCAGTGGAACACATACATAAACCTATGGGAACAGACAGATCTTTTGCTAGTGAACCTTCTCTATTAAACACCCTTCTCTATTAAACACTGCTTGCAGTGCTGCTTGTTGCCTTTGCCTGTCAGCTCATTTTCTAAGAAGCTCACGAGGTTTTGCAGAGATCTATCATGACTGCTCAGGTTTAGCTCAAATATGCACTGCTTGCATGATTATTTCATTTTTCTCTTGCATACAAGCCCTCTGGAAATTCTCTTTTGTGTTGCAAGGTTTGTCCAGTATCAAATCCTGGGGCATAGCCCTGTTAAAATGATGCCACACTTTATTAGCTTTCATTTAACATCTGCTTGTGCTGCAGACAGATTTTTTAAAAGCCCACATTATGTAATTAGCTCTGATTTTATCGATTGCCTGTTGATGTGTGTTACTAACAGCAAATTTGAGAATCCTGGTGCAGGAAAGCCTGCAAATATTGCACAGAAAATTTAGAAAGTGACTGCCACCCATAGACTAAAACCAACATAACACAATAGATGTCTGTAAGCAGCCACAGGACCAAGAATAAGAACCCGCATCAAAAAAGGCAAGAAGATCTTCTTCTCCAGACTTTGATTCTTGCTGCTACTTACAAATGGCACCACGTGGAAACTGAATGGAGACAGGAAAATAAAAATTCATCTCATGCAGCCCTCCCTCTCCTTAGCTGGCACCAATGTCTCACAACACTACAGCCTTTAGCTTTCCTGCTGTCAGAGCATGCAAACAGGGTTAATCAGCTGTGGCAACAAAGAGGTTATTTAATCCAAAATTTCCAGACACTTCTGCTGTGAGCTTGAGAAAGTTTATATTGTAAAGATAAAGCTGGAAGAAGAGATAGGAAGGTATTTCTTAGCTTTGATTGGGCACTGATAGGTTCTCTAAGCTTTAAAATGTCATATAAAGTGTTACTGGGCCAATGATACAAATTATTTTGGAGACATATCCCATTTCAGTCTTTATTTCAGAATGATTATGAATGTTGCATCACAGTAGGGAAAATTAAGGATGTATGGTCTTAGTAGAAATATGCTGTCTAGCAGCAAGTGGGAAATCTGTATAGAGCAAAGAAACACCATTTTCTCTCTGCTTTAAGTCAAAACAATTAACAGCAATACTGAATTCTAAAAAGATGATTTGGACTGTGTGGTGGGGAACAAATAATTGCAGTGGTCAAAGAGCACTTTTTTCCACAGTTTCACTTTTTATGGATCAGTAAAAATCACACCAAGCATCACATGGCATACGAAGTAGGTTTTAATTCCCTGAGTTTCATTCCTAGGGCAGTTCTCCTCTTTTTTTCTCTTATTTAGGGACTAGATGAGGTGTATCAGAATTTATAGAAAGGGTATCTTACCTTATACACAGAAGTCAGGATTCAAACATGCCACAGGCTCTACTCTTCCTGGAGTCTGTAGTGTTGTTGTAGTGGTAGTATTAGTAATAATAATAATAGTAGTAGGAAGATATGTAAACTGATCTGAACTTTGTGCTTTTTTGGAGATCCAGTGAAAGGTGACAGCTGGTAAGAGAGAGCTCCTATCGCCTTGGACAGCAAAAACTTCATCCCTCACAGAGAGCTAGTAACTTGTCCAGGATGAGCTGATGATCCCTGCACATTGTCCAGAGACAGATGACTCACTGCACAAAATCATCAGTAACTGGTACAAACACTACAAGAAGTTTGGTCACATAGCAGAAAATATCACACTAGCAGCTTTTACAGTGCTTTTTTGTCCTGCCTCTGACCGTGTTTAGTACGCCATCTCCTGTGCAAGTGCAATCACCATGGGAATTTGATTCCCACATAGTAGGCTCCTCGGAATTGTGATCCACCTGAATAAGCCCCTGTCCTATAAAAAGCCATTAGAAGCAAAACCAGAGCAAAACAAAAACACATTTAAGGCACATTTAAAAGATACATGTTGAAAACTGAAACAATATACTGAATTCAAACACCATGGAATGTTCCCCTGTGAAATTCATGGGTACTTAAGCTTCTCATTTTCTCCTAATCCTCACTGGTAAAGTTCCTATTAAGAGACAAGCCCAGAAGCTCCCACCTGTAAGCAGCAAGTCAAAGAGAACTATGGAAACATAAGTTGATGTTTCCATGAAAGGACAAGCATTTTCTTTTAAATTCCCAACAGCCATTTCCTTTGTGGATACTGTTCCCTGACAAGCTGGTCTGGTGAAGAGATAAACTCAGGAATAATTCCTCTCACTAGAGAGTAACTCTGCTGCAGGGTGTACCATCCTCTGTGTGTTCATCTGGACAGCTACATCCTATCATGTCCAGTGCTTGTCTCAGTCCAGGGGATTACTAAATCCACATTTGGCAAGAATGGCTGTCACACAAATACTGCATAGAACCTTGTCATATATATTTATACTACACTCAAACTTTATCTAAATCCAGCAAGAACATTGCTCCCTTTCCACTGCCCACTCGCTTCCTACCTGGCCAAACTGCATTATAACAGCTTCAATTGCACACCAGCAAGGGTGAAAACATGACATTCAGGAGCTTTACCTTGTATTTCAAGAATGAAAGCTTGCCCTAAATGACTGCAGAGTTGTAGAACTGCGCAAATGTGGCACTACTTCATCAATTCCTGCAATGCATTTCTCCTGTCACATCAGAAAGCCAACAGTGACATAAGTGCAAGCAAATTAAGTGTTGTCAACGGTGTTAGCCTTTTGCCATTGCACTGCTGTCTTCTGAATGTAGATCAGGCCACATAATCCTTGAGGTACCCGTAACTAGACTATATTTTTGGAAATAACTCTCTTTTTATCCTCTGCAATTTCAGTGTCCTTAATCTAACTTGCAGGCAACAAGTAAAAATCAACTGTGCTAGTCAGAAAGTAAGCATTTTATATTCGGTATGGAAATGGGATACATTTAAAAAGTGGAAAGTGGGATTATACACATCTGTTACAGACACAACAGTTCACACAAGGATCATTTTCAAGCTACTGTGTGAACTGAGATAACAAGCCTATCTTCTGCCAGAGAAAATGTGTTGAACTTGTAAGTGAACCAAAAGAGAGGTACAAGCCATTAAGATTTTTCTCAGAAACTAGACATTGCTTACATTTGGGCTATTCTAAGAACTCTGCCATTGCAAGTGTCTTCAAAACATTTTAAACCATGGCTGGCATGGACCACTTATTATGTATGCAATGTGTGCTATGTGTTTCATTTATGCCTGCATAAATCTTCATGTAATAAACGCACAAACAAGACACTGCAGAGGATTTGGGCTAGGAGGAGCAGCTCTGACCTGGCAAAGGGGTAAGTTTGGAGAGTACCCTGGTCTCTGAGCTGCTGTTGACTGTACTGACGAGGAGTGATGAGTAGGGACACACATCACCCTAGAAATGGAGGATACCTACAATAAATGATGGGCCTAAGGAGGTGGCAGCATTCTTGTGTCATAATCCCCAACACAACAACACAGAGCCAACTCCTGCTCCGGAAAGTACCATATGGAATTTTTGAGGTCTTTTTTATTTAAAAGGAAGCTATATCTGGAAAGAAAGATTTTTAAAGAAACTACCCAGGCTGAGGCAATCCTGTCTAGGCAAGTCCCCAGTGTGGCTGCTCCTCAGTTTAATCACCCAGCACAGCATGTGCAGGTCTGAAGAGTATCACAGAATAAATAAGCTCAGTCTTTAGGCAGACACGGTCTCATGGCCTCAGCAAGCAGAGCACCAACACATCAGCTAAACAGCAAAAAACAGGTTTCTGAAGTTTTCTCACCTGCAAAGTTGACAGAGCTGAAGAATATTTACATGAAGGGGCTGAAGACAGGACAAAAAAGGAATGAATGACAGGACCAGGCTACAAAACAGTTCCCTCTGAGAACCAATCCACAAATTTCCCATGACAGCATTTGTGATACACCAGGTATAAGACAGGCTATATATCAACCCCAGCCTACCTTTACAGGAAACATTTTGTTTGCATGGTACATTTAGCTAATACTGAATTATAATTGAGCTCATGTGATACTACCTATTATGCAAATACATTCATTATGATTCATGGTATTACAATAGGTGGCAAATGAATTGATAATTACATGACACTTAAAATAAATAGGATAACGCTTTGTAAAATCATAGCTAAGCACTACTTTTTGCAATGCATTATGTTGTATCCTCTTACAAGAGACTGCAAGAGGCCTGGCACAGGGAGGCAATGCAGTATCTGCATCAAACTGACTGCAGTGTGCTCTCTTTTTATTAGCAAGGAAGTGCTACCATGTGTTTTAAATGCAATAAAGATATTTAATTATAGAAAGCTGCCTAGTGTACTTTCGATGTCTTGTCATCCAGCTGTTGACTACAGAGAACCATATAAGATACTTAAGTTGACATGAACTAAATCACTTTTTGCCCCTCTGAGATGATAACTACGTTCATGCAGGAAGTTCCACACAGCACAGACATTGTTAAAAACCCTATCAGAAAGCAGAATAAAATGAAGCTGTTCCTGGATTTCACACTAAGCTCCAGAGGTTAATTACTACCCTACCTATCTAAACGGTACAAATTTCGAGACCTAAAATGGAATTGGTGTTGTGGACGACTTGCTTTTAATTAAGGGATGATGTACAATAGGATATACAACTCCACCAAGCCACTGACAAATCATAAAATATGGCTTGAAAGAGAAAGATGTGGCTTCTTTTCACAAATAGTAGAATCTGGGCCAGTAACAAATTCTATTAAATTTCTTTGGGGGAAGAAAATAAAGAGTGCCAAAACAAATGTAGCAAACAAAGCCACTTGCAGCAGGAGGGCAGAGAGACATTAAAGAAGATTTCAAGAGCACTGAGACATAGAGGCAGCCTCTGCTGCACTGACTGGGCAGGTAGATAAAGAACTTCTCTTTCTAGCCCACTGAAGCTGTTGTTCTTGCAAGTGGAGCCTATACATTTAATTTAAGAACACACCACAGTGAGCCAGCCAAAAGCTCAAGGACCATCATCTCCTCAATGAGTAATTTTTTCTTGTTTCCCACACCTGCTGCAAAGCACTTTGGTACCGTTTGAAGAATTTTAAACCAAGACGGCTCCCACTGTTAGAAAAATAAATGTTGAGCAGAAACATCTGATTCCTAATGTAACAGGCAGCATCAGAAATACCAGATCAGATCCTGACTTATCCTGTCACTCAGTGGGAGTAAATTCCAATAACTTTTTTATAAGTGAACTTTCCAAGGCCTTTCTCACTAATTCATCTGTCATTTCACAATAATATGCAACTGTCCAGATTTTTACATGAAAAGAAAACAAACCATAGGAAGTTTGTGGCCCTCTCCATTTCTGAGGTTAATTGACATACAGGACCTGCAACAAGTGTGAATATTCTGTCAAGCTTTCAGTTCACTTTGCAGCCCTCAGCTGTTTTAAATGAGTAGCATGCTCTGGCAGTTTCATAAATTTTCTAATTGGGTTCAGATCCCTCCCCTGAAAATAAGTGTAAGTGATGCACCTCTCTTCTGGTACTTTATTAAGGATCATCACTGTTGATTTCCCATATGGCCATCTGAAATGGCTGAAGACAGACAACTAAACTTGCATTGAGAAAGCAATCAGCAGAGGTTAGTACAACATCTGTCTCCCCATCTTTTCTTGGGCAAAGTATGGTGTCGAAAGAGACACCACCAAGTGAAACTTAGCCCCAGTTAAACATTTTATGGCAAGGTAAAAGAGCAATGTTGGAGTCAATACAAGATGCTTACAGTTTTAGGAAGTGATTTCAAGGGAAAGCACATTTTAAACTAAGTAAAAGACTGCCCTGGGTTTGCTACTCCAGCACCTTGCTGGTATGTCAAAAAGTGACATTAAAACTTGCCCAAAACTTGTCTAAAAATGGAAACAAAGTGGTCTGGTTGCTAAAAGTAGATGGATGTAAAACACAAGCCAGATTACAAGTAGAGACTTGTAATTGTAATAAGTAAATAAATAAATCATATTTCAAAATTTCTCCTGTAAGTAATTTAAGGAGAGAATATAAGTCGGGATATTCTAATATACATTTCAAACCTTACATAAAACCCCAAGATATGTTTCATTACTGAAATCTTCTCACTTCTCCCAGGAAGCCTGGCCTTCAGACCACAGCAAAATTAAATGTCCAGTTGCATGAGCCAGAGAGAGAGCATCAGTGTAGAGCTCTTACTCCCTCTATGTCACCAACAAAGCAACATTGATAGGCAAAAAACAAAACAAAACAAAAAAACCAAAAAAGCCAAAAAAACCCATAATAAACTACAGAAGACCAAAAAACAACTTCATGATCTCTGTAGGAGCTTCTTATACAATCTTCTAATAAACAGAATTTTACAGAGGTATTCAACAAAAATAACATAGAAATCCCTCATGAAAGGTCATATGCATCTGATTTTTTATAAATACAGATTCAGTAACAGCTGGGAAATTCATATTGCTCCTTTCTGAATTCCTATGAACACTGTGACTTTAAAAGCTGAAGTCAACAGGTTAATATTAATGGCTTTCTACTCTCACTACGAGAGGCAGAGGAAGGAAGCAGCAGGAAAATGGAGAAAAGTAAGGCAAATACAGAGTACAATGTGGACACAAAGGTAAGGGGGGAAAAAATGTAAACCACATAAAAGCATAAAAGAGTAACACAGAGAAGAAAATAATCTAGTTGTAAACAATGATCCATATAGTATCTGCTGAAGTCAGCTCACCTATGATCAATATTTCTCAGTGTTTAATTCTATATATAATGTACACTTTCCAAATAGAAATCTATCTGAAAAAGTAGAGCTGCATCACCTTTGGAAGGAAAAACACTTAAATTAACATAGACTAAGACATTAAAGATTCATGTTGAAACTCTAAAATGAATCTGAGAGCTTCCCACACCCAGCTGGCTTAGGGGGAAGTGAGAAAAGCACCTTGCAAGCAATGAAAGCATGTTAGAATCTCCCTAAGGCCCAGGGGTCCTCAGGAGCTGGGAAGGTGGGCAGAGGTGGAGCTTGGTACAACTGCTTTCAACAAAAGCTAGCTTAAGAACCCAGGTAAAAAGTGTTTCTGCTCTGGTCCACTCCCAAAGCAGGCTATGTGGTTTATTTAGAGAGTTGTGTGTGAATAAAAACCTTTGTGGTCCCGACAGCATTCAGGTAATACCACATATGTTATGTAGATCAGAGATTTCTCCTCTTCATGTACTTTGAGAAAACACCAAAGTAATGTGAAATATACATGCTCTACTAGAAGCTGGTTGGAGAACCTGGAGTAAACATTTGCTGTTTCCTCCTTTAGAAAGTTGTCTAAAAATGAAATTTTACGAGCATGAGGCCTTCTTCCTATTCCTGACCATTTTTACAACAGCAGCAAAGGTTGGCCCAATGCATTCCCAGAAAGGGCCATGAAAATAGAGGGCAGCAGTGTTTTGTGGCATCCATAGTCTTATGTGTGCTGCATACAGCTTGCATCTGAGATTTATACACCAAGCCAAAGAGGTAATTAAGAAACAATTAAATTAAGCTTTATAGGAGGCAATGAAAATGGCAGTAAAGAAGCAAACTACAGCACTGCAAATAACATAACAGCATTTGGAGCACACTGCGATGAACCTGCTGCCTCCTCTTGTGATGCTGTCACAGAGAGGGAATCAGGAAAGACCTGTGCTGGCAGTCACCTCAGGAAGCCTCACAGCCACATTTGGTCCCCAGACAAGAGTCTTTGTCACGGCGTTGTTTCAGGAAAGGGAAGCCTGCGCTATTTTCCCAGCTAGGAGCAATTACCAGAGTCAATGGCTCCTGAGCAAAAATGCCCCACCAAAATCAGGGAGGTGGGAAGGTCAGAGAGGCAGTGCTCTTCCCAAGCCAAGCTGTGTGAAAAGTCCCAGAGCCAGGCAGGATGTGGCCATGTTGCTGAGACCAACATTTAAGACAAGAAAAAAACCCAGCTGACTGAATGCAAAGGACAACGGAGGGCATGAAGAATGGAAAGGGCAGGGAGACTTACTTCCATACAAACCACAAACCAGGTTAGGGGAATTTGCAGAAAAAAATTAATTACCCTCACAAGATGTCTGGATAAGGTAGGAGATCCTCTCCTTTCAAACTGGGATAATTAATGGAAGATAGAGTCACCCTGGTGTGTTTATGAGGCTATTGCAGGAGATGAGTGCAGTGCACAGAGGGTGACAGCTGCATCATGCCATTCCTGTGGTCTTTGTTCACTTTTCTTTAAAGTTTTTATTCATTTACCCAAAATCATCAGATAGTTTTACTGCAATATAGTAACTACAAGAGGTGAAAGAGTGTAAAATGAATGCATTCTGTAATGGTAGTAATTTATCATTTATCTGAAGTGTGTAATTGCCAAAAACTGCTAACAGATTGCAGGTCAGTAGGATCAAAATGTTTGCTTCCCACACCACTGAGGAGAACAACTCACAGTGTTTATCCATGATACCCTAATTTGAAAACCCAGGTCAAGATGCAGCTGATGATGCAAAGAGATATCTCCTTAATGTCTCCAGAGGGGTGATGCTGATTTACACCAGCTGCTGCTTCTGGCCCTGTGTTTCACAGAATAAAATGCTCCTAACTGAGATCCTGAGTATTTGTCACTGGAGAGAACATCCCCTGAGCCATTTCTTTCACAACCTTCTCTGCAAATGTTGCAAAGGTATCCAGGCTCTGGTTTAAAGCTCCCAGAATGGCATCATGGACTACAGAGCTCTACAGAATTTTCTTCCCTCTCCCAGCTGTGGAGTGTGTATAAACATAGACCTCCTCTGTAAAAACAAACCAAAGAAAATAAATTTTGAAAGGAAAGAAAAAAAGGAAGAATGATCTCTGTCTTCTTCTGTAAATAACTCTTAAGTCTGCTTTCACTTTAAAGTCTTCTCAAATATCAACCAAGAATGTGTAAAATTCCATAAATAAATAAATAAGCTACAGATTTTATTGGCAATTAGAGAAAATCTACAGGAAAAAAGGCACATTTTACACACAGTTGTATCTTCTATTAAAGATAACAGCACTTAAGTACTGAAACCAGCTATGCACATTCATGCAGACACAAACTAGAGATGTTATTCTCTGCAGGACATTCAGCTGCCACTGGGTAGATGCAGATTTTAAAAAGGAATGCAAGCAAACAATACTGACAGACTGAGTAGAACAATGACATCAGCCTAAAATTCTGAGATACAATCAGTCCTTGAAGACTTTTGTTGGCTTTCTGACACTCTCCTCTGAAAACTTTATTGTGCAGGCCAATATTTATTTTTTCTATTGCATTGCTATTTTTGTTCATCTCAGCAGATATTAATATTGATACTAACATTACTCCCACAAAAACTACATTTTAAAGGGCAAATATTGCAAAGACCTAAGTAATTGTGCTGAGTAAGGTTTTTTTTAATTAATCCCCCCTGGTTTAATCTCTGTGATCACTCCCAGAGCCCCCTTCACAGCAATTATCTGCTTCACATTAGTGGCCTTTTACATTATTTAAAAATCGGGACAAATAAGAAAGGCCAAGAATTACACCTGCAGTTAATGTTTGGATTAATTTAGAGTGTGAATAACTTCACATGACCAGCAGGACTCAGTCTTCCCACATTCAAAGCAGGCAGCAAAGCAAGAGAACACCAGAAAGGTCCCAAAATGTTTCTTCAAGACTCCTCAGTGCCATGACATGAAGAAGGAAGAGGTCCTTTCTCAGAGGAACATCTGCATACTTGAAGACCACCCACCTGTGGCTACACTGAAAACGATTCCAGCTGCAAGGAGGTGCCACTTCCATACTGTAGTTTCCTGCTTCTCTGATAGTTCACCCATTGCTATCTCCTTGACCAAAACACCAGACCATGATCTCCCAAAGCCTGTCTTTGTATCAACAGAGCCTAAAAAAGCAGGGCATTATCCCCAGCACCAAGGATAAAAATATTGATCATTTGTCCTACTGCCTAGCTGTGGTGGTAGAGGTTGTGTTAGAAATATGTGGGTACAGCAGGCAGAGACAGACAGACTGACTTTTAGTCTTTACAAGGTCTCCACAAACACCTGTAGACTAGGATACGAGGATCCTGCAGAATATTGATTTCACCAGATGGGAATGGAACTTCTACAAAATCAATGCATGTTGGATAGACTTGTTGAAATTTCACTGTCTTTACTGATTTATGCTGAGACATTTCACCTTTACAGTGATACTGTTCTATTTACTCGTGAATTTCATTTTTGTCTTATTTAATGACCATTTCAAGCAGTTCCTTTTTTTATTTCTTACCTAATTCATATTTGACCTTTTCCAGATTTCCTTCCTTACAGCAATAAGCACACTTCAAAAGGTTTAGCAATCAAAGCAAATAAGCTCCCAGGAGATTTTCTGTGTTCCTAAACTTAGTTTCATTTACCCAAACCTATTAAAAGAAGAATCCAATATCCCAGAAAGAGCTCCCCATCTTTCCCAATGTCTTCCTCCATCATAAAATTGAGATCTTTTTGTCAAAACCTATCAAGTTACTACCTGCACTCGGTATGTAAATTTTCCACCACAGAGGCCCACAGGTACCCTCTCTTACTTCCCCAGTTTCACATCTGAGAGGACAGTCAAAGCATAGTTTAGTATTGACAGGGTGTTTCTGTGCTGTACAGTATGACTTCTTTCCCAAATATATTTAATAAGTGAATGTCATGTCTATACTGGACAAGTAAGCTATGACACAATAATCACTGAAGCAAAGAAAATTCAGATTTCATAAAATGGTTTGGGCTGGAAGGGAACTTAAACATCATCTAATTCCAACCCAAGAATCATCAATTAATAGTTCTTCATTTTGCAACCTAGCTAAGTCTTGAGACACGCAAAGTGCTGGGCTTCAGCAGTATGGTGGGAAAACAGCAAGATCCTACTATTACTTAATGAGACCATACTTCCTTAGCCAAAATTATCATACCAATATGACCTACAACATGAAACATACAGCAAGGGGCAGGAATATACTGTGGCTTCAGAGTAGTATTGACCCATTTGTAGTAAGTCTCTCACAATTATAAAAAAGATGCAAATAGCTACAGAAATAGCAATCTAAATTAATCTAAAAGTGGCATTTTCTTATCAAAAAACTGGCTCAGTGATTTTGTGGTGCCCTTGAAGACAGGCAGTCAAACCTGATAGGCTGAACAAGAAAAATCTTTGGCCAAAAAGTGAAGAGCAAAGACTGAAAACTAGAAAAGGAACAAGGTGACTTGAGCGTCTATGAACAATCAGGCAGGGCTTCTAAAGAGTTAACAAGTCTGAAATAACACAAAAGTAATCAAACTAGGTCCAGATGAGTGCTGCACACCTCAGTGGAGCCTAACAGCTGGTGCTCCTGCACACAGTCAGGTATTGTATAAAACAGTCTTCACATAAATAAGTATGTGCAAAGGCTGTCTCTCACACGGAGAAAACACTGTCTGGGGACTGCGCAATTAACTGTGGTGGGAAACCAAAAAATTCTGAAAATACTACACCTGGAAAATACAACCACAGAGGCTTACAGGCTTTGAATACTGAATTCCACTCACTGTTTGTAGACATCTTTGGGGGTTACTGTGGTCATCAGCTCATGCAGAGTTTTCCCTCTGAATGACACCAGACCCTGCATAGCTGCTCTGGGATGATGCCACATTACACTGCAGGAAGGGAAAATGAGTGATCTGGGTTTTGGGGTCTGATTGTGGCTGCATAATTTGGCACTCCTGGCCCCAGACTCAATGGTTATCAAATAGTTTTGAGCAAGGGTCAGGGATGTGACTGGATGATTCAGTCATGAAATCTTTAGGAAATTCTTTAGTTCATAGAGTGGTCCTCCAAACATACAGGCAGCATGTTAAAGCACAATCTATCTTCTAAAAAACAGGATTATCAGGGCATGAGCTTCCCTGAACTGGAATCATAACCTAGTACCAATACACTTACCACATAAATAACTAAGGTAATAAAATCCATGTTCCAAAAATTACAGAAGTTTCCATTTCTAGACCTTCTCACCCCAACACTTTTCTTTCCTTTTTTTTTTTTTTTTTTTTTTGGGTCACTATCCTTTGCTTATGCTTCTTCTTGTTGTCACTGTTGCTATCTATAACAAAACACTGTAAATAAAAATCTTTTCACATTTGGACAAGTTGCTACAGTATGTTTTGGGATTTGAGGCTGCAGGATTGTCTCTTGATCCTAGTTTTTCAGGCTGTAAAGTCACTTCCACCTGCTGCAGATATATGGGTATCAAATGTTCAGAATAGAGCTTACAAAATATGACTATTCTGTGTTTCTCAGTACTGACCATCCAAGACTTTAAATACATTTGTCTACATTATTAGAGTGAAGTCAGCTTCAAAGTCTTTGAAGCCGGCAAAAATAATGGCCCAGTATACCACATTCCACATTAATATGTCTAAAGCAAGTTACTTGGTTCTAGTAGGCTCCCACACATCTCAGCAACCTTCTCCTTTCCCCTAACCCAGTACTTCACCCAATCAAAGGTAAAGATGAAGAAGAAAGAAAGTCCTGGCATTTTATGAGTGGGTGGTGAAAGATAAAGGCATCAAAGCTCTCCAGAGGGGTACATGGCTTCCACAGCCAAAAGCACACTTAGCAGTATTGCACAGATCTTATAAGAAGGAAGGGGGCATCAAAGCAAGCAGTCTTTCACTCAAAATAAACTTTCTTCCAAAGAAATCCACAAAAGCAGTAAATATTTCCACACCAATAGTACAATATCAGTATACTGTTACAAACACTGACAGCAACATCTTCATGCTTAGAAGTGCTCGGTTGATCTCAGCTAAACTAGATCCACAATTTGCAGTAACTCCTCTATTTTTGGTAAAAACCTTATCAACTCTGATAGGAGTTTGCAGAAAAAATTCTGAAGCAGATGACGTGAATTTGCCACCTTCACACTGCAATCAGCCCAAATTTATGCCACATATAGGTGACTAGGCATTGTGCCAGGAAAACATTCCTGAAGAACAGTACTTTGAAGGTGTGAGGTCTCTGCACTCTCTTTTTAAAGAAAGAAATTAAAATATTACCAAGTACAAATGAACATCAAGAAAAGAGGAATGATATAAAAGAAGGCACCATGGCCTTTTCAGAAATAGTTTCTCTAGCTGGAGCACAGTGATGTCTGGCATGCTTATACATGTGAGGAGAGGGCTCTGTCCCATTCACCTCTGCAGCTGTGTAAGGAGATGTTTGATACCACTTTGGCCTTTGCACAGATCATCTTAAAACACCACAGGGGGAAAAGCATGAGGAGGAAGGAATGGGGAGAGGACCTGTTAAGAACTGGCTGAAACTCCTTCCCCATCCCTCTGCACAACTCTGAGGCAGGGAGGGTAGAGACAATGGAAAAGGAGACTTGAAGTTGAGCCTAGGAAAAAGGGCAGCTGTGTCAGGGGGAGGTGTTTTCCCTTTATTTTTCATCATCCCATTCTGTTTTAAATTGGCAACAAATTAAGTTAATCTTGCCCAAGTCAAGGTTTTTCCTGTGGTGGTAATGGGTAAGGGATCTTGCAGTCCTTAGCTTAACCCACAAGTTTTTTTATCCTATATTCTGTCCCTGTCCCTTTGAGGAGACACAGGGAGAGAGCAGCTGGGTGTGTCTGGCAGCCAACCAAGCACATCCCATCATGAAAACAAAAAGATTGTCCATGATGCCTCAAAAGCCTTACTAACTAAGAAGCAGATTTATTCCTAGAATTACAATCGACTTGCTTCTTTCTCCACAGTATAATTTTTAATACTCTTACACACCTTCAGAGTAGAAATACGGTCATAGTAATCCTTTTTTCGCATTGTGGACTGGGCCAACCAAAAGAATTAAATATGAAGAGGTTGCAGAGATCATTTTTTCAGGCACTTAATACTTTCAGATCATGATTTTGGCTGTGAGACGGATTTTCAAATGCCTAACTACTTTCTTCTCAGGTGAATATAAACTCTCAAACTGAAGTGATGGAGTGAAAACTGAACTGTAGCTTTTGCACATTTCATTTGTGTCAGTTATGGCAAGTAATTTATCTTGAAAAAGTCATAAAAAAGAAATACTGTGACTGCTATGGCTGCAGATACGTACTTGTGTATAAACCCTCTGAACATGCAGTTTCAGATCATATCTAAGGAGTGCAAAAATTCAGCAGCCCTGGATACAAAGCAGCTGTTTCCCAAGAGGTTTGGAGTCTGGCTCACACAGAACCTGACCTTTGGGAGAAAACTCTTCATGGTTTGAAGCATACCTATTTCAGAGGCAAGAATACAAAGCACTTGGATTCAAAATACACTTAATAACAACAGATCCCTACCAGATTCTTCTCAGCTCTTCAAACAAAAATTCCACAAAGCTTATCCTCTCTCAAAAGCATGGTTCAGCAACAAAACACTGAGAAGTGGTGTCTGGGTGACAGATTCAAAACATGCCACCAACAGAACTGCAAAAACATCCTCAAAAGGGATTATGAGAGCAAATGGTAACTGGAAGACTATAGAGAATCAGGTTTCATCCAGACATAAGTAGGAGTCAGCAGCCCCAATAACAACAGAGCTCTCAATCAAGTACTTATTTTCAAGGAAAACACAGCAATTAAGGGGGGGAGGTCCAAATGAAAATAGTCACATTTTAGACAGCTGATGAAATTATGTAAGATTCTGCCACGATTAAAAAATAAACTAAGAAAAACAATCTCAAGATATAATATTTTTCCCCTTCTTGACATGGGGATCAGGGCAGAATTCTAAGTGCAACTTGTCCAGAGTTATTGCAGGTGAGCAGAATTAGTTTCCACTATCATCCTTTCTTAAATACATATTATGCATATACAGGTTCATGTACATTCATATTTTACCTGTAGAGGATATCTGCCCCTACAAGATGCTTACTATGCTTTTTATTTTCTCTAAAACCTTTCATTTCTAGAGAAGAGGAGAATATATTCAGCTAGGAGAAGGAATAACATTTTCATCACATGCAGAACTGGTGGCAGATTAGGGCTTCACACATTTACTTACTGACTAAAGAGCCTTTGAGAAGGTGCCTTCATGGGCAGCTAAACAAACAACTCTATGAACTACTGGCCCTGTAAATGCAGCTCTGCTGATGGTTGCCAAATGTGTAGCACTGCAATGAATCCAAGACCATCTCAAGCACTGCTTAAAATGTGGAATTTTTAAAAACATGCCTAGAACAAGAAAATAAGATCTTTTCTAAAAAGAAAAAGCTTTACTTGCTTTATATCTGCTTTCTCAGTATACTGATAGCTACCATCTGGTTGAATATACTGCATGAAATTAATTCCAACTTTGGTGCACTGGGCATACCTCAGAGAAAGAAAGAGATGGGAAAAACTTTCATTTCACAACCAGGAAAAGGAGGAAAGGCTACATTGGAAAGATGATTAAAATTACCAGACACCATGTGAATCTGTATTAATATTTTGAAAAATCTGTTTTAATTTTCCTTATTAGAATCAAAGCAATTTCTTACAGTTTAATTCCATTTCAAATCCAAACACCTGTGAAAGCTTTTTATACTTAAGCTTATACTTTTTAAATGGATCATGTAACCTAAATTTTATTTTCTTCTATATTCATTCACTCCTCCTTTTCATCATTTTGTATTGTCTGCTTTTCTAAGTCATTCTTAGTAAGTAGACTACTACAGTCTAAATTTTATTTTTTATAATTTTAACATGTACTATTTTAATCCTAGTAGAATCTTTTCTTTCATTGTCCAGTACATTCTCCTCAATAATTCTGCTGTTTATATTTGCCTTTTCTTTTCAATATAGCCTCTTAATCCACAGAATATACTGAGTTGGAGGGGACCCACAAAGATCAGACTCCAGCTCCTGGGCCTGCACAGGACCATCCCCAAGAGTTCTAACTGGCTCCAAATTATGTTCCTGGGCATACACCTTCCTTTGTTGCCTTTTTTCCAAAAGATGACCTTTTGCCTCACCTGCTTGATTTCTGATGTTTGAGAATTGCTGTTCCTGTGCCCCTAGGAGGTGACATTTAGAAAGCAATCAGCACTGATGGACCCTAGCATCTGCAAAAAACATCCGAACCTTATTCACCAATTCCCTGAGCAGCCTGAAGTCTGCTCTACTCATGTCCAAAGCTGAGGTTTTCCTACTGTCAACAGAGACTTTAAACTTGACCGTTTCATAGTCACTGTGGCCAAGACAGCCCCAATCTCCACTTGACTCACAAGATCCACTCCACTGAGAAGCAGCAAATCAAGGAGGGCATCTTTCCCAGTCAGTTTCTTTAGGACCTATTCCATAAAATTGTTATCCAAGTGTTTTAGGAAGCTTCTGGTCCAGATTGTACCAGCTGTGTGATGCTCCCAGTTATTTGCTGGCAAGCTGAAGTCCCCCACAAGGACAAGAGCAGTTGACTTGGAAGTATCCCTTAGTTCCTCAAAGAAGATTTTGTCAGTATCATTGCCCTAGCCAGGAGGTCTATAGTTGATTCCCACAATGACATCTCCATCACAAATATCTGACAATATTTGTTGGTCCCTTGATTCTTGCCCAGAGGCTCTCAGCTGTGCCCCTGGGAGACATACGATTTCCCTGTGAGTTGGAAAGTCTGTGTATCCAAACCTCAATTCCTCTTAGCAGGGAGTCTCCTACTACTGTAGAAGACTGTTCCTCTTTTCCTGTTAACAGAAGAGGTCTTGATGTGGGGTACAGGTGGTGGTGTTGTAGGAGGCCCCACTATCCCAGAAGGACCTTTGCCCACCTATCTGGCCTTCTAGGTCCAGAGCCTCACACCCACTGTAGATGGTACCAGTCCTTCTGGTCGGATTCCAGGAATGAGGAAGAACCTTCTTCCTGCTACATGTAGGGTGCTGCTCGCAGCCTCCACCTTTAAGAGACCCTTGGCTAACAACCCTGCAGGGCTCTGAGTCCACCTGTTTCTCCTCTGCAATGGAGGTTCCAGACTTCCGAGAGTCTTGAGACCACAGCACCTCTGAAAAGAATCAGTTTCTCTCTTGCTTGTTTGAGGGAATACTGCTCATCGTGCTCCTTGCAGAAGTTTAAATCTCCCATGGTTGCTGACAGCACCACCCCCTCCTCACGTAATTGGCTGATGAGGGCTTCAGGGTCAGGATGGAGCTGTTGGACCTCAACTCAGGTTCCTGAACTCAGGAACCCCCCTGGATCTTATCCCGGTGTTTCCTTCATGTTATAAATGTCAACACAGTAGTCCAATTAAAATTATAATTTTTGGTTTATTAAAAAGGATCGAATTACAGAATTTCGGCAAAACCTCCTCAGCGGAGTTACATTGACGATTGACGCGGGGAATTGTCAAGGGTGAACTGGGACGCAGTATGTGGCACACCGCCGTCCCCCCTGAGTTCACAAATTGGCCTTGTTCGGGGCTTAGATTTTATACACTTTATTCCGCCTCTGGCAAAAATTTCCTCATAGTCCTTTTGTTTCCAAGCTAGTTATTCAAATTCATAGTCGTCTCCAGCTGAACTGAAAGGAGTCTCCATCTCTGCTGCAAGGTGTCAATTTCTAGTTTCCCATGAGTGAATGGACACTGAAGTTTATGAATAGAAAGAGTTCTTCTCCACAGATTAGAGGATGATGGTGCTCTGACAACGGTGCTTCAAAGCTTTTTATGAGGTGCTTGGATAGCTGATGATAGTGCTCTGATGGCTCTGTCATCCAGGGAGGGGAAGACTGATAGCTTATCTTAATGTGTCCTTTTCTGATGCCAAAGAGAAGGCCAAGGTTTCCCGTAAATCCTTTGTCTCCTTTCTAAATGAAATTCCAGGGCGGTGGCTGCCTCTGTCTCAGCGAAATTCAAGGTAGACTGAAACTATATTCTCATATAACATATATACAGTGGTTTTCATAATTTTTTAACATGTCATAACCCATAAGAACACGAATTAACATCCCATATTTTTCACACTTCAGCCGGGGCCTCTTGAGCTCTGTACATCCATCAGGATGTATACACACATCTACTTACAGATATGTCACCCCACCACGAGGAGACACAAGCAAGTGACTGAATTGGTTCCTGATCTTTCAGTCACTGTCCCCACTGTTCATCTTCTCTTTCTCTCTTTTTTCCTGCCACATTATTTGTAACCTCTGTTCTCTGCAGAATTTTTTTTTTTTTTACTTCCTCTTATTCATATTCTCCACCAATGAACTGTTCCAACAGCCACCATCAGTCTAAACAGATGAGAGGGTCCTCGAGGAGATGGTTTTTAGGGCTGCTTTAGTCTGCACAACTGTTCAGAGCCTGGCATCAGGTTTATAGGGTATAAGACCAGCTGTCTCAACACAGAGCACAATGATCAGGGCTACAAGGGACAGCTGTTGCATTATGCAAGGAACTGCTACTTTTTAGGAATGTTAATCAAGGTCTAAGTGAACTTAGGAAAAAATGGGTGAAATCACTTCAAACCACCCCCCATCTTAACTGAATGAGATCTGTCTTAAGAGAAGAAGCCAAGGACACCCTCAGGTTCACATTCCTAGAGCACAGGGAGTCAAGGACACATGTTAACCACTGAATGCTGATGTGGCTCCTTGCAGAGGTTCCTGCCTTCCCATAGACTGTGTTCTCTTAAGGTCTCCCAACAAAATAAACAAAGTCGTCAAATAACACTTTGTAAACAGAGAATAACAGTATTTTTCCTTTCAAACAAACCAGCTGACCATCTGAAGATGATGAAAACATGTTACGGAGGGATGAGAAGAATTATCTTCTAGGACCTCATATTCTGAAGTAACAATTTTTCTTGGTTTCTGCTTTCCCTAAACTCTTATCAGAATTGTGAAAAATGTGAAATGATTAATTCATGTTCTTATGGTTAATTGAAAAACTATAAAACTGTATAAATGTGTGTTGTATAAAAGTATGTGTTTCAGGATACTTTGTAGCAGTTGGTGAAACTAAAAATATTGAAAAAGCAGGTGCTACCCCAGAAACTCCCATTCAGAAAGAGACAAAAGGTTTACTGGAAAACCGGCAGCCTCCTCGAGCACCGGGAGGAGACCCATCAAGATAAGGTGGCCAAGCGATTGCACCTCGGCTGACACCCTCACAGATCATCAGGCATCATCATCCATATCTCGACCATTCATCAGCTATAAGGATCTATAGAAACTGGACATTAACATATGAACTGAGAAAAGAACTCTTTCCAGCCTGGTCGGAGACACCCTTGAATTTGAATAGCTAGCCGGGAAACAAAGGGAAATATGGGGAAATATTGCCGAGGGCAGGATAAAGTGTATAAAAACTAAGCCCTGAACCGGGCAAATTTGTGAACCGTAGGAGAGACAGCAGACTGCCAGGTTCTGTGTCTCACGGTAACCCTTGGCATTTTCCTGGGAAAAAGACTGTCAAGTATCTCCGCTGTTGGTGGGTTTATCGAAATTCTGTAGTTCGATCTTTATTAATAAACCAAATTATTATTTTAATGGGAATATCATATTGGCATTTATAACAAGAATCAAAACAGCTGCATAGTTTAGATGACAATTGCTCTAATAACTTAAAAATAAAAAAGTGAACAAACCACTACTACACTATTTACTTCTCATTTATTATTATAATAATGTTAAATTTCCAGGAATTGGCATATTATATCACAGTGTACATCAGACATTTTTCCTATAAAAATCCTGAACATGCTAGTATCCCAGTTGTGGCAGAGTTTTTTGGGCTTTTTTAAACATCACTCAGGCTGAAATTAAATGAAGTTTAGAAATAATGTTGAAATCCAGAAGCTTGCGAAATTCTTAGAAAAAGGAACTAGTACTTACCTAACGTTTACAAACTTCCCAGGCATTAACAAACTTTCTACAACTTGCCAGAATCAGTGCTGATATTTATTACAAAGCTCTTTTTATAGCAACCAAAAATATATATGTTAGAAATCTGTACCATCGCAATTTAATCGATTTCTCTCTTCAGAGCCCTGTAGGAAAAAGACTGGTTTCAACAGTTCGTGCTATCACACTGCATTACCATGCACAGGGAATGTGATCAGAAACCTTGTGAAAGGTTTCCTGCATTCCTACTTACATTAATTTTTGTGTTCCTTAGACAGCCTTCCGGCTTTGTTTATACACAATAGAAAACTGAAAGCAGAGAAGGGCAGCGGGCCTGAAATCCAGATGTTCAAGATTGCTTTAGTAAATCGTCATTACACAATGCAAAAAAATATTGCTCAGCCTGGTGGGCAAGGGACCAGGGAGCTTCAAGAGGAAAGGAATAAGGAAACACCCAAACAAAAAACACAGGAACACTGCACTTCTTAAGGCAGTAACCACTGACTATGACAAAGGACAGTGGTTCTTAACTCAGGACCACGATCAAATTCCTACTGGCAGGCAACAAGTGGCCGAAAGAAACAGGCAAGGAGCTACACATTGTGACTGAGGGATAATTAAATGTGTAAGTATTTACCACTTATTTACCACTGTGCACATATTTATGTTAAATATTTCTCACTTGTTCTTCCATTCTGTTCTCTGACTTCTTCATTCCCTTTCTCCTCTCCTATAAATCAGGAATGTACACAGAAGGACAGAAACATTGTCAGTACAGAAGTCATGTCAAACCTGGAGTCTAAAATGCACATTGAAGCACTTCTATAATACTATAGCATGTTAGCTGAACATCTGGAAAACTTTTCATTCTTTCAGAGAAATCTTTTAAGTGCCACTGGATTAATCCAGGAATGAAAGCCCAACTCTGTAACAGCCCATTTTTATCACATGCTTGATTTAACAGTTCATTGTTCCAAAAGCTTACAGGTAATTTGTTTGATGTATTAGCAATTACCTTCTTGGATAAAGCTGGGTATTTCCTCCTATGTAATTAAAACTGTTGAGTTGAGAAAACTAATCTAAGCAAATATAAAATAATGTAAGATCAGAACCCCTTCAGCTTTGCTTTAACCTGGTTTTGTACAGTCTGAGATTTTCAATCAGGTCTTAATTTCTGACTTTAGTTGAACATTATCCTTAATCTAAAGTGTCAGTAGTTAAATACATTTCACTTTTAAAAGATTTATGAACAAAGCCGCATTCATTGCTTGGTACTTTAATAAAGATACAAGATGAAACTGCTCTAAAATGCAACTGTAGAAACATAAAGAAGAAGATTTCAAAACATGACAGGCAGACTTCCAGGCAGACAACTGTACAGATGAAGACTTATATATACAGAAGCAGTTCCTTTTCCAATTTTCTACCAAGCCTATCATGAAAACAAGATCTTGATTATGAGACACTGCCTCTGCCAGAAACAATCAAGAGACTGAGAAAGAGGCTTTTAAACGTTTGTTTTTATAAATAAGCCAGGACTTGCAAACCTGTAAGCTGTGCCTCCATTTGTGTCACTAAGTGCATCCCTGAAATCACGAGCAATGCCTAAAAGTTGCAGCAATCAGGCAATTGTACATGAATCATACATAGACACTTATTACATCCTCTGCAACCATTGACCCCAGCTGAAGATGGTCTGAAGTTGTGTTTGAAATAGACAAACACAAAGGAATCCAAAGTGCAATTTGAAAACTCCTGAAAGTCATTCTCCAGTCTGCAAAAGCAGAGCCAGTTCTTCTGTCTCTTCTCCTGCACCCTGCTTTATTCCCCAGAAGCCCAGCTTCAAATCACCCACTCATCCATCCACAGGACACAAGCAACTGGAGTTGTTGTGGCAGATTTCTTGTGTTGGTGATCTACTAAATAATCTTCAATACCATCTATTGATAAATGACAATGCATAAATGCAGGGCAACAAAAAGTTCTCATAAATTTAATATAACCAGTAAATTTATTAATCTGTTGCAAGGATTTAATCATTTAGTCCAGTTGCATTAGACAGCTCTTATTTCTATGAATAGTTAACAAAGGAGCTTTCTATACCTTACTGACTTATAAAAGCTGATTTTTAATGGTTAAAAAAAATAGCAACTATATTGCCTTACTTTTTGAAGCCAGATTTACATTGTCCTGTAATAAGACAAGAACAATAATATTGAAGACTCAACTATGATGCAGTGTTCACAGAGCTGAGACCAGGTTCAGCCCCAGCAGTGTCAGTAGATCCCTTCTAGTTTATATCAGCAAAGATTTATTCAACTTGTGCACGCATACACGGACAAAAATTTTGTTATGGGCCAAATGTGGCCCCCTTTGATATTTCCTATGTTTGCTGCTCCGCAATTTCACTTTCCATTTACCTAAAGAATTAGGACATCCCAGACATCCAAAGAAATACATATTTCTTGATATTTATTGCTAGCAGGTATTTTGGCATAGTCAAACATCACTGCTGTTGATTGGACAAGGACCGGAGCAAGGAACAGGGAGAGGGTCTCTTGGGTGCTTCTCAAAGGATTTATTGCCCCAAGGGGTGCAGCCAAGGAAAACCAAAAACACCACACTTTCACAGTCTTTAAATGGAGGAGAAATGAGGGGAGGATACAATTCTTCAATTGTAAAACTGGGTAAAACTGGGGATAGAGGAGGTCCTTAAAGTATGACAGCCTATGAGGAAGGCAAAGGGAGTGGAAAAGAT
Organism: Prinia subflava; assembly: GCF_021018805.1. Taxonomy (NCBI): domain Eukaryota; kingdom Metazoa; phylum Chordata; class Aves; order Passeriformes; family Cisticolidae; genus Prinia; species Prinia subflava. Next base: position 101,160,236 of record NC_086248.1, read on the forward strand.
TACATGGGCTAAAGGGGTGTCCAAGAAAAGGGGATTTCCTGGGAGGGGTTTAAGACTGACAGGGATTTCACTGGAGCAAGGGGTAGGGACTTAGGGAAGACTGACATTATGTGAATGAGGTAGCAGGTGTGTCTAGGGGTGAATGACAGCTGGGCAAGGGAGGAGAAAACCTGGGGTAAAACCAAACAGATCGGGGAAGAACATGAACAAACCATTCAACAGGGATTACAAATTATGCAAAAAGAAAAACCCACCTCCACAACAAATGTATTATCATGGATAAGGAACAGACAAAGCTCTTCTAAATCCAAACAATTTTAAATGTCCTAAACTAGACCTTGTCTGACCAAAGTTTCTCAGTAATCATGTTTATCCTAAGGTATCTTATCACAGCTACTCGGGGGCACTTGGAGGAGATATTGCCACTTTAGTAAAAGCTACCTAAAGCCCAAATCCACTACAGAAATGCAACAGCCAGTCTGGAAAACCTTTGCTTGGATAGGCCCATGAATTTGCAAGTGATTTTTTTTTCTTCTTTCTTCCTTATATAGTCCAGGTATTTTGGACATTCCCAACATTTTGTAAGCCACTCCATCCATCCACTAACTAGAATTATTCTTTGTAGTTGATCACATAAGCAAATTCCTTAATATATTTGGAAAACTCCTTAATATAGTGGAAAATGTATAGAGAGAGAGCTATATGTGGTAATACTGACATTATTTTCAGTATCTAGAGAGCATCTTCTCAAATTTTGTCTCCCATGAAAGCAGAATTTGCTAAAGAAGAGCAAATTCTAAAGAAGGCATGTAGCAGTGACACCACAGCATCCTGTGGCTGGAGCTCCCCCTCTTCTCCAGTACCTTTTACATAAGGGAGAACCTTTTGGAGCTTTAAATCTCTGACCACTTATTGTCTTCTTGTTCTTAGACTGGAAGAGGCACAAGCAACAACATTCCATCTTGTCCTTGACAATTCTGATTTTTATAAACTTCAGGGACTTCTGCCTCAGTTCTCTCATGTCCAAGCAACACTCTCAGCCTACTGGATAAATCCTTGTTGAAAAACTGTTCCCTAACTGATCATCCCAACTTCCCCTGAACAGAAACTTCTTAAAATCAGCTCACCAATACACTGGATTTAGAACTGCCTCTAAATATCCCCTGCCAGCTGATTTCTCTCTTCCTTCCTCCCTGCAATGCTCAAAAGGGGACCAAAGGAAGACAAATACATTGCCAACTATTCTACAACAGTTTGACAGAGCAATTTTCAGCTCTCTACGGCTCCTAGATAAGGGTACACACTATCAGCTTTCTGAAAACCTAATCAGTTTTCAATTACAAAAAAAAAAAAAAAAAAAAGAAGAAGGAGAGAGAGAGAGAGAGAGAGGGAGAACAATTAAGGTTAAAGCCAGCCTGTCTAAATTGCTCAATCTCACAAACTCTTTAGTAAAAAAAAACAGGTTAGAGCACATTTTGACAATGCAGCTTTCTGATTTGCTACATTAGAATTCCTTGAGTCGGCCAGTTCAGAGCAGTATTCAATTTTCACTAAGTGTTTTAAGAAAGTAAGGATCCACAGCTTTTTAACTCTGAAAGTTGCTTAGGAAGATTCAGCCTTGCTATAACCAACCACTTTCACTTCTCCCTGGGTATTAAAAAAAGGTTCCTGTTGTGCTTGCTTCATAGAAAGGCAGAAAGCCAAGACTGCTTGAAGAAACTCATCTTTTCTAGAATGCTTCTTTTCAATTTTGCATTATGGTCGATCATGCACTTCTTCAACCTTGCATACATACAAACCTAAAGTCCCACGAACGATGTTGCAGATTCTTCAGGTGTGGCAAGGATTGTATTAGCTAAAGCTGACAGCAACATCCAGTATAGACATCTTCATTGATCTGTACACTCCCCATTTTCTTTGCATTTTAGTACACCAGCTTACTTACCAGATTGAGGGGGGTTTAGTGTCTTATTTTGTCTGTTGTTATTTGGAGTTTGTTTATTTGTTGGGATGGGAGGTTTAAAACACAGTAAAGGCTTCAAATCATCAGATCGTTAGCTATGTATGGTCTATTTCAGATGTTTGCCAATTAGATATTTCTTGGTTTCCCATGTTGAAATAAAAGTCTATTAATGTTCTTTCAACCTATCTATCACACTATTTTTGAAACTAGCTTTATTTCTTTGTTTATTTCCAACACATTACTGAATTCCAATGAAAATCCCTAGGGCATTTCACATTTACTCAAAGTCAGTTCTCTTGAAGGCAAAATGCACTCTTTTGCTCTCCTCAAAAATGCACTTGCATGATACTGCTGAATATAATGACATCTGTAGCTGAAAACCCCAGACAGCCACAGCTTCATTGCTGTCTGTCACAGTGGGCTCATTTACTGAGGCTAGGGCAAAAATAGATCATGTCACTCCAACATATTGCATATAAAAGACACTTCACAAAAGCAGCCCTTCCAAAATTTTACACCATCCTCATTGAATTAAAATCTCCAAGCAGCTCGAAGCCTTTCTTGCAAGCCTTATTCATAAACCGATTTCCTGATTTCTTTCTGTGCCCACTCCAGAGCATCACGGAAAGCACCACTGAGTGCCTGCAGTTATTGTCTCCACCACGACTTTGCTGCATCAGCCAAAGTATTTTAAATGCTTCTTGTTCACCTAATATCTCCTTTCTCTGAACATATTCTCCTCCTCCTAGAGGAGACAGAATAGTCATATAATAAATTCCGTACCTTGCTGCTTTCAGATCTATCTGTTTGCAGTTTGTTTCCTGTGGATTTTTTTTCTTCCCCCTGAAGGTCTTGGAATTAATTCAAAATCAGATATCTTGGAGAAGTATTTTATCATAATTTCTATGTTATCTTACATGCAAGTGCATAAAACATTGATTTTTAAACTCTTTTTTCTGTACTGCTTGTTAGACTTTCTCCTCTGAAGAACAAAACTGGTAGTGCTTAAAGTCCTAAATCATGGACTTTAAATGAAAAGAATCATGAAAATCAGAACATAATTACATGCCAGAAGAGAAGCAGTACACACCTGCTCAATGAAACCCACATACTTAGCTTTGATCATTACTTTTAACTCTGCTAAAAAAGGCTGCTGCTGGTGCTTTTATCCAGATCATCAGAGGCACAGAGATGAACCTGGGTTCCAATTTCACACCCAAACTTCCACAGAGTTACAATTTTTTTTCCTCCAGATATTTACTTCAAGGCTGCTCTAGTTTCTATTCATGACCATACACGGTTGTCAAACACTAATTATCCTCATTAGGCTAAACCCAGATACCTCATTTCCAGCTGTATGGCTGATCCCTTCATGTGTTTTTTTTTTTTTTTTTTTTGGAACTGCAGGGCTTCAAGGTTGCTTGGGAAGGCACATATTCAAGTCAGAAAGCTTGACAATAAGATGCAATAACAATTTTTACCATCCTGCGGTATTTTTCCCTGCCTTCTGGTTAAAGCTTCCTCTATCTTACAAAGCACTCAAAATACTTACTACATGTCCATACTCAAACTACCCCCCAAATAATTGTCTTCTGCTCACTTGTCTTTTTTGCTCTTCTTCTTCAGTAAATTACTACTTCATTCACTATTTTCACTTTCACCTCTCTCCAGATACTTACAAGCACTAAATCCACTTGCTCTGATTTTTTTCAAATTTTTGAAGTTTTCCCGCACCTAAAAATAATTCTATGAACTGAACAGTGGTCTGGAAGCAACAATGATCATATGTGATATGGAGAAGAAAAGCCACAGATTTTTTTCCTTTCAAACTAGATCTACTAAAAGTGCCAGTACAATTCAAGCTGAAATCTGTAGACGTATCACATACTCACCATCTGAGGCTTCAGTTTCCTGGCCATGAACTGGTAGTAAGGATGTAGTTGCAAGATAGATTATGCAGTGCTAATATCTCTAAGAGCCATGTCCTTTTCATATTTGTTCTAAACAATAGGGTCTGATATAATGGTCTGGGCTAAAGGAATCAGAAGGCCGATGTCAATATAAACCCCTCTAGTTTTAACTCCAAGAACACAACTGCAAACAAGTGAACTGTATCCAAACAAATGAAAAGTCCCAGCCCAGGGAACTCTAGATGGCACTTAACTACTCCTTATACTAAGCTGAAGAAACTTGTTTAATGGGCAGTGCTTGAGGGTTTTTACTGCTTTTCACACTTTTAACTTTGTTTAATAGTTGGGTTTGTGAATATCCAATATATTGTTTTTGAAAGTTCTTTACGTCTCCAAGCCATTTGAAGATATTTTTGTGCATTCACCAAAAGAAAACAAAGAAAACAATACCCAGGTGATGCTTGACATGCAGCTAAGCACTGCTCAGGATCTGTCTTTCATGTATGGTTAGACTATGGATCAATGTTTGCTGTGGGAAGGCAAACTCATCCCCACTCTTCCCAAACAGCCCTGGAACTGGGCTTGGCAGCTATGCTATTTCTCCCCAGTTTGCTCGCTTCCAGTGCCACCACTGAATTCTTTCTGCACTGATCTGAAAGGCAGCCTCCAGGGTGTTAAGCCCCGGCTCACTCAGTGACTTTAAGGGGAAGGTAATTAGAGTAACTCTGGGCCGTGAACAGGAGAAACAACCAATTTCTCAGGAGGCTGAATAAAAAACTTTTGCTTACAAACTTTAGAACATTAAGGTAGAACAGGGTACTTGGCAAATTTTAAAAGACCCAAGCAAAGTAAAGCTCTTCCCAAAGCACCGACTTAACAAACTTTAACCCATCCAGATAAAACAAGGCACTTCACAAACTCTGCTAAGTCAAACATAGACTTAACCAACTTGTAGTTATGCAGACACAACAAGGCCCTTTCAAAGGCATTAACTGGAATTATTTACTTTGGCTCACTATATATTTTGAGAAGTCATCAGAAGAAAGAGAGAGAAAAGGATTGTCCCTGCTTTTGGGTCCAGCATGGTCCTAGCTGCTTTTAAAATCCAAGAAAGTCTTGAATCCCTTTAACTGTAACTCAGTTAAGAAAGTAGTTGAACTAAACAGTGCTACAGAAACAGACCTTACACTATGCCTGCAGATGCAACAGGGAAAATAAACATGGTAGCAGAACTGTTACCTCTTCAGCACCATTGCTTATGTAATTTTAATCAAGTGAAATTCTTAGAATTTGCTTTGCCTTGCAGCTGTTACAAAGTAATCTCCTTATCAAAGCCAAGTATTCCAGATAAGTCTCAGGCCACTGGACTAGGGATATTAGAAGTGTTCATTACAAAGTGCATTTCTAGCCCAGACTTCATTTCAAGATAAAACTCCATTCTATTGCAGTTCTCCCTTACTTGTAGATCATTTCTAACATCACTTCAAAAGACAGAGTCTGCCACAACAAAACCCTCCAATGTGAAATGTTACACCTCAAGAAAGAGTCAGGCCAGCAAAGGCATTACAGCTTTTCAGACAGTCAAACCAAACTCTTCAGATATTTGGTGCCGCCACAGCCATAGACAGAGAAGTCAATCCACAGCAAGTCAATCCACCTCAAATGTAGCAAAAAATTTAAAAAGCCATCCAGACCTAAAAAACGCTTCCATGACCTATCCACATGGGATTGCCTCCCCTCTAGTTATTAACAATGGCCCATCACACAAGCTTCAATTCAGACACAGATGAAAAAGGCAACTCTTCTGGAAGCTGAAAGTCTGCTGAAATGAAACTACCCACAAAATGAAGCTTAGAACTTTCCCTCTTAAAACAGAAATGGTGCCTCATTCACTGTTCATTACAGTGGGACCAATTAAATTTTTTTCCCCCATTGCAGGCTGGATTTTAAGCTCAAAGTCTTTCTTAAGTCTTTTAAAACACATTTCAGAGCCCTCCAACAGCCTGCATGGGAAAAAAAAGATATTAAAAAATTGCACTTTCAGACAGGCTAGGATTTTTTAATGGGTTTGACTGCAGGGACTTCACCTTTGGAAACAAAATTACCTGGGTAATTAAAAAAATAGTTGAAAGGAAAAAATATAAGTGGAAGAGAATTTAATTTATATTTTACTAAAGAGTACCCTACAAACCATAAACAGAAGGAGTTACTGACGTGAAAGTTAAGACTTCTCAGGAAGGAACCTTTTAGGTGATCAAGACTAAAAAGCACCATTTGCTCATTTTCATTTAATAGCTTACCTGCAGTCAGTCCAGAGGGAGAATACAGCAGAATTAATATTCTACAGTAGTGTGTAGGAAAGTGAGTAGCCCAGGGAAGTGGGTGAGATCACTGAATGATCTCAAAGGTCTTTTCCAACCTCAGTGATTCTGTGAAAAGCACGATCTATATTTCTCCATAGTCGTAGTTTAACCAACATCACATCTGATGTCTGGTTATTTATTGGCTCATTAAACATATGTTTTGCTTTGAGGCACTAAGTCTGATTTCACATTCAGCCTTACGAGGACATCCAGAAAATATAGCACATTTTCTGCTGCTCAAAGCAGTCTCTCAGGAAGCCTTAATGGCAGTGTCCATATAGTCTTTGGCAAAGGATGCATCAGGAAAGTTTTAATGGCACAGACTCAATGTTTTGCTTGCTGCTAGAGCTGCTATAAATGAGGAAAAGAAATTTAATAGGATTAAATTACCTATTTTAAGCCCCAAAAGTTGATGACTTATTTGCTGCAAACTATGTTTCCTGACAAAATTATGGTAAGAAATGCCCTAGTTATGACAACCTGCAGCCCAGGCTTGCCACACAATTATAGCCAGGTGTACAGGAAATCTTTTGTCACAGCCCTACACAGAATTTCTGCTTTCTCCTGATGCTTTCTGAGTGATCTCATTGGGAGGCTGGGGTTTGAAACTCCAGCTGGTTCACAGCAAAGCCATTGTGTGAGTTCTGAACACCATGACCTGGAGCAATGTGGTCCCTCAGCCACTGAGAAAGTAATTTTCCCTATTCATCCCTTAGAGATGAGAAGAGTAAGGATGATAGTGAAGGGGACTTCAATCTACTTCTCCCAGTTTCTCAGCATTCTCATGCTGGGAGTCACACTCTGGATTATGGTTACAAATCTACTCCCATGAAACTTTGATTTCACTTAGCCAGCAGTTCAGAAAAGTTTGTATATTTGGAGAAGCTTTGCCCAAGACCCAGAGAGGTTTCAGGTGGAGATCCTTGATGTTATCAGTCACAAACACAAATTCCAAGAAACCCAGAACTGCTAATTTAGACCATTTGGGCCCTGCTCAACACGTCCAATGAGACCAGCTTAAAGCTACCTGGCTGTGTGGATACTGTCTGTCTAGCTGTTGCCTTCTTCCAAACACACCTCTTTAATATAGAAAGCTTCTAATTCTGAAGACACACACCCCCCCAAAAAAAAAAATCTTGCCATTTATGGATCAATAACTACTGTCTCCCTGGGAAATTCATGTCATTATAAAATATAGTTGGTGCCTATTGTCAAGAATGACAGAAACCCAGATGTTATTCTACACGGTGTAAGCAAATGTAGATTTTCCAGACTGTTGCCTAAAGAAATTTTGGAACAGCCTCTATATCCATCATAAATATCAACATATCCAGTCACTGCCACTGGAGATGATAATTAAGAGCTAACTATATGAGGAAGCATCCAGCTCTTTATTTACTCCATAATTTAAAATGTTACAGCTAAGATCATCATTATCTAATTTCCAAACAAGAAGACTTGCTCAAGCTGACTGATTCTGTTCAGAAAATTAGCCTGAGGTTTATCTTTGTCACCACAGCCCTCACAGGACAGCTACAGTAGTTAGCACCTGCCAGCTGATATTACATGAAAATGTGGGGCAACAGCTCTTGTAAGCAGACATTTGTGCTGTTTCACAGTGTAAGAAGGGTTCTCACCAGAACAGTCACCCTAGAGATGAAATAAAATGGGAGAGAAGATGGCTCCGTTTAGGACAAAAGGATATTATGTTTGAAGCATTGATATTTCACCAAATAGTCACAGCATTGCAGGGCTGTGAGGGAAAGCCAACAGATCGGTGTTCACTGTCTGAAAACTGGCAGCACAAGATACACATAGAATAGAGGTACACGTTATTCATTAAATCAGTTGTTCGTGTTGGTAAAAAACTGATTGTGAAAACATGAATGAAGGCCAATATCAAATCATTTGATATTTCAATGTCTGCAACATGACAAAGCACAGAAAAAAACCCAACCTGCACAAAGTGATCATCCCCCTGGCTTAGAGAGGATGGTGCTCTCCACTGGTTCTCCACAGCAGGATGCTACACCATTCCCATTTCACTTCTACCTGCATCCAGAAATAACCTCAGGAAGAAGATCCAGCCAGCAAGGTCTTTCCAGTCTTGCTCTGAGAAAAAAAAAAAACAAAACCAGAGAACCTGTTTCCATCTCTGGGCCAATTACAGATGCCTTAAAGGCTTTTGTTCTAATTCTACCCTTGTGTCAGAGGTACACACAGAGCCTATGTGATCCTGTGCCGCAGCACAGCTTGAATACACAGAGACGTCTGCTTCATGCCTTGCACTTGCTCCCTCCAAAAAGCTCCTCCCTAAGACACTGTCCTACCTTAGCTGCTCTTCTAGTCCATCCCAAAGAGCCAAAAGAGCCAGAGCAAATTTAACATATGTGACATCAGCTCCTCAAAACACTTTCCTTAGTAATCTAACAGTGATCCTAAATGTTTACCTCATCCAGCCATCAACTATTGTCCTTGTTAGGTCATGAACTGAAAAAAAAAAAAAAAGAATGCATGGTTATAATCCCTCTAGATCAGGGTCTTCTCCATATAATATGAAGAAATGGGGAAGGGTGAACAATTCCAGCTACTACTGCTGTGTTTGATAGAAGACATTAATCATTTCAGTATATATTAAGAAATGCTGCACTGCCGTGTCATAAAAGAAATGTCACCTCTCCGTGCAACCTACTTCAATCCTACGGGTTTGCTCAGCTGGTTTGGAAAAGCTAAAAATGTGTATCCAAGGCAGTAGGGCTTGAAAACCTGAAGTAGAATAGAAATATCTCTGCTGTGACCTGACTAATGTCCTGCACCAGTCAGTACTGAGATCCCTTTGATGCCCCTGCCTACATTCAGCATAGTTCCAGTACTAATAACACCTATGTTCTCTCAAATTTAAGCAAGAGGGACATGTGCCATGAACATTCGCATTAAAAAAAAAAAAAAAAAAACAGGCTGCACAACTCTTCTTTGCAGGTTGTAATATATGATGTGAGATAATTCATGTTCATAAAATAAAAATGTAAAATCATTCATGTTCTGTAATATGATGTGGAATAACCCGCATTTTTGATTGATGGTCTAAAATCAGTCACATTTTAGGAGGAATACGGTAGCAGTCACTCAGGCTTGGAAATAAAGTAAAATGATCAGGAACTGTAAACGCCCTTGCCCGGAACTCAGGCAAGGACAACAATTTGCAACAAAAAGAGAGTGACTACAAGAAGAGATAAGCCCACTCTGGAGGTGGACTCGACAACGACCATCATTGGATGGTCGCTTGATATGGATCTAGCCTCCTTCATCTGGGGTGTGCATCCCAATACGAGATTCCCAGAAATTGAATCAGGTATTCATCTCGACTCGAAAATCCAATCAACCATCCATCAGTGAGGACAGAATTACATGAATACAGAAAAGGAGTCGAAAAGACAAAGAAGTATGAAGCAATGCCCTGTCCAACTGTATATAAAGAAAAAAATCTGTATATAAACTGACCTTGTTGGGACTGAAATTGTGAACAGGGGAGCTTCAGTGTGATAGAGGCTGAAGTTAAGTTCATCCAGTGTAGACCACGGGCTCAACACTGACTTTGTGGCTTTTCCATTTTGTAAATTCTGTTTCCAAATTTTATTTTGTAAACTATTAATAAAATACTTTTTTATTAGTTTGATTGTCTATGCATTTATTACACAAGTGAAGTCTTGTTGATTTGTGGCCTAAAACTGTTCACAGGACTGGTGCTTTGCAGGGACCCTGTGAGAGGGGCAGAGGAAACACCAGCCTGTGTCTCACTAATACAGTGTGAGGACAAGTGGATCTCAGCACTAGGTTTAAAATGCTGACTTACAGCCAAGTCTGGATGAATTCTGACAGCACATCAAGCTCATCATGAGAGCACAACAATCAACTTCCACAACCTGTCCTCAAAACCGCACTCCTAACAGGGCAGCACCACTCAGATAAATTGAACCTCAGTCAAGACCAGTTACACCAGCTCATCTTGCAGCAGCAGCACTCAATTTGCTCAGTAAATACTCAGCAGTAAGTTCAGTACAGTCAGCTTTAAGGTTGCCTTATATTTCACATTGCAAATACCGTGGCACTTCATCAACAACCCCACTGCTCGCACAGACAGAACTTTCATGTTAGCGGGGCCCTATTGATACTTCTTAAACTCCATTTTAGCATTTAGCAGGATGTACTAAAGGGAAGGAAAAGTGACTTCTTGAAACAAATTCTAGTCAAAGGCAGCTTCCTTAGCTACCTGCCACATTCAGGATAAATTAGTTCCTGCAGGGATTACCACCAGCACAAGCACCACGCATCCACCCACACTGCACATTCAGCTCTTACACTTTGAATTCATTAGTCCCTTCAGCTGGGTTAGACGTTTCTACAACCTCTCTGGGGGCAAACAAGAAAGCTTAGATGACTTTCTTACCTCTTCTTTAAAATCTTTAACAAGGCGTTTAAGAAATGCAACAGTAATTTCGTAACAATAGGGATTAGATATTTGTCCTGTACTGAAATAACATTCAAACCAGAGCTGACAATGTCTCTGAAAAGTTCTTCAAGCAGCAGTGGTAATGTATGCTAAGCCTCAGGATTGTAAACCATTTAGATCATTAGATTATTTTAAATTACCCTCAAAAAGCTACAATGATGCTTGGAAAAAATTTCCAGTGAATGAAAATCTTTAACTGTGCCTGAAATATCTTAATCTTAAATTATTTCTGCGTCAATGTGGTGTTCCTACTGACATACTTGTAATTATTTTTGCCACCATATGTTCTCAGTTTCTGCAGTAAAATTTCATTTCTTAATTAGTTTCTCAGTAAAAGAGCATTCCTTAATACAAGTTAAGCTTTTGATTCCTATCACACTCAATTTAAGACGACAAATCAACTTTTTCTCTTCACCAAATACTTCAATTGAGGCAAAAATATTTCCAGAAAATAGAATTATCACACTTTGGTGAAAACAAGACAAGAATTCAAATGGGAAGTTTTTAAATGGTGCAGCTATCAAAATCATAAGAATGGATAAGTTACATTAGACCCAAAATCTGATCATTCACCCCATTATCTACCTTTAACCATTGCTAGAGAAAGATGAACAGCAGTAAAACAGAGAAGTCAGAAGTAGTACAACAAATCTTCCTTCTTAACAACTTATTAATCCATGAGAATGTTTCCCATGTGACAATTTATTTACTTTAAATAAATTGTACTTACTTTAATTAAATAAATTTACTTTACTTCAGCTTCGAGTGTGTTCAATAATTTTATCTGGCTCATTCCCTGATTCCACATCTACTTTGCTTTTTTTGCTCCAGAGAAAGCCGGGACATTTCTGAGATATTATATCCCCACGAAAATAAGCCACACTGGCACTTTTCCAATGCATCACATTCACTCGTCACCTACTAATTTTATCCTTTGTGAAAGTTTGTTGACACATTTAGCGCAGCATCCGCCCACTCTGACCACTCCCAAGCTCCCAGGTCCCTCGGGAGCACTGCGGGCAGTGCAGTTTTGACGCCTCCTCACAGTCCCTGGAGCTCCTCAGCAATTAAAGCCACAAATTACCCTGCGCAGTCCTCTCCATAGAGCGTAGGAGGTGTAAAGCACTCTTGCTTTTCCTCTGGGAGCTACGTGTGTCACACCGCACAGCGCAGTCCCCATGGGGTGATGTTAAATGAGTGAGGGGAGATGCGCACATGGAGCAAAAACTCCAGGATCACTCACTGATCTCTGGGGAAAACATCGAACTGGGGACCACACTGCCAATCTCCTCACTCGATTTCTTCTGGCTGTTACCAAAGGCTTTGTATTTTTCCAGCCTGGAGCCTTTCCATCCCACCATTGCCAGCTTCACCTTTCCCTCACACCAGCAGTGCCTTCTTTGTGGGACCCTGAAAAGAGTGTGGGGTGGGATGAGGAGAAGGAGGAAGGGCAGATTTGCTTTGAGGGTGGGAATCACAGGCTTGATTCATCAGCTAGGAAAATAAAAGCTTTTCTCACTGCCTCTGAAGCTCATTTCAGCCAGAGGCTCTAGATCCAGAACCTGGACCTCGGATTTAAAACATTTTACTTATAAAGCACACTGACATCATAGCAAGACAATAAAAGTTTTATCTGCTGTAAAGCAAACAAAAGCAATGGAGCTGTGTGAAACCAAGTCAGTCACAATCTAACCCTTCTCAGCCCTATAAAAAAGGCTTACAACAGTATGGAGCAATCTTTGTCACTGCTTGTTTTCTACCATTGGACCACGCAGCCTTGCTCAAAACCTGTTCCTAAATGAATAAAAAGTCAGCTGCAGAAAGTGATGTTATAAATGCCAGGACAATTTATTACCAAATTCAATAATTGGGTTTATTAAAAATTCAAATCACAAAATTTGGAATCAAATTACAGAATTTTAAGCAATAAAAAAAAAAGACTCCCATGAACAGCGACACTTACGTGACAGAGTTTCTCCCGGGAAAAAGAGGCCAAGGGTGACCCAGAGACAAAGACCCTGGTAGTCTGAGTCTCTAGCTGGGTACAAGCTTTCACCTGCCTAGAGGCTTAACTTAAATACCCTTAATTTCCCCCTCGGCAGCCTTTCTCCCATTGTTTCCACTAAGCACCGGCCATTAAGATTGTTTACACTAAACCCTGAAAGAGCCCCCTGGTCCATTCAAATGCTAATGTCCAGGGTAAGTCCTTGCTTTGAGTAATTTAACTGTCATAGAAGTGTGTGATGGTTCCTCTGCACGTAGTACCCGATCAGTGTAAGTCCCTGCTTTGAGCCGTAGAAGTGTGTGATGACCCTTCTGCACGTAGCATTCGACTGGTGTAAGTCCTGGCTTTTGAGGTAATTTTCGCTGCAGGTATGCAAGGGTAGGTTGATCTGTACTCATTGTCTCATCAGTGCCTCGTGTTCTCACCTTCTATTTTTGGACCAGGGAGATCAGGAGAGGTGCTTTACAGAAGTCCATGAAATGTGCGGGTTGAGCAGACACACATATCTTTATACAATATATTACAGTTTCCAGTCTATAATTATAGAACATGAATTAAATAACCCTATTTTCTACAGTGAGAAATCTGACAGCATTTGTCTGATCCTCACAAAGGAATTGGACTTTGAGAAGGAAAGCTGGACAGAGAAATAAAGTGCTATACCACAAGGAATGAAACCAAAATAAATAGGGAGACCATGCAGTAAATTGACCAAATGAGATCATTCCAAAGCATAAACAATCCCATTGCTTTTAGATTTTGGCAGTGTGCTGGCATTAGTGCCTTTCCTGCTTAGGTGTGAGACCTAAGCAGTCTACTTTGGTTGCAGAACCTGTCCCACATGGTGGAACCAAACAAAGCACTGAGAACTCATTGCTCTCCCCATAAACAAAGCTTCGGTGGAGGCCAACAGAAACCTCAATGGGAAACAAATGTTTTAATAATGAGCCAGCTGCTGTAGGATACTATCTTGCAGCCAATGAGAGAAGGAAGGTAAATGCTTTCATCTCAATTCTCTTTTTCTGCGTGTCTTCAGCTAAGGGAGACTGTATGAAAAATGTATTTTGAAGAATGTCAAAGAAGGAAAAATTCTATTTGCCACCAATAGATGAATTAGCTCTGAAAAGTAAGCTTAACTAAGTCGGACTGCACATCAGACCTCACCTGCTGCTGCTGAGAACATGACTACAGCAGTACGAGAAAGTAATAATTTGTCTCAACAAAGCTCAATTTGCTGGTTTTGTGAATCAACAGAAAACACACAGCAACTCAAATTCATCCCATTCTCACCTTTACAAGTACATCCAAAAGTCTGGAATCAGGCTGAGTTCCTCTTCATCATACTCACCTATAAACAACAAATTGTTTCAGCTAAGGATCCAGATAGATTCAGCAGTTGGTCTGACTCTCTGTAGTTCAGCCAAGATCCAAATAATAAAACCAATTTATGCACCTTGAAACCTAGGCTTCACCAATGCTTTCTGTAGCCTTCACAGGGCTGTAAAGGCAGAGAGGAGTCCTTGGAGCAATGATCAACAGATCTCCCCCAGCTTTTTCAGCCTTAAAAAGTCAACTGGTATCCGCTGTAATCTGTAACTAATACAGCTGAAAACTTCCTGTAATAAACCTTTTCTTACAGTCTCTGCTTGTGGGATTGCATTTTATGGAAATGGTTTGTTCTGGCTCACCCCTGGGAAATGTACGGTTTATCCCAAGTCTGTATCCTCCCTGCAGTATCCTGTATCTGTAACCTCATTGGCTGGAGAATGTTACCGCGCCCCTTTGAACCTCTGTGATAAGAATGCTAAGGCAGAAGGCTCTGCCCCCCTCTTGCCCCTCTTCCCCTGGAGGCCTCCGGACGCTCCCTTTCCCTCTCCCCCTCTCCCCCTCTCCCCTTCCCTTCCCCTCTCCCTCAGTGAATAAACCCTCACCTCATCAGCATCCCACCGGCATCTGAGTCTCCTTGCCTGCAAGCCCGGGAACACCACGACCCCAAAAGACCCCGGGGGTCTCCGGGGGGCACTCCCCGGGGACCCCCCATAAATTTAAACAACAACATCTGCTGTCTCTTTGTCACCTCCTCCATGCCTCACAGATTAGGAACTAATGGCATCAATAGCTCAGTTCCATTTGTGAATGGAATGAGATTTAGGATGTGCCTATCATTTGATCTGTATCACACTGGCAGGAACAATTCTGCACACTGCCAACTTGCAACTCAAAAAACCGTCAAACATAACACTCAAAGGTGAGGGTCTGAACCCATGGTGTTAGTAATGATTACCACTTGGCCACATGATTCCCATTAGGTGCATAATAGACTTTTAATAACCAATGCTATTATGACAAAATGCAGCAAAATAACTGAATGGAATTTGAGCAGTTCAGTTATTTGTATTGTCATATATTCACTGAACTCAGGTAAGAGCTCTATATTAAGACAAAAAGCACTCTGGAAATCAATAGCTTTTGCCAAATTCCCAACTAGTCTTTTACTGTTCTCAAAAGTATCTGTGTGCAAATTTCAAAGCCCCAGTTTTGTGCCTACATTTTACAAGTCCTCAGTTAATCTATACAGGTTAGCAAAGCATGGATACATGCACACATTTGTGGTAGGGAAGCTGAAAGCATCTTTACCTGCACATCAGGTGTTACCCTCTTAATCATTCTAACAAAACACATTGTAAAAATATTTCTCCTGTTCACTATTTTAATTGACTAATCAAGCTGAGGCATGATGAGACAGGCATTTTCATTCTTCATAATTTTATGTGCTTTATTTATTTTAGAGGATAGTCAGTGGACGGACTGCAAAAAGAGGATGTTGGAATCAGACCCTGCATGTTTGCTTTGAGTTGAGATAATCTCTGCAGACTACTTGATCTGATGCCTCCCAGCTTTTTGTGTATGATAGTACACAGATGGAAGGAAAACACTAGAAGCATAATAAACATGACAAAAAGTGGTTGCTTGTTTTTCTCGCAGAAGGATAAAGATGACAAAAGCAGCAGCTGCAGTAGCAATGTAAGACTATTTCTACCTATCCACACATGAAACACAGTTGCCAAAACCAAACTCAGTGTGAAAAATTTGGTCTTTCCCAGGTAACAATGCACAGACTCAGTTTTCAGGCACCAGCTATAAAATTCTCTTGACTTTCTAGATATCAGTGTTACTTGTGCTCCTTACTACATCATACTCAAACCTGAAGCAATTCCTCTCACATTTGGATGCCCAGTGTGAGCTGTCTTACAGAGATCTAACATTTTAATCAGGACAAGGGCTTCACTTTTAAGTGAAACATCCAAAAACTGAGGCATGAAAGATTATCACCACATCTCATCCAGCAGTTTTCAGACACCTCTATCCTAGGATAGAATCACCCATGAAGAAGTGGCAATCTCTTTTCAACAACAAAACAAGAGATAGAAAATAATGAACATGGATGTAGACTCAAACAAGGGGTCTCTGTTAATTATGTGGAAACTGGACAGAGCAACGCAGAACACAACCAATATAGTGAAATCATACGTTCTCCTCTTTATTCCCAAAATGGCCGGTTATATACAGTTTCAAATAATTTACAGTTACAAGTGTTTTCTAATTGGCATTCAGTGTGAAAAGGGATGCAAACAATCTCAGTTTAAGGTAGCTACCGTGATTCTACTCTAACTATCCTATCTAATCCATACACACACCTTAACCTAAATTCTAACTGCGCCACAGGCCTATCTACTTCTACACAGGCCCAAAACTGAGGCCCAGTTTGGGATAGCTCAAACCTCATTCCATAATACGTCATGTCCATGTTCTCTATGAAATCCTGTTACAGTAAACATGCCACTTTCAGCTATCTTGGGTAGGGCAGATAAATCCCAAATCTAATGTTTATGTGGCCCAGTATGTCTATGTCAAAATCCAAAGAATGTTGCTGTATAATACTGCCTTTTTACCTCACCCTGGTAAGCTTCATATGCAGTGATTCTGTTCAGATTACTGGAAAGAGATTTCCCACAATTCTCATTCCCGTGGTATCTGCTGATTTCTTACATTTTCTGGTACATTTCTATGAGACTGAGTTTAGCTCAAATCACAAACCAGTTGGGTCAGCCTTTTTGATCCAGGACCTGACCAGTCACAAAGTATACCAGCTCCAGTCTATATGCTACATAAACTGGTATTTTATTTCTAGTATCTATATATTAATGAAACCAGGACTGAAATTTGTGATTTTATCTGTGACTCTTTCTGCTCAAAAATTTTAAATAATATGAGAAAAATTCACAATGGATAAATTACGTGGCTTAATTTGAAGTTCAAAATCTTTATGTGATTTGGATAATTCAGCTTGCTTTAAACAAGTTGGAAAGTAGAAAGTACTGACATGAAAAATAGTTGGAACAAAGAGAAAGGCAAAATAAAAGAGCAGAAATGAGGACTAATGAAAGACAGTTAAATATATGGCAATCTTGAATAAAGAATTCCAATACTAATTTTGAGAGATTGCTCTGGAGAACACAGCTGGAATAAACAATTGTTTTTACTGAAAAGGCTACATAGCTTTGGCTGGTTTCTTTATGGTTTAATTAATTGTTAGTACAAAACCATTTGCAGCTATCTGACATTTCAGTCTAAGTGAGACACAAAAATATGAAAACTGGAGTCAAAAGGAACATACATTTTCCCAATTTTAATGACAAACATCAGTAATTATCTGACTGAATACCAGGAGGTGAATATAGTAGTGGTAATTTTCTCTGAAACTGGCTATTTCATCTTCTTGGGGTGATTTGTCGACAATAAGAGGAGAAACTATGCTCATTGTGAAGGGCAGCCTGACATGAGCAAGTAAATGTGTTCAGTGTATTCCACTATCGGGATTTCTCCCGATAACTCCGAGGGTCCAGCCAGCGGAGAAATGGCTTAATAAAATAGCGAGACGGCTTCCCAGGATATGCTTTGTAAAATAAAGTTTTAATAACAGGAAAAATAATAAACGTTACAAAATGAAAAGAGATAAGCCGAGCACAGTGTACCAAGCACAGCTACACAGGCTAAGGCACTCCCAAAAAGCCTCGTGTACCCTTATGCAGGCCCTTTAGTACTCGATGGTCTAGGTGGGCTTTTTTGGCTCTTGGCCCAATGAGATGGACACTAGGCTTTGAGGTGCACTTCTACAGTCCTATCACTGTGTCTGTGCTGGGACCAAGCCAATTACAGCGAGCAGGCTATAGAAAATTCTAGCTTCACTTCCTTATATGGAAACACCTGCTCGGGTACAGAAATGCACGACTACATCTCACCCTGTAAAATCATATTAAAAAAAAAGAAAAAAAAAGAGAAATAGTTACTTTGAAAAATTCTCACTTTTGTTTATAATTGTGATTGTGTCAATAACTTATTGTTATTTAACAATTTGGTTTATAGTTGAGCTATAGTTTTATGGATTACAAAATTTTAAATTTGGTACTTTCTTTTTATTAGCCAATCTTTTAAAATTAATATTTAGTCTCAAATTACATATGAATCTTATTTTACTTTTTGTTTGGGGAGATTTTTTCAAGTGAACTATATTTTCTTTTTCTTTTGCATAAAGATTTGATAATAACTTTTAACATACAACAACGAACAATTTTGACATGACAATAATAACTTCAAAAATTTTAACAGTGCAACTTTTATAAAACTTAAGTCTCTGCTTCAAACGTATTTCAGTGTCTATAGTGCTGGGCTGTGTCAAAATGCAGAAGTCTTTTTGAAGACACAGTCTGTGGTCACTCTGGGTCCTTTTGCATGCTCTTCTTGAGGTGTGTTCTGCTCTCCTTTCTTCTTTTGTAGTTGTGACTCAACTTCTTTTGCAGGAACTTTCTTAGAGTCTGTACCTGTGGAGACAAACAAAACCTCTCTCCCTACCATAAAGGACAGGCTCTAAAATTTGTCTTGTTTTCAGAATTTTTATGAATATGAGAGATTAAAAAACATATATATAACTTTGTTCAACCTTTCTATAATAGAAAGCACTACACCCTTTCCCATTTTTATCTTTTAAAGAGCATTTTTAGCTGTTTGTGTGCTTTTTAACAATAGATTGGCTTTTGAATGAATTAGTTATAATATGTGGTAAATTTGATATGTTGAAAAACTTCTGTAATTTTAAGAACTGTACATTTAGGAATGAGAAATGTTTACAAGAGATGTTTTAATTGTCTTTTTTGGTCTTTTTCTCCTTTATGTGTTGAGGTAGAACATACTTTAAAAAGTGTGTGGTTAGACAAGTGAATTTGTTTGAATTGTTTAAATGGTTGATATTGCATGATACTTGTTTTTAATTTTGAGGGTTAACTTTTGCTGCTATTGATGGCGTAGTTAGTGTTTGGTAGTTTGGGCATGGTTGCACAATTGTCTTAATTTGACTTTGAGATATATGAGACTTTTTACAAGAGCTGATGTATTTTGATGTATGGTTAAAAGTTTGCTGTTACCTTGCTATTTGCTATAAAACTTAGGAGTTTAGTGTTTGCTTTAACATGTGACACAATACAGTTGCTGTTGAGAAAAAAGGAAAAAGATTAGTATTTTAATGTGAATTTTACAATTGATTAGAACTTTTTCTTGAGAGGTTTTCGCTCCCTCTACCAAACTTGCAACATAAAAATTTGTAAAGATAAAATATGAACTTTGAAAAACATGTAGACAGTTGTTCTTTTTTGGTTTTGAGATATAGTTTTTAGACTTTCTTAAAATCTGATTTTTATTTTTTGGTGTTAGGATTTTACTACATGGTTATGAGATTTTAGATTTTCTTGACTTATTTATAAAACGAATTGTTTTTAGAGGAGTATGAATTTTGAAAGGTTTTCAATTTAATTATAGAGATGAATTTAATAATTTTTTTTGTAATATTTATACGGGCTATTTTTTAAAACTTTTGAATTTTGAATTAACTATTTCAATTAAAGATATGAGCAAGCAAAATATTTTTGCAGAATCTTTTCCTGTAAAGGAAAAATTATTTAGGAATTCGCTTTTATAATTAGTTTGGAATATAAATTTTTGGGCAAGTTATTACAATCTTCTTGCTTAATTGACAAAACAGAAAAGAAAAACGTTTTGTTTTGGAATTACTTGGTAGTCTTTTTCAGATCTTAATGAAAAAATTAACTTATAAAGTTCTGGGTTTCTTGTTAAAACTGCAAAATAAAAGAATAGGTCAGAGTTTTAAGGTATTTTGAGCTTGCTGCTTTGGTGGATTCTTGTGGTGGTTTTCATGACAGTCTTCTTTTGGACAAAGTCTACTTTGTATCTTGGCTGCTGGAACTGAACTGTTAGCTGTCTCTGTTCTGTTTTCTTGGAGGGTTTTAGACGATGATAAACTTTCACTGCTTCAGTCTTGCTCTGTCCTTGTTTTTGTTTTGTTTTGGTCTCTTGTCGCCAGAGCCGGGCTGGCTCTGGGGTGCTGGTTTCTTTCCTTATGTTGTGCCAGGGGTCTATGCTGGCTGATGAATCCTCTGAATCATCAGAGAAACTGCAGGACGTGTGGGAAACCTTCTGATTTTTCATCGGAGTTTGTTTACATTTCTCTGGCATGGGTGCCGCCATCTTGGGGAGGGCAAGTTCTGGGATGTCACATCCGGTTCCCACGCTCGTCACAGCCAGGGCGTGTCTGTCCAGGCTGTGGGTGCCAACCCGGGGCAGTGCCCGAGGCTTGGGACTGCCCATGGAGGGGGAGCCTCCCGTGCTGGAGTGGGAGGAGCTGAGCGACACATCAGATGGGGCGTGCCGCAGCGTCGGGCTGTACTGAGCCTGCCCACGTGGAGCTACAGTTTCTGCCTCAGAGATGGGGAGAATTCCACGTTTTTCATTGTTCTGTGAGCCCGCGCTTTCAGGGCTTTGTTCAAAACTCGCGCGCTCAAAATTAACGGACCAGGATCGCCCGAATCTCGTACTGGGTGACTGAGGGGGTGGGGAGGGCGGTTGGAATGGAATCCTAGCCTGCTTGGCCACGGCTGGCACAGGTCCCACTCCGGGGGTCTGAGGACGGCTCGGGGGAGGGCTTTGAGCCCTTCCCTGCCTGCTTCTCGGGAGTAAATCAAACTGGTTTTTTCTGGGACTTGGGGCATCAGAACTTGGATTTTTATCTTCATGTCTAAGGTGAGCAGGAGCCTTTTTGCATTTTACTTTCTGGGCTCCTTTTTTATGGTTGCTTTTAGAGGTTTTTCCCAAGGTTTCTCTTTCTGCAGTTTCAAGTGTTTTTTCACTGCTGAGCCTTTCGCCTTCTTCTGTTACAAAGTCTAACACAGTTTTAAAGATGGGTCTTAATTTTAACACAGATTTTTTCTTTGAATTATACAACTTCAATCCTATTTTGTCCCAAAATTCCACTGTTACTGTTTCAGCTGTATTAGTGTCCGGATACTTCTTATAGACCCATTTCACAAGTTTTTTAAGTTCTTTCCTCTCAAACTTATAGTCTTGAATAGTCAGTTTATAATTAAAATAACAAAAGGTGTCTCGCTGTTCTACGGATTGCCGGGTCCCCATTGTCACTCACCAGAATGGCTCTTGTGATCCCCCGGCAGCTCTTGGTTGTCTCCAACTCTCTCAGGTCACTCGGTGATTAGCTGTTCTCCAGCTCTGCTAGACTGCAGCTTCTCTCTTCTAAAGAGTAATCCACCTTGTACCAGAATCGGTGTCCGGCAAAGACCCCCTCTCACCGGTGTAGGGGTTCAGTCAAAAGGCTCCCTCTCAGCCTTTTTGACCCAAAAATGTGGTTTTATTTTCACGACCAAAAAAACCACCACGAGCTCGCTTTTAAAAAAACGAAACCAAGAGCAAAATGGCCTAGCTGAACGTGAGGGCTCTCTGTCAGCAAACTTCGACTCAGTTACCCTAATGTGGGGTCCGTGTTCGAAGGCGCCATTTATCGGGATTTCTCCCGATAACTCCGAGGGTCCAGCCAGCGGAGAAATGGCTTAATAAAATAGCGAGACGGCTTCCCAGGATATGCTTTGTAAAATAAAGTTTTAATAACAGGAAAAATAATAAACGTTACAAAATGAAAAGAGATAAGCCGAGCACAGTGTACCAAGCACAGCTACACAGGCTAAGGCACTCCCAAAAAGCCTCGTGTACCCTTATGCAGGCCCTTTAGTACTCGATGGTCTAGGTGGGCTTTTTTGGCTCTTGGCCCAATGAGATGGACACTAGGCTTTGAGGTGCACTTCTACAGTCCTATCACTGTGTCTGTGCTGGGACCAAGCCAATTACAGCGAGCAGGCTATAGAAAATTCTAGCTTCACTTCCTTATATGGAAACACCTGCTCGGGTACAGAAATGCACGACTACATTCCACCTCTGCAGGGTTGCAGAAAATAGCCTGTCCTGGGAAAATGGCATTTTTTCAGCTACACACATGGGAATGATACAATGACATTTAGACTAAGCAGTAGCATTTATCTATGAAATCCATTCAGCTTGTATTTATATTTGATTCTTTATCCCATAGTTTGAACAGAAATTATAAGTCACTTTGAAGATCTGTACTTCTTCAAAACTTTAAATAGGAATGTATCTAAAGATAATTTTGTTTCTGTACACTAAAAGAAAATAGAGAGGAAATGCTATTTATTACTTCTGATGAAAATGTATAAAATATTGGAACATTTATATAAGCAAATTTAGCAGCCTTCTCATATGCATTCAGGCAACAAGATACAAATTAAATTTACATTTCTGAACTCTATTTGTTACATGAATAAATATGGATTAATGGATGGAGTCAGGATAAATTTATTCTATTACAGTTGTACTTGTCTGAGATTATTTACAGTGTTCTAGATTTCTCTCCCAATAGATTTGTTTGGGTGGGGTGTTTTTTCCTCTCATGTTCACTCCAGGACGTCTGCATTTAGTCAGAGGCATCTTCCTTTTTGCAGCTCATTTTTTTCCAAACAGAACTTGTGTTTTTTACAGGTTGCCAAAAATATTTTCAATTAGTAACTGAGATAGTCACAAAATAATTTGCTCAGAAGAAAACTGAGAGTAAAATAATACTGTGGGGTTTTTTTAAACCGTGGTCATCACTTAATTTGCCACAACAGTGGAAAATTCACTTGCGCCACTAAGCAGATGGCCACGTGATTGTTCCACCCACTTCCTTAAATCTCTTCATTTTAGGAACGAAGTCCATTTGTGTTCCCATATGTCTCCTACTCAACAGCAAGCTGCAGAGGCACCCTCAGACTTGCCAACCAGCTACAGCTTTCCCAGTGAACAACACATTGGAAGATTGGCAGCTACTTAGAGGCAGGTGCTAATAACCAGAACACCAACTCAAGTATCACCACCTCCACTCCACAAACACACCAACATCTTGCCTTCCATCCTTTCCCACAGTGCCTGGGGCGGGGTTGAGCATTCCCTTAGGGCAGAGCTTATCACTCCATGTGGGAGAATCAAATCTGTCTTTTCCCTCCTCTCAGGTCTATGTTCATGCAAATACCTCCCTGCCTAGCAGTTTACAGATGGAGGGTTGAATGAACCAATGGTATCCTTGGAAGTAGAAGATTTTAAAGAAACCACAACAACAACAAAAAAAAATCCACCAGCAAACCGTGTTCAACAAGCTTCTTTCTCTTTTCTTACAAGACTCCATCACTGAGCCTTCTTTCCTGAGCCAGAACTCTACAACACTCTCCAGGAAGTGTTTAAATCCTTGGGCACTAAAATCAAAGTAGACCTCTAAGTTCATATGTTTCTGTGTTTTCTCAAGTGAGGTTAGGAAAGACGCAAAAAGATCATTCTGCCAAACTAATTTCTTAATCCTTGCCTGTCACAGTAGTCTAAAACCTTGCCTGTCATATTAATCTAGTAGTATAAAATTTCCAGTGAAGGATAGTGAGTGTCTTCTGTGTGCCCGGAAGGTTTATAGAACACCACAGATGCTAAAAGCAACTAAGACATCCCAGTCCTCTGAAAAACTTCTGTGGGGTTCAGTCTGGCCAATGTTGAAAAGAGAAAGTTTCTTTCTTTTCACCATCAACCAGTTTTATATTCAGAAAACATATACAATGTCCGTGATTTTAAAATAAATTATTAATATGCACATTTTTTTTCCTCTGCTTTTACAGCCTTATTTAGATTAATTGATACTAAAACTGGAGTCTCTCTGGAAGGAAATAGATATTGATAATTCAGTTATCCTAAAAATTTTCTGCATCATTTCGTGCTAATTATTCCAACAGCAAGCCTTGCAGATGTACCACATCCAGAATTTCACAACAGGCATCTAGGAAAAAAATACAGATAGCAGCTAAATAAATGAATCACAGGAAAGTGAACTGAAGAAAATATCTTACATTTTCTAATCAACCAAAATTTCAGTGAAGCCAAGATGATGATAAAAATATTCTTTCTTCATTCATGATGATCTACTAAGTAGTGCTTCTAAAAATGTAGAGAAATTCTTCCATGTTCAAATAAGAAGCAGTCCAAGTTTGCACAAGTGTCAGCCAGCTGCTGACTGTCACTGATGCTACTGCCAAGAGAGTTTCCAGGCTTCCAGAAAAGATGACCCTACTCATAATTTTGTCCATTGCTCTTGGTCCTTTCACCATAGTATGGATAAACTCCATGCTTTGCATTCTTTGCCAGCAAAGTTGGGGTTTAGGGTATCTTGGTTGAGTAGTCTGGCTTTGCACTGAAAGAGCTCAGTGCACTGGGGGAATTAGGAAACCTGGAATGCTGTTTTGCTGCTGTTCCTCCATGCCCCAGCAGCATTAGTACTGTGTTAATTCCCACTTTTGTTTTTGCATTCATGACCATGTAAATATTAGACATGCACAGTTTTTGGTCTTCTATTACCCATCTCCTTTTTTTTGTTCTATATCTTCAGCCAACCTCGTCAGTGTGGGGCAGATCTCCTTCATGAAACAAATCCATGAGCACCCCAGTATGAGATATCACTCCATCTGGCAAGTCTCCTGAGAGCTCCCTAAAATGGAGAAGGTTGGGTTTTTTCCTCCTCATTAACTGAAAATCCCATATATAGTCTAAACAGATATATTGCAGAAAATAAAAAAGTTTCAGCAGTGCCTAAGAAATAAGTGTCATAAACAAAGACTTCAACACAATCTTTAAAAATCTTACTGCCATATCTGAAAAGATCTTTAAAAATAGGGGAAAAATCCCAAGCAGTTACCAAGCTGAAGCTGTAGAGACAAATTAAGGCATATATATTTCAAAGGACCTTGAGAAGAAAAAGAAAACAAACCCCAGCAATACCAAACCATGTTCCAGTGCCAGACCCAGGAAGAAGGGGAAGAGAAAAGAAAGAGGAGTGAAGCCTTTTTATCTGGGACTAAAGAGTGACAGATGATCCAGTGAGACTTTTCTGCATTCGGCTTTTTAGGCAGGAAAGAAACAGAAAGGGTGTAGTTCTCATTTCCTCAGGACACAACAGACAAGCTGAGAGGAATCCTTATTTAATATCATCTTGATGAATTCTATCATTTTCTCTTTTTTTACAGCTTTAGTGCTGTAAATGTATGCTTTTAAGTAAATGTATTCTTTTAATCATGTTTCATAAAGCAGCTTCCTCAGAGCAAGACCACAGTGTCGTTTCCATGGAAGCAGCAGTCCCCAGAAGTATGACACTGCAGTCTGTCTATGAAGAACCCTAAAACACTGCCTGTGGAACAGAGCAATGAAAGCAAGCCTGCAGTTCTCCTGCCTATCTGGTGGCGTGGGAGAGCCAGAGGCAGAGGGATGTTTCAGCAGACATGTGAGGGATAGTGATGGCAGCCCTGGATGGGACACTTAGGCTGTGGGAGAGGTCTGGGAAAAGTTCAGTTCAGCTGCTGTACCACCAGGCTGTGCTCTCCTCAAGCTGTGCCTCTTGCAGCTACAGCATGACAGCAGCTGTCATACTCTGCTCACCTAGAAGCGCAATGAAGTAACTTCTAGTAAATACTTTGCAGTTCTGTAGCATTTCCTTGAAACTTTCTAAAGCCATTAAATTCTTTTATTAGATTATGTTTAAAAGATTTTAGCGGAATTTCTTCTGTGAGATGGATAAACACATCATAAGATGGATGAGCAACTGGCTCACAAGTCAGGTTCAAAGGGTGACAGTGTGGGGACGTCAGACATTTGACCTGTCACTGGTGATGGTCCAGAGGGCTCCATCCTTGTCCTTGTGCTCTCCAACATCTCCATAAATAATTTTGAGGCAGGACTGGAAGGGATACTGAGCAATTTCACACATGGTGCAAAACTACAAGGAGCTGTTGACTCCCTTGAGGGCAGGGAAGCCCTGCAGAGAGACCTTGACAAATGAGAGGACTGGGCAATAACCAACCATAGGAAGTTCAACAAGGTGCAGTGCCAGATTCTGCACCTGGTTCTGTGCAGCCCTGGATGTACAGGCTGGGGAATGAGAGGCTGGAGAGCAGTGCCATGGAAAGGGACCAGGAAGTCCTGGTCCATGTCCAGTTGAACATGAGCCAGCAGTGCCCTGGCAGCCAGGAGGGACATCCCTGTCCTGGAGGCATCAGGCACAGCATGGCCAGCCGGGCAAGGGAGGGAATTGTCTTGCTCTGCTCTCGGCTGGGGCAGCCTCACCTCGAGTGCTGGGGGAGTGCTATAATAGAAAACAGAGATAAACCTGTTAGGGACTGTCCAAAGGAGGCCACGAGGATGGTGGAGGGCCTTGGGGGGAAGCTGTGTGAGGAGCAGCTGAGGTCACTTGGTCTGTTCAACCTGGAGAAGACTGAGGGGAGACCTCACTGCAGTTACAACTTCCTGTGGAGGAAAGCAGAGGGGCAGACACTGATCTCCTCTCTCTGACCAGTGACAGGACCTGAGGGAATGGCCTGGAGTCATGTCAGAGGAGGTTTAGGTTGGAGATTAGGAAAAGGTTTTTCACCCAGAGGGGGGCTGGGCACTCTAACAGGCTCCCCAGGGCAGTGGTCACAGCACCAAGACTGACTGAGTTCTAGAAGCTTTCAGACAATGTTCTCAGGCACTTGATGTGACTCCTGGGAATGGTGCTGTGCAGACCCAGAAGTTGGAGTTGATTATCTTTGTGGGTCCCTTCCAACTCAGCTTATTCTGTGATTCTGTGATTTTTGGGGGAGCAGTCATTTCACAGATTTAATGCAAGTTCTACACTTGCAGTATATTCATTGAGCTGAATAGCTACTGGGAAGTTAAACATATTACAGGAGATGTTTGCAGAGTGAAACAGCAGTAAAGAATAAGCTATTTTGTTGAGATGATGCATTTGACTTCATAGTCAGAAACATATTAAAGTATGTAGAGCATATAAAAGTGAGTTTTGAAATTTTGTATAGGATAGTTTTAATTTGAGATAAAGCACACAATTTCTTAGACCTCTTCTCAGAAAACAAACAAACAAACAAACAAAGACACACCAAAAAAACCTTAAATATATCAAAATGTAAAAGAAAAAGGACTGTTCTATAACCTGAAGCGCAGCGTGAAGGGCAGAAAGATCCTTTAAGCCAACAATCTGCTCTACAGCAATGCTCCCAGATCATCTTGATGCAGTTCAGTGAAGAACCTCCTAGAAATACAGAGCAAAATCACAGAAGGTATTAAATATATATATGCATATATTTATATTCAAGTCATGGAACGATATCAGAGAACATCAGCCAGGAGTCTGATCTATTGCTTTCTAAAGGGTCTGCATTACAAAGGATTCTGTTCCTAAAAAAAATCTTATTTAGTTATTTATCATGGTGGTGTCTCAGAGACAGAACTCTCAGTATTGTGAAAGTCATCTTTGAACAATATTAGGACTGTAAAACTCACAAAAAACCCTAGACATCCTCCTTTTTCATCTTCCCAGTAACATCATGGATTATACTTCCACAGAGAACAGAGACACTGAAATCAAACTTCAGTTTACAGTTTACACCAGCTGGTGTCCAGAGGAAAGGGGTTTTATGAAAGGGTCTTCATATTAGAGTTCACCAGTAAGCTACTGAAATGCCCAACTTCTCATACAGATTTCACATTTTAGGGCATGCTATGACACCTAGAATATAGCAATTTATGAGTTGTTAATTTTCAGGCTGGTGAAGTTCCTGCTCAGCTCCAAAAGGAGCTGCTGAACAAAGCAAGCAGATCTCACCTGCCTGTCAAGACAAATATTTTCAGCAATCACAGAATATTCAGAGTCGAAAGGGACCCACAAGGATCATCAGGTCCAACTCAAGTGAGTAGCCCACCAACCTTGGCATAGTTACCACCATGCTTTGATCATCTGAGCTAATCTCAGTGGCAGCTCAAGGTCATAAGCCTGGCTTGGTACTCAGCTAAGCTTAGTATAAACTTGGACAGTAAAAAATATCCCTGTTTTTTGCTTCAGACTCCTGAAATTTGCAGCCTATAACACCTTTACATAATGCTTTACAAAGTGAAAGAAAACACTGCAACAGGTGCAGGGAGCACCTGTGATATCCTTGCTGAATTTCTCAAACAGCAGGGGAATGAAGGAAAGACACTGTCATCTTCTCTCAAGGAAAAAATATTATAAATTGTAACAAAGGATTTGTCACTCTTTACTACAAGGGACACGGGTATTTAACATGACCTCTTTAACAGGACTCTTTGCACATCAATAGAATCGGGTATTTATAAAGACAAAAGATAAAACATACACACACACAAAGGACTTTACATTCACTCTAAACTGGGAAATTCTGCTTCTGACTGCAGGAATCCATAAGGTGTTTTTATCTTCTCTTCTGCCAGTCAAAAGCAATGTCAGATCCTAGTGGCTGGATGACAAATTTCCTTATCTTGCAACTGTTGTGCAGTTGCAGTTCATTTGGAAGACTTAACCTCAAGGGTGCTGTCTCTCAGCGTCACAGTTTAACAATCACTAAACTTTACATCCATTACCATTAGGACTGTGCAGCAAGTTTCCAAAGCAGAGTTGTCATAGAGCAGAATGCCTGCTATCTGGCAGTGTAAAAATCATTAGGATAACTTAGACTAAGCTGCAGACTATCAGCTTTCCAGAGGCAGGGAACTAATTTTTTTTCCCACAGTGGAAAGAGCCTGTCTCTCACAGACATCACAGTTAAAATGGAGTCTCTTCAGCAATTTAATGAAAGAGGGGTGGCAGTGGGCAAGGGCATCACAGAGAAAAGCCATGGAAATTCCTGTATCTAACACACTATTCCAAGCTATTTGTTAGTAGCTGGAATCACAGGCACATGTGTATATTTTCTACAGAGTCTGCACCTTTCTGAGGTCTTTACTGTCATTCAGGAAATAAACCAAAACACAGTTGCACCAGTAGCGTGTGCATCTTGGGTGGCTTATCTTTCAGTAATTTCAGCATGCCTTCAGTTTGTGTTTCTCACATCCTCCCAACACCTTACTCTCTCTCACAGATCTAGCCATCAGAAGATCTTCAGAAGTTCATATCTGGCTACAGATAAAGCTGGATCCTGATGATGCATAGTTTTATATTTGTATTGGCATCACTGGAAATTTACATCTATGAATAAGGCTCCTGTGTGTCAATAACCTTTTTTCCTGGTAATTGCTAGCCTATTAAAAAAAATCCCAAACCTGTAATTATACTTGTGCACTCAACATGTCTTCCCTAATTAAAAACTGAACAACTACCTATCTTGTTCATTATGAGTTCAAATGTGCTTGCTTATAATTCTTGATTGACTAGAGCTAAGGAGTGAAAGTCTGTGACACAGGATTTTTATTTCTTTTTCCAAAATAAAGCAAAAATGACAAATCATTAACTGAATACATACTAATTACTTTTGAGGCACCCCTACTCAACCTTGTTTCTCAGGTATTCTGAAAATCTGCAAGTGACTGATAGCCAAACCCTGGCTCCAATAGGTTTCCTCCCTATTGCAAAGGAACTACTCTGTGACACCATTAGAAGCCACTTTGTCTGCAAGTTAGAGAAACCCAGGCATTCACGCATTTAGAAGCTTTTCAAGGAGTCCCTTGCAGGTCAAACAGCAAATGTCAGTCATTGTGACACCTTAGCTACAGGGTTACAGTGAAACAATGCACTACACAAAAATAAATCCTAATCCTATGCAAACTGCATTCAGTGAAAATGCACATCTAAAGAGACCATACTGGAAACCTCTGCGCAATAACTAAATAATTGTTCTCCCATTAAGAGCTGGATACATTTTTTATTCATGGATGATATTATTTCACATTGCTAAGACAGATTTTTATAAATAGCAGAATTTCTCTTCTGCAAAGAACCAGATTTTTTTCTAATTAATATCTTACATTAGGAAAACAGGAGGTGAAAGGAGTCTTCTTTATCATGAGTCCTTTTTGTCCCAGGTAAAGAGTAATACACGGGGTAGAAAAGGAAGGAATTGACTGTAGTACTGTAATAAATATGGTACATTAATTTGTGTTTTGGTGTATGTAGAATGTAAATATGTTCTGTAAAATAAAAATACAAGCAGGTCAGGCACGAAATGAACTAATCTCAAGTCGGGCAACACCCAGGAATTACTATTCAGGGAAGGACAATGTCTTGCCAGGGATCACTATTGACATCAGAATGAAAGGTAAATCAAGATCAAAATCAGTTCTCCAGGGGCAGCAGAACTGCGAAATGCTCAGCCATCACCAGAGATACTATCAGGGGGACACCTTTCCATTCAGAAATTCATCTCCCATTCATACATGGAGGGAAGAAATTAACACCCATCCTTTTGTGGGAAGCCCCATTCAGCCACCAGGACGGTGGAGATGAATGTGAAAAACCACCTCGAACACAAAGAACTGTGGGGAAATCATTTGCTGCCAGCCAGAAAAACTGTATAAAATAAGGACCCCGAAACAGACGAATTTGTGAACGTGAACGAGGGGTTACAGCGCGCTAGAGGCTGTAACTGGTTTACCCAGCATCAATCCCAGGCATCGGCACTGCTGTTTGGTTGGTTTTGCCTATTGTCCTATTGTTGGTTTTGCCTAAATTTTTGTCTTGTAATTCTTTAATTAATAAAATCATATTTTATTAACTGGAATAAAATTGGCATTTATAACAGTACTTTAGCTACACAGTAGGTATCATCTTCTAAATGATGGCCCCTTTCATCTTTCTGTAATTCCTTTTTGCAGTTACCAGTAGTGTGGTTCACACAAGCAGTGATTTACAAACAGCCTCCCCAAGAGGACTTCGACTGCATTTCACTAATACTGGGCTAGAGCTCAAAACAGAGACTGTCAAATGAGCACACTGGCACAGAGTTTATGACAGATCAAATGTAGAACTTAGGAACACAGTGAGTTACAGAACAAGTGTTCCATCCAAAATCCAAAAAGCTGGCCTTTTAGTATTGACACTGAAGTGCCAAAGTTCCAAACATGAGACAAGCTTCCTTTTTTGGGCCATAAATTCCCCAAAATGTGCTTTCACCATAATTTCCATGGCATAAAAGCCAGCTGTGAATTCAGCAGTGCATACAAACCGCACTTTGTACGAACACACCCCCTTAGTCTCATATTACACGCATAACCTCAGCTGCTAAACCTGCACACCATAAACTCCCAGCTACTGAGCACAGTATTCCAGGATTCCAGTGTGGATGCAACATAAATTACATCCTGGGAATGCATAAGGTTGATAATGCACAACACACATCCCATGACAAGTCAGCAACTCTCCCCAAGTACAAAATACTTACATTCAGCATACACAGATGGAGATATCAATGGAGATACCAGCTCCTTTCTTCACTTTCTAACTTAATCCAAGGCTACTGAGCCATCCTTCTTCCCATCCCCCGAGTAAGGACAGTTCTATTTGCATTTCTATGGCAGGTAATAAGCACACTGAAACCTACTCCACCTTTACAGAGGTAACTCTAATTCTACCTCTAAACAGAACAAATAATTTCTGACAAATAGCTGCCTTCATTAAAAACTGTTACACCTCGAAAACCTTATTTTATATAAAGTGGCACTTCTTTCTTTTTGCTTGTAGATTTAAAACAAATCAAATGTACCTTGCAGTTTATTACCAGGCTCATTATTTAAGCTACTGTAATAAAAGTCACAGTAAAACTGATTTGGCAAGATTAATTTCAAAATACCATTTCTAGGATGATAACAACATAGAATTCTATCTCTTGTAGCATCAATATTTATTGTGTGCTGCTGAAATTTTGAAATAAATTGAAAATGCTGCATCCCTACAATCAGATACATTAGGAAACATATCATTGCAGCTATTGAGATAGAGCAGTAGCATTCCTCATGTCAGGCATTCATGTCCTGCTCCACTCCAGTGAAAACAGTGGGCAAATCATCATGGGACCTTCAGAGATGCGGGGCCATAGTGGTACAAGCCAAATAAGTAAAGCAAACACAATAAACTCTGGGAGTGCTCCTGTAAAATATCATTCAAATTGTCCTGAGCAAACACTGCACATTCAAAACTGTTCCTCAAGAATGAAGAATCCTTGAAAGAGATCCCAAGACCTATTGGCCAGATTTGCTTAGAAAAATTTTGGGAATTAGGGGAGAGGGGAGACACTGCAAGGGTGGTTTCTGCAAGAAGCTTTCCCTGTATCTGACAGAGCCAACGTCAGCCAGCTCCAAGACAGGCATCCCACTGGCCAAAACTGAGCCCATCAGGGATGGTGACAGTGCCTCTTTGGTAACATATTTAAGGGGAAAATGTTACTGTGCAAAAGCAATTGTAGCCAGAGGTAAGAGAAGTGAGAATATGTGAGAGGAACAGCATCGAGGTTAAAGAAGGCAGGGGGAGGAGGTGCTCCAGGTGCCAGAGCTGATAGTCTCCTGTAGCCCATGGGGAAGAACATGGTAGCAGGACTTAAAACCACACACTGGAGCAGTCTGTTCCAGAAGGACTGCATCCCTTGGAATGGCAGCAGCTCATGAGGAACTGCAGCCTGTGGAAAGGACTCATTTTGGAGAAGTTCGTAGAGGACTTTCTCTTATGGAAGGAACTCCACTGTGGAGCAGTCCTGTCCCTGTGAAGGAAGGAGCAGCAGAAACATCAGTGAACTGACCACAACTCTTTTTCCCCTTTCCTCTGCACCCCTGGAAAGGAAGAAAGGAAATTCAGGAGTGAAATTAAGCCTGAGAATAAGGGAAGGGTGGGGGAAAGGTATTTTTAAGATTTGGGTTTATTTCTCATTGCCCTACTCTGATTTGATTGGTAACAAATTCATTTCCTCCAGTCATGTCTGGTTTTCTCATGATGGTAACTGTTGACTGATCTCTCCCTAAAAAGTCAGAAGGTTCAGTTTTTCAAGGACTCACTGGAGATATGGGAAGATTTGTTTTCAGACCTTTTGATTTAAACCTGCCTGACCCAATAGAACAGTGTATTCCTTCTCAAAGTAGTTATCTTGTTCCGGCTTATGAGTTTGTGTTTGTTATAATGAAACAAGGACTAGGAACTAGAAACAACAGACTAGGAGCTACTTTGAGCACTCTGGTACATAAGCTATACAGAGAAGTTGAGGCTATTCTGCCTCAAGGCCCTGGCTCACTGCAGGTTCCACACAAATGTCTCTCTAAACAACCATTTTGTCTTTCAACACATAAAAATTGGAGGCTCTAAATCAATAGCTGGAGCTTACAGTGGATGCAGAGCAGCTGTGTTTTTTAACAACGAGTACAGCCATGCGGGCGCCAAAATGAGCAGCTGCAGGGGGAGAAGCAGCAGGGAAGGGAAAATCTTGCCAAGTCAAACCAGTCGGTCACAGGTCCTCAGCAGTGAGCATGGGAAGAGCAGGGAGCATTTTAAGCAACAGGATTTTTTTTTCTTCCCCCAGATCTATTTTAAAAGTAGCAGAAGGAGTCATTGCATTTAATCTTAAAATAATCACCTTTAACCCTGAAGGGCTTATGTCTCTGTGAGCACAGCATTCTGCTGGCATTGTAAAGGACCAGAGGGTGACAAGAGCCAATGTGAAAACAGCACCATTTTCAGGAGAGAGCTCATGAGACAGGTCTCAGTGTCTGCTTTCTGGCAGCTGTCCATTACAGGGCTCCTAAGTACTGTGTTTTGTACAACTGGATAGAGTATAGAGAAAGTGCCACCTGATGTCTACTTACACTTGGCAATGGTTTAGTAAAATAAAAAATTGTGCTAAACTATGTGTTTAGCCCTGGAGGCTGCAAGGTGAAGCATGGTGCTCTCAATAGAGCAGGGCCCCAGAGGATGCAAGTCATAAAAGGGGGGAGGAACAAACAAAAAAATCTTCAGAATTTTATTAGCCTTTTTCTTGCCAGTGGGCAAAGAAGCATATCAACACTATGTGATTGTTAGCGTAGGAAAACATATAACCACACAGAGGCGATCATATGCGGTTCTTTATTCCAGCGCGCGGGACACCGGGGTGATAATACACCCAAATCTGATGTCCAAAGCATACAGAGTCGATTCGTGATTTTTATAGTTTAAATTATACACATGTTAACTAACCCCCACCCCTAGATACTGATTATCCTATTCCTTAGTTACTATCTTAAATCATACCTACGCTTCTACCCTGATCCACACTTGATTTGGTTAAAACAATAGCATGGAGCTGTTGACGCTTGTTCCCAGCTAGCTGCGTCAAGTTCCAGTTGTACGTTCTCTACTTTCCTCCCCCTATACATTACTCAATCTAGAAATTATATTTTTTAACCCTCCACCAACATTCCCCCCTTTGAAAGTATTTTCACTCTAATATACTAAGTGTAAATGCTTTCACTTAATACAGTCCATTAGGCTTCAGAGTTCATACTGGATGTTCATCTTCAAGTCCTTTGTTGTCATAGGCTTTGTCCGGGATGTTGTTGCGGATTGAAGGTGCTGGGTTCCGTGCCAATGCCTTCATTATGGTCCTGTTCCAAGATGCCTTTTTCTGTATCTCTCTCTTCAGGATTCTGTAAACTAACCAAATTACTAAAAATATAATCAGTAAAATTATCAGATTTTCAAGGATAGACTTTATCCATGAACTCACATTCCATCCTAATCCTTCAAAGATTTTACCCAACCAGCTAGTAGCTAAATCCTTTTGTTCCTTTTGTGCTTCATGCTCTATCTGTTTTAACTGACTGATGTCATGTTCTACATCTGCAGTTACATTTGGGATGTGGAGGCAGCAATGGTCGATTTGTCCCTTTAAATATCCACACACTCCGTATTCTTTCAAAAGTAACATATCTAAAGCCAAACGATTTTGCAGGGTCATTTTGGTGGTGGCCTGTAATTGCACATTGAGTTCCCTAAATCCCTCTCGTGTGATTCTTGCTAATCTGTCTACCTGACCTGTGAGTCTATATAGCATTTCTCTATTTCGATAATTTGCAATGGGACCAAACAAGGATTCTAGGGCCCACCCAATCTTTACTCCACTAGAGGGTTCCTTCCAAGTGTCATCTGGGTTCTTGTCTTCTGAGACATCTCGCTTTGCTTTTATTTGCAAGGCTTCACTGCTCCTGTTAAATGGGGATTTCTTCCAAATTGGACATAAAGTGGGAAGGCCCAGGGTGATTTCTCTTACCTCCCCGTCCATAGGCAAGTGTGTTGTCCATGTGCCATCACTCATTGCCCATACAAATGGTCCTGGACTTCGAATGGTACTCCTGCTACATCCCACTATAATCTTAGAATCTATTTTGCCTTGTTTGTGTTTAATTTTCCTGCAGGCACAACTAATTCGTAAGGCTATTGCCAATGGTGACCACTGTTTCATTTCTAGATTGTCAGAGGTGCAATCATAAATTTTCTTACATACCCACCAACTTACCTTATTTGCCTCTTTCTGACTGCTAGTATCAGTATTTGCCACTGTGGGATCTGTCTCATTTTCAGAGCCTTTCCATTTAATGCACCAGGGTGTGCTTTCCATATATTGGAATTTCTGGAGGATGCTCACAGACCATGCACTGTCCCAAGGTTCCAGTCCTTTCCAATCCTTCTCTTCACATTTCCACACCACAACACTTTCTGTAGCGTTGTCCCTGATCTTTTGATAGCGTAGAAACCAACATTGCCATTTTGCAAGGTCTTGGTCCTTAACCCACCACTCTATGATTTGTCCCAATTTGCCATTACTAAGAATGCACTCTGACTTTCTCATGGGTTGCATATAGGAATCCTCTGTTATCTTCTAGTATTCTCTGACTACCACCCTTGACTCTGGTACTTGTTTACAGTTGATTGTTTTGTTCCTTCCTATTTCAGGTAATTTTGATGTTATTATTCCCCAGCTTACTGGGTCCCCTGCTGCCTTTGGTATTGGCAGACAGGCCGTTATTCTGCTGGTATTATGCATTTTGGCAAAGTCTCTGACCAATCTAATCATTACATTTTCAGCCCGAATTTCATTAGAAATTTCTATTACTTGTGTTTTTGCCTGCATCTCTCTCTTCATTCTAGAATGAAGAGTTGTTAGTTGACCCTTCTGTATCCCATATCCCAAAGTAACAGCAATCCCTACTGGTGACATTAGTATCCATGAAATTAACATTACCCACAGGAAGAGCATGAGCACAGTTACCAATACCATTTGAACAGTTACAGACGTTTCAGCCTCAGCTTTGTTGGTCCAAAAGTTTCTACAGCCCACGACTGGACTCCACGAGGGACCTTCTTCACACGCGTGTAGTGTATCCAGGGTTCCACTCCAGCCACTTTGACTGCTGTAAAGGTGGTTAGCAGTACCTGATGGGGACCAGTCCACTTCTCTTTTAGTGGTTCTTCATTCCAGGTTTTGATGTATACCTCATCTCCTGGTTCGATATTGTGGACTGGATTCTCCAGGGCCAGTGGTCTGTTCCACACGAGAACACTTCGGAGCCGAGCTAGAGTTTTCCCGAGGGACAGAACATAATTATACACATCTTGTTTCCCTGTGACATGAACATTTGGATTGGGGTTAGGAGATTCATATGGTTTCCCATACAATATTTCATAAGGACTAACTGACATCTCACTCTTAGGCTTTATCCGAACCTTCAGCAATGCGATCGGCAAAGCCTGTGGCCACTGCAGTTTGGCTTCCTGGCATATTTTACTGATCTGCCTCTTCAGTGTCTGGTTCATTCTTTCTACTTGCCCACTTGACTGGGGTCTCCACGGTGTGTGGAGGTCCCAAGATAATCCCAATAACTTGCTTACCTCTTGTACCACTGTGGCTATGAAGTGTGGGCCTCTGTCTGATGATATCCCTAGGGGCACCCCAAACCTGGGAATGATCTCCTGTAATAACCACTTAACTGTTTCCTTTGCTTGGTTTGTGCGACAGGGAAGGGCTTCTGGCCATCCAGAAAACGTGTCAACCCCTACTAACAGGTATTTGTATCTCCGAATTTTTCGCAGTTCTGCAAAATCTACTTGCGAATAGTCTCCTGGTTCTATTCCTATCCGAATTCTGCCTAACTGTGCCTGTCGTCTAGCTACGGGATTGTTTTTCAGACAGATTTCACATTTAGACATTACTGACTTGGCCATTGTTTGCATCCGTACTGAGATTAGGTATTGTCTTAGCCACTTTACCAACGCCTCTGCACCCCAGTGACACTCATTATGTTTTACCTGTAAAATTTCTCTCATTACCAAAGGAGGTACCACTATTTGCCCTTGTGCGGTTACATACCACCCTTCTGCGTTCTTCTGTGCCTTCAGCAGTTGTGCTAGTCTGTCATCTTCGATTGTATAGTTTGGCTTCGGAGGCAAATTAAATTGAGAGATATTAAGTCTTGGTGGTATCAATGCCATTGTTTTCTGCACCTCTCGCGCTACCTGACAGGCTGCCCAATCTGCTTTTCGATTTCCTTTACAAATTTTGGAGTTGCCTGATTGATGTGCCTTGCAGTGCATGATTGCTACTTGTTCAGGTTTTTGTACTGCATCTATCAATTGTAGGACTGCATCTTGATGTTTAATATTTGTCCCTTGGGAGGACAGCAGTCCTCTTTTTTTCTATAAAGCTCCGTGTACATGCACTACTCCAAAGGCATATTTGGAATCAGTCCAAATATTCACTGTCTTCCCTTCACTCAGCTCGAGTGCTCTGGTTAATGCGATGAGTTCTGCCCTTTGTGCAGACGTGTTAGGTGGTAGTGATTTTGCCTCTATTACTACATCAATTGTAGTTACCGCATATCCCGCGTATCTGGCTCCGTTCTCCATGAAGCTGCTTCCATCTGTAAAGAGTTCCCACTCTGGTTGCTCCAGGGGGACATCCTTCAGATCTGTTCTTGCTGAATAAGTGTGCTCGATGACTTCTAGACAGTCATGCTCTAATGGACCTTCCTCAGCTGTGGCACCTAGAAATAGAGCTGGATTCAAGAGGTTAGTTGTTTTTAGTGCAACATCATCCTGCTCAGTCAGGGTTACCTGAAACTTCATCATCCGGCTTGGAGAGAGCCAATGGCCCCCCTTTGTTCCAGGACTGTAGTTACCATGTGTGGCACATAGACATCTATGTGTCTTCCCATTGTGAGCTTCCTGGCTTCCTGTATCAGCAGCACGGTAGCTGCCACTGCCCGCAGGCATGAAGGCCGTCCGGCACTTACGTTGTCGAGTTGTTTGGAAAAGTAACCCACCGGCCTTTTCCAGCTTCCCAGTCGTTGGGTCAGGACTCCCAGTGCCAGTCGCTGCCTTTCATGCACGTACAGCTGAAAGTCTTTAGACAGATCAGGTAACCCCAAAGCAGGAGCAGTTGTCAGTGCTTCCTTTAACTTCTGGAAGGCCTCTTTCTGTGGTTTGCCCCAGGTGAATGGCTGCGTCTTCTGAGCCTCGTACAAGGGTTTTGCAATCAGTCCATAGTCCATGATCCACAGGCGACACCACCCTGTCATTCCGAGGAAGATCCGCAGCTCGTGTAGATTCTGAGGCTCTGGAATAGCACAGATAGCTTGAATACGATTAGTACCCAGTTTTCTCTGCCCTTGTGAGATTTCACATCCCAGGTAAATCACAGTCTGTTGGGCAATTTGTGCTTTTTCTCTGGATACCTTATACCCTCCCATTCCTAGTGAATTTAAGATCTCAATGGTTACCTTTATGCAGGTCATTTCTTCCTCTGTTGCAATCAAAATGTCATCTACATACTGGAGTAATAAATATTGGTCTCTTGGTACTTGCCCTTCTTTGGTCCAGATTTCCAGTTCTTTTGCCAGTTGACTTCTAAAGAGAGTGGGCGACCCCTTGTACCCCATCGGTAATCGACTCCAGGTGAGCTGAGTTTTTCTTCCACTTTCTGGATGTTCCCACTCAAAGGCAAATAGTTTCCTACTTTCTTGGTCAAGGGGTATACAGAAGAAAGCATCTTTTAAGTCAATTACAGTAAACCATTTATATATCTCTTTTATGGATGCTAACAATGTATAGGGATTGGCAACTACTGGATGAATGTCTTTTGTTATTTCATTTATACTTCTTAAATCCTGTACAAGTCTATACTCACCATTGGGTTTCTTCACTGGGAAAATTGGGGTGTTGTATTCTGATTTACATTCCTCTAGAATTCGATATTTTAAAAATTTATCAATGGTCTTTGCTATTCCCTGTCGTGCTTCTGGTTTTATAGGGTATTGTTTAATTCGTACAGCCTTTGCTCCTTCTTTTAACTCTACATGTACCGGTTGTGCCAATTTAGATTTTCCAGGTACATCTGTTTCCCAGACAGAGGGAATTACTGCATCTTCTACTTCTTTAGGAATATTAGAAATTGGTTTTTCTTTTATCATCAAAATCTTTCCTGTCTTAGACTCCGGAATTTTCATTACGAGTTCACCATTCTCAAAAGTAATTACTGCCTCTAGTGCTGCCAGTAGATCGCGCCCTAAGAGCGGAGTTGGGCAGTCTGGCATGTATAAGAATTCATGGGTCAAGATCTTATCTTCAAAGCTCAATTCTAGGGGTTGCAAGAATGGCCGTACCTCCTCCTTCCCTGTGGCTCCAACGACTGCTGCTGACTTGTTCCCGATTTGCCCCTCAAGATAATTTAGTACAGAATGTGTGGCCCCCGTGTCAATGAGAAAATCTACGTCTTTTCCTTCTAAATGCAAAGTCACCATGGGCTCTCTTGATCCTGTCTCCCTCTCATGTAAAACCATGACCCTGGCTACACCATCCAGCTGATGCTCACCACTTTGATTAAACATACTGTCTAACTGAGGCTGACCATTCTGGCTAAACCGGTTTGGACACTCCCTTTTCCAGTGTCCCTCCATCCGACAATATGCACACTGATTCAGACCTAATCTACCATGACCAGAACCTCTGCCAAAGCCACCTCTATTAACGCCACGACCACCTCTACCATGCCCCCGCCCCTGTCTCTGTAAGACTGCCAAAAGGCTTTGCCCCTGTTTCTTGACAATTTCTCTGTCCCTGTTATTATAAACTTTCCAGGCAACCTCTAGGAGTTTATCCAAGTTTCTTAACTCTTCCCCTTCCAGTTTCTGTAGCTTTTTCCTAATATCTTCCTGTGCCTGACCCAGAAAAATAAAGGCAAGCTGAGTTCTTCCTTTGAAGATCAGTATATTTTCTTTCAGCGGGTGTGGGCGGGGGAGCAGGATAGCTTTGAGCAGGTGTATGTGGAGAAGGGGGGGGTTCTCTGAGCAGGCAGAGGAGAGGCAAGCGGAGGAGCGGCTGGCACAGGCAGAGGAGGATCAGCAGACAAAGGTGGGGGTGAAACATATTGTGCTGGCGCGAGCGAGGGGGGTGTAAGAGAATCAGGTGGGGTCAGGGTGAGCGGGGTGGGACTTGGTGTTGAGGGGGCCGTGGTGGTTCCGGGAGCCATGGGAGATACCAATAATTCCGATTCCAGTTCATCTCTTTTTCTCCTTAAAATTTCACTTACAACTGCATGTTCTATACAATGCTTATTTTGGACGCGAGCCAGACACTTATTATTCTCAAGCTTCATTGCTTTCATTTTGTCAAGCCACAAAACCGGTTTCTCAAGCAAGCACAGAAATAAGTCAATATATGGTAATTGTTCTACCCTTCCATCTTGTGTACAAAGCAATCTAAGTTGCATAATAACCTTCACATCAAAAGACCCATTTTTCGGCCACCTCTGATTTTCAGGCAAAGCGTATTTTGGCCAGTGAACATTACAATATTCAATCAACTTATCTTTTCGTAATTCCTGACCGAAGTTCCCCTCTTTCCAATGTGCCAACAAACAACCCAACGGAGAAGAACTTGGTATAGAGGCATTATTGCTGCCCAAAACCTCTTTTAACCCTTTTAGTTTCTCCATATTACAGATACATAAAAACCACAGATGCCGAACCTGCAACGCTTTCGCGATGTCTGACGGACGGCTGCCTAGGCAATACCACCAGGAATTCCTTTTGCCCAACCAAGCGTAGCTTTCGCTGCGTCTTAATGGCAGGCCCCCAGACCAGAGAATAAAGAACCTTACCTCTCACCAGGGGTCGTTGTGAGCGGCGAGGGTCGCGGCTCCGATGGGCTCCCCGAGAAATCACCCGGTGCCGGCTGGAGCGTGATCGGGTCGCGGGGTCCTGGCTGCGCCCACAAGGTCCCATCTGGGTCGCCAAAAATGTTAGCGTAGGAAAACATATAACCACACAGAGGCGATCATATGCGGTTCTTTATTCCAGCGCGCGGGACACCGGGGTGATAATACACCCAAATCTGATGTCCAAAGCATACAGAGTCGATTCGTGATTTTTATAGTTTAAATTATACACATGTTAACTAACCCCCACCCCTAGATACTGATTATCCTATTCCTTAGTTACTATCTTAAATCATACCTACGCTTCTACCCTGATCCACACTTGATTTGGTTAAAACAATAGCATGGAGCTGTTGACGCTTGTTCCCAGCTAGCTGCGTCAAGTTCCAGTTGTACGTTCTCTACTTTCCTCCCCCTATACATTACTCAATCTAGAAATTATATTTTTTAACCCTCCACCAACATGATGAGCTGCACAGCTCTTCCAGGTGGTTCATCTGCACAAAACCAGTCAAAAAGACCGTGGTACAGTATTATGAAGTATGTTGTACTGTCCCCCTTGCTCAAGAAAGCCCAAGGCTGTACAATCAAACTCCAGCTCACCCTTATCAAGGAAGGGCCAGAAGTAATCAGTTTAAACTAGGAATGGAAGAACTGAAGATAACTCTCATCCAATGTATATATTCATTTAAGATCTGTAGGAAGCATAAATCACAAGGGATCTGCTATCATAAATGACATCAGGTGAGCTGCAACAACCTTTTGCTTCCTTTAGTCTGAAAGCTAATATTCTAAAATCAGGGTACTCCTCTTCTCCCCCACCAATATTCCTTAGATCCAGATCTTTAAGCCAGTGTAGCAATTCTCTGCTCAACATTTCTACACTCTATCAACCCATCATTATCACTGCCAATAAAATACCAATTTAGAAAGGGG
Organism: Prinia subflava; assembly: GCF_021018805.1. Lineage (NCBI taxonomy): Eukaryota > Metazoa > Chordata > Aves > Passeriformes > Cisticolidae > Prinia > Prinia subflava. The sequence goes on from NC_086248.1 coordinate 101,202,431, forward strand.
ACTATTATGGGTAGGAACAGAATAATAATATATCTCAACATCAATAATCATTGTTATCTGTACTTGACAAGTGCAAGGTCCAAACTTGAAAATGAACCAGTCTCTTAAAGAATAAAGCTTTTGGCAACAAAAATATGCTTTCTCCAGGACTTAAATACCAGCTAGAAGTAAGGAAGAGCACCTGTTTATGCACAATGGTTCATGTCCAAGCAGATGCTCTGCCTAATGTCATCTTCCATTAACATCTGGTCCAAGGCCTACTGAAATCAATGGGAGTTTTATAGTTGATTTCAGTAGGGTTTGAAATATGCCCTTAGACTGTACTAACTGCTTTTTGTGTATACTGTGCAATAAATACTGCATTTCATTTTTAAAAATACATTCAGAAAATAATATTCAAATACAAAGAGGTAATATTTGTTTACAGAAAGCAAAATTTAAAATATAACTTGCATATATCAGACTAGACACAGAGAATTAAAATTCCTCCCTTTGTGGGGAAGGAGCTGTTGGGGGTTAGATTTGTTTCTTTTTCACTTACAGAATTTTTTCCCATAAGTTGCTAGAATACTAACAACTGAGTGCTTAACTAAAACAAGGAAGTGGCCAAAGGAGATGGCAGCACAAGGCTACACCTACTGGTTTTGGGTCTCCAGGAGTTTCCCTCAGAGAGGGGATATAACGCGAGTTTTGGGGGAAGTAAAAGAGGGGTTGGGGGCAGCTTCGCTCTCTTGCTCTTGGCATCAGGGAGGATGGTCAGGCTGCTGTTTGCTGCGGGAAGAGCTCACGGTCATCACTCCATCTCCTACTGGGAAATCTACCACGATCTGCCCCTGTACCCAGGAATCCTGAGCTTGCCTTCTCCTGCCCTGCTGGGCCAGCCCTGCCCCCACTGCTGCTGCCTCCTCAGAGCTTTGAGGCTCTCCTGCTGCTCTGTAGCCCAGCACTGCCCAGCCCTGCCGGGACACCCCCTGCCATTCCAGCTACCAGCACAGAGCTCCTCATCTCATCCACCAGCCCGGGACTTTCCACCCTTCCAGCTCAGCCTCTCGGAGTCCTGCAGGGGCACCGAGATCAAACTGCCCTGGACTTTTGGGAAAGAAAGCCCTCAAGGTTCTTGGTTCTGTTTATTATTAATGCTGTAGTTGTTGTTTGTTTGTTTGTTTTGTCATATATACTAGTAAAGAACTGTTATTCCTATCCCCTTACCTCTGCCTGAAAGCCCCTTTAATTTTCTAAATTAGAATAATTTGGAGGGAGGGGATTTGAATTATCCATCTCTAGGGAGGTCCTGCCCCTTCCTAGCAGATACCTGTCTTTCAAACCAAGATAGGAGCTCAGCTCTATGAACCTTTAGCAGCAAAACCCCCACCTGGAAACACAATTACGGATGTCTGTAATGCTTATTGACTTTATGGATGATGCAGGTCCTTAAACCATCACTGTTTTTTCAGGTGTGTGTTAACCAAGAGTATGTTGGATGTGGACACAAGCACATCTGCTTTTCTGCCATCCTGCACTTATGTCAACTTGTTATATCCAACCTGACACCACAAGTTGTTCCATGGTGGGCTTGGGAGGCAGGAATACTGATGACAGGTTTGTTTATAGCCATGTTTATCAGACATATTCCTTGTTCACACAGGCTGTGAGGAGATTATGCAGACAGTTCTTCTGACAAAAGTGGGTGTCTCAGGGCTGCTCCTCACCGTGAGTTGTGGCAGCTGAGGCCATGAGACAGTAATAAAGTCTGAGCACCCTTGGAAACACTCTCTCATTCCAACCTGGGAACCTATCAGACCTCTGAGGATCATCAGCTGGTGATTGCTGCCCCAGAGTGGGTGAGCCACACTCGTCTCCTTAGTGGTACAATCAAAACTCAGGTTCCATTTTCATCTTACATGCCAACAGCAAATAAAAATAAATTAGAAACCAAATATAACCATACTCTTAATACTGAAGCAACATTTGAACATTTGAAAAACTGATATCCTTTTGCCATTTTAGTTGTGACTAAGATTAGTGACTAAAGAGTTTTATCAGTCCAGTCTATTTTGACCAGCATTGACCAGGAAAATTCCTCTTTTTTTTTGGAAAAGAGAACGTCATCCACACTTTATTTAGTAGACTTCCATTCTTTGTTCATCCATGTCTCTCTTATCTTCTCCTCTTTATGTCATGACTCTTTGTACTAAGCTGAACTGTAACCACTTTTTGTCAAATCAGAAATTACACTGCCTTTTAACCAGACTTTCAAATAAAGTATATCTAGAAGAATACTTAGTTCCATTACATATCTATTTCTTATGCTCTCGTATTAAGACATCTTAAACACTCACTTTCACATTTTTAACTGTAAGAAGGACTAGAAGTAGTTGGTAAAGGATGTTTACATAACTGACCTGGTGTTACTTCTGCAGAACCTGCCTCGGCTATTGGAGTTAATTCTGCAGAAACTTTTCTGCATTAATTATTCTATAACAACTTCCTTTCCAACCAGGTAAAACCAAAATTCAAGACTATGTAGCCTTCTCTTGGATATTTGTATTTAATAAAATGTCCAACAAGGCAGGTTCAAGAAATGTCCCAAAACTCTGCAAGTGCCTCTGTTCAGGTTATTTCTGTTAGTAGGCATCAATTTGTATAGAACACAAATTCTTTTAACCCTTTACTGTAAAAAGTGGTTTGTATCACAAACATTATTGGCTGACACAATGAAAATAATCAAAAGTCCTAAAATTACTACACATTACAGAAGAACATCATGTGGCTCATAAACCCACTGCAAATGCAATGCCACAGCTCCAAGATAAACACTTTCAATGAAATATCTCACAACCAGCCATTCAACAATCAACAAAATTCAAAATCAGTACAAATTCCAGCTGGTTTTTAGCACTGTCAGTCATGGGTAATGACCTAATTATTCTTACCAGACAGTTACAGAATCACAACCACCTACCCACTTGGATCAGGATGTAGGTGTGCAGGTTTAATCTCTGCAAGCAGAAGCTGAAAGAAGAAAGGTTTCTCTAAAGCTGATGATGAAAACACCCATTTAAAATTCAGAGCTTCACATGTTGCCAACAGCCTTCAGACCCACTCTCAGATTCTCTTATATTGTGAAGGGTGAACTCTTGCAGCTCTGCAAGTCAACAACTAAATGCAATTTATTCTGTTTAAGCAGAAACCAACAGAAGTATTTAAATCTCATCTTCATTTGTAAGAATTACTTGCAGGTAGATGCAGACCTCAAAATAATAATCAAGAGCACAAGGCCAAACAGAATTTTCACCGCCTAGAACAGAAAGCTTAAAATCCATTCAGGCCAAACCAAACTCACACTCCAGCACTGATGTCAAAATAGTCCTTTACAAATTCTGTAAGGGACCAGTATTCAATCCCACCCTAGTGCTCAAATACTCTTAAAAGTAAAATAATCCCAGATCAGGATAACATTACTGCTTTACACACATGAGGTCTTGCCAACGAGCACAGTGAGTTTCAGTCAACCTCAGTACCCCTTAAGTATCCACAGATGAGAATTTGAAAAATGCGGATGAGGATACTGAGGAAATGAGAGGGTTTTATGAATCATATCTCTATGTTGAATGTTGGAATTTCTTCTATAAACTGTTAAAATTAACTTTCTCTGCCTTTCTAATGTGCCATGAATCCCCAGTCAACAAACCTATGCACCTCCTGATCATTGTGAAAAGGTCCTGTCTTTAACACCCCACTGTCAATTTAAATGCAATGCTTTACAAACATGAACTACTACCTTAAATCAAGATGTACAATAACAAAAAGATGCAAGTATTTCCCATTGGCAGAAATAAGAAACCTACAGTTTCTGTTTCTTATCCTATGCATCTTGGGTAGTATAGTTTAAAATCAACAACACAAGCACTTTGAATATACATTGGGCTATTAAAAGATACGGAAAATTCAAGAGACATCTACCCCTTCTGTCAGCACCCACATAAATGTCATACCTTCAAATGTAGACTGCTCAGCACTATTTATTCAGCAGACACAGGCCTTTTGGCTATAATCCCTGGGAAGCAGCTGCACTCTATCTCCATGGATGATGGGCAAGTCTATCTTGGTGCATCTGAAAGCCAACTTTTATCAGCAGTTCTATCAAATTCACCAAGGTGAGAGAGTCTACTGAGAGTCTAGGGTTTTCTATAGCCAAAAATAAAATTAATTTCAGCCAGTAGCCCATTAACCATATATCTGATATTTTTGTTATATTTTCTGAGTCCATTTCAAGGACTCAGAAAATTCCTAAAAATGATTCGTAATTGAAGCTGCCAACAGAGTGAATTAATTGTTCAGCTGAGCCCTCATGGTCTTCATTTGTTAGCTCCTGAAACACTTTTTCCTATTTATTCTTACTTATCGCTGTCTCCTAGGGTCTTAAGAAGTTGCTGTGGATGGGGAAAAAGCATGTAAACCTTGGTGAAATGCATTTCCTTTTCCATAAAAACACTTCCTTTCCAAGATATCTGAAGTGAAAAATCCTTCTGTGAACAGGTTTCAGGGAAGGACCAAACTCAAAACTAACAGCTGTAGAAAGAGCATAGCTGGAAATAACCAAAAGTAATACAATATAAATCACACTGAGTAAACTGAATAAAAATTTAGGAGGAAAACACTTCTAGCATTTGATTCTGCATTATTCACCTTCATGGATTAAAAAAAAAGAAGAAGAGAAAAAAAAAAGGTAGGACTTATCACTTCCCTGTTCTTATTTCAACTACTCTCCTTATCCTGAGTGAGCCATAAAAAGACACACATGGATGGAAAAGCCCTCAACCTGCCATGCTGTTTTTCCAGTATGATTTGATTAGATTCATAGTGCATGACCAGAAAGAGCTCATTGTAAACAGCTGATTGAGTTTTAAAGCAGTGGATAATCAGTTGGGTAAATTACCACTCATTGTCTTTAGGACATTCTCCGCATTCTCCAAATGCGAGCCCATGTTCCCACTCATCTGCTTCCTTGAGGCTCTCCCTGGTGTTGTATGGGGCAGAGCTGTGGACCTTGAAGGAAATAAATGAATATCGACTTGCAGTGATAGAGATGACACGTCTAGGGAGGATCCCTAATGTTAGCAGCAGACAGAAATTGAGAAGTAATGACACCAGAAGTGTGCTGTGAATAAAAAGCAGTTGCTGGCTGCCACAAGAGGACTGGAAGTGCTGCTGAATGGGAGGTGAATGTATCCAACCTTTCATAAAATAGGGAAGAAAAGTTCTTTCTCTGTAAAGCCTCTCCAGCTAGGCACAGTAAAAACATAGCCGTTGAATCATGGAATCTTTTAGGTTGGAATAGATCTTTAATATAACTAACAATTAACATGACACTGCCAACGCCCACTATACTCTGTCCCTTAGCACACATCTGTGTACCTTTTAAAGATCTGGCACTTCTACTCCACAGGATAAGTGGCACTTCTATTCCACTTTTTTCCAGTGCAGAACCCAGCACTTAGCCTTGTTGAACCTAATACAACAGGCCTCAGCCTATGATCCAGCCTGTCCAGATCCTTCTGCAGAGTCTTCCTGTCTTCCAGCAGATCAACACCCCGGCCCCTACTTAGTGAGGGTGCCCTTTATCCCCTTGTTCAGGTTGTTGAAGTTATTAAACTTGTAAAACATATTAAACAGATATTGGACTGACACCAATACTGAGCCCTGGGGAACACTACTCATGACTAGCCACCAGCTGGGTTTAACTCCATTCCCCAACATTCTCTGGGCCCAGCCATCCATGCAGTTTGCTACCCATCCAACAGTGCACCCATCTCAAGCCATGTAAAGCAAATTTCTCCAGGAGAATGCTGTGGGAAACAGTGTCAAAGGCTTTATTACAGTCTGCTACAGATAGACAAGATCCACAGCCTTTCCTTCATTCACTGAGAGGGTCACCTTTGTCATGGGAGACCAGGTTGGTCAAGTAGGACCTGCCTATTATGAACTCATGAAGGCTGGGCCTGATCCCTGGGTTATCCTTCATGTGCTGCATGGTGTCACTTGAGATGACCTGATCCATGACTTTCCCTGGCACTGGGGTCAGAACAACAGGCCTGGAGTTCCTTGGCTCCTCCTTCCAGCCCTTCTTGTACATGGGTGTCACATTTGCTGACTTCCAGCCACCTGGGTCTCCCTGGTTATCCAGGGCTACTGGTAAATGATTGAAAGTGGTTTGGTCAGCTCTTCTGCAGATCCCTCAGTAGCCCAGGGTGGATCTTCCAGCCCCATAGACTTCCAGGTATCCAAGGGGTGCAGTAGGTCCCTGACCATTTCCCTTTGGATTAGGGGGGCTTCATTCTGCTCCTCAACCATCTTTCAGTTTAGGGGGCAGTGTACCTGGAAAACAACCGGTCTTCCTATTTAAGACTGGGCAAGTCTTTCATTCAATATTAAAAACAAAACCATCTATGATTCAAGTTAGAGATTAGAAGTCTGAAGTTACAAAAATACTCAAAGAAATTATTGAGGAAGTGGTGTTTTAGCCATCTAAAATATCATACAATATTATATGAAAATCTGTATCAATCCATTTTAGGATCTGACAGGGCTACAAGAAATAGTCACACCATTTCCTAACTGTATTTTTAAAGACAGCAGAAATCATATTGCATAACCAAATCAGGTAAAATAAACATAGTAAATTACTTATCAACCTTTTCTACCTTAGAGATCAACAACTATTTTGCAGAAGAGGTATGAGCACCCTGTAAATTTTCTGTATATAAAATAAGTGATTTACAAAGCCTGTTTCAAAGTCTTTAGAAGCAATGGATGCTGTCTCTGCCCAAGATCCCACAGAACAAAACTGCATGACAAGAGTTGTCAGTGCAAGGCTGACTATGAACAGTTTTATGTTAAATACAGGGGTTCTTTCAACCTTGGAGTGTGTTTGAGACCTGTGGCTGTTCAAAACTTCCATTACTAACCTGGATACCAAAACAAGGAGGCTCTGTGCAGGTCACTAAGATCTTTGCAAGCACTTGCACCACTGGTTCAGAATTCTAAGTGATTTTGACAGAGAAATAGCTTAAAAACAACACTAAAAAAAAAGCCATGTCTTGTAAGCCGCAAACTGAATACAGGCCCACAGTGTGATACTGTTGCTAAAGAAAGAGTAAAAAAAAAAACAACACCCTGAAACAATGCCAAGAGAAACATCACTATCATTTCCAATTCTATTTTTCCCATTCCATTTTTTTACTGCTTAAAAATCTTTTCTTCACCCATTTATTTTCTAACATCTTTCACAGAGCAAAAAATCCATCCTTCCTTCCTTAGAACATGGCATAGAGTTAGTGATTATTAGTGATTTTCATCAGCTTATTCCAGGCTGAATTCTGCACCAAATCTGATTCATTTCATTTGTCCCAGTGTTTTTGACCCAAATTTCCTAGGTTGCAATGTAAAATGTGCCCAAAGTGTGTATTCTATCACCACCTTCACGAGCTGTTGGAACCAGGTGGGGCAGTGTTTCCCTTGCCCCCTCCCTCCAGACTATCTTCTGTTAATGGGCCACCAATGCCTTGCCCATGACTCACAGGTAACTCCCTCTGGGAGCTCTCTCTGTTTAATGGGCAATGCAAAGGACCCACTGCAGGACTCATAGAATGATATCGCCCCATTGTGAGATGCTCTGCCCAGGGGGAGGAGCCAAGCATTCCCACCTGGATATAATCTGGGATTTGGGACAGCACAGCAGGCCTTACCCACTGGATTCCCAGAGGACAAGAGCTACCAGACCTTTCTACAGGATCACTGCTTCAACAAGACTGCTTCATCTGGACTGCTGCTACCACCCTAACTAACAGGGTGTCAGGTTGTATTCTGACTCTGTCGGTGGTTTTTTTGTACTATTGCTTTTACTTTACTTTACTTTACTTTACTTTCTTTTTCTCTCTATCTCTCTCCTATTAAATTGTATTTCTGACTTGGAGTCTCTCACTGTTTTGCTTTCAAACGAGCACACCCCATTATCAGTACCATCTTTTATTTTTCGTTTCTTCACCTGCAGCTTTAGAAGCCAGGTCTTTAGGAGCAGTCCAGAGTAACAAGTATATAATTACATCATTGCACCTCATCCCGAGTCAACACAGCAAACTGGCATCAGAAGCTGCAGGTAAAAATTACTGGTGGCAGTTAAATCACTTCAATGAAGATAAGCTTATTCTATGCTTACTTCTCAGGTGCTTTTCGCTATCTCCATAACTGGTTTATCCACAGGTTTGGAATTACATTCACAATGCAAATCTGATATAAAAGGATGCATAATAAAAAGGACCACAAAAGAAACAACATAATTAATTATTTCATGATCCTTGAAACAGGATGCATGTATATCTTCTGTCAGAAAACAATAAAAGGAAAGACTGAATTCTCACTAACATTTATTTTTAATTTTATAGTCTTTGTATAGTCTTTGTATAAAAGAACCAAATGGTGTTCACAAACAGAGCTTTTTCTCCAGGGTTTTATTTGGATAAAAGAAATTACCTTATGCTTCTTAGGTCTATCCCTCAGTGCACAGAAGTAACTGCTGGAACCAAGAGAAATGAGAGATGCAACTGGAATGACTGAGGCCTCTCTATTTCTCTTCACTCCCTCCTTCCATCACTCAACATTACTCTCCTTCCCCCCGACCCCGTCCTCCCCCCCCAGCTTGTTTTTATGCAGTGTTGTTTGATGGAGCAGCAGATTAGAAACACTTTCCATCTGTATCTTTTTGTAGTTGTCCAGGTTGTCGCTATTAAAAAGTGCCACTTCAATGCTACTGTTAAACCTTGGATAAAGCTCCAGTGTAAATTATTCATACAGAAAATGTGTCATTGTCAGACAACGACAATGCTATACCTATAAGCCAACTCCCAATATCATAGGAGAAGTAGAACTGTCATCTCTTTCACAGTCATATTAAAGATTTCTTGCATGTTCTGCCATGGCTACAAAACTGGTTTCTGCATTTCCCCATAAAATAAAATAGAATACACTTCTACAACCAAAGAATCACTAAAGAATCATCAAAGAATCAATTGAATTATGGTCTATACCCACAAACTTATTTTCACTTGACCACCTGCCATGTCCTTATTTATCCTTACATTTATCCTGATCAGAAGTTTGCAGTACTTTAATCCAAAGATCTTTAAAAGGCTGGAGTTTCCTCCCTTTCTGGATTATATTTTATAAATATTATCTTTCTTAAGAAACAACACACCTGGATGATGTGCACATCAGGACACCATACATATTTGCCATTTCTTTGATGTTGCCAGTGTGATAATTGAACTTGAACAAATAAGAGGCCATAATCAAGTGGTTGGCCAAGACATCCCCATGATCAGAATGTTTGACGGTCTATGCACCACATGCTATCAAAAATGCAATCTGCTTTCTGCCATTACTGCCAAAAGATAAAAGATTGCTGTGTTCACAACCCAGTGTGCCCAAATAGTCCATGGAAACCTTGCTAAACTGAAGGGAAATAACACTGTGAAAATTGCAATCTAAGATGGTCTTGATATAATATCATTTAGGTTGTAAAAGACCCTTGAGATCATCAAGTCCAACCATTGCCCAAACAATGTCAAGAGATGGTGGGAAGAATGTATTTCCACAGGTCCCAACAAATTCTGAGCCAAGATGAGCTGGACTTGCTCTAGGCCATGCCCAAATTATGGGAAAACATAATTCATTGATCTTCTCTGCCATGGTGAAATGCTCCTCCACATCATTAACAAACAATTCGATCACTAACAAAAAACTATCAAAATCCATCTGAAACCTCTGCAATTCATAGGGATTCTTGCAACACTGAAAAGAATTTTGTTATCAACTGTGCATTGCATATCAAAAATGTAGCTTTCCTTCCATTAAAAGCAGTGGTAAAACTATGGCATTAAAAATCAAAGAGTTTCAGGGTGGTATCACACACCTTCACCACCCAACAGATTAATGAAAAATTGTATTCTAAATAAAACAAAACAACAGTTAAAATTTGCCAAATAACTACAAGCACAGATATAGTGCGCACATTTTACGTAGTTACCTTGATGCATTTATTTTTTCAGGCACTCAGAGCAATAAAACTAGAAAACACTGCTAGTTGACAGATACGTATCGCAGTGAGAGGCAGGGAAGCGACACACACACACACGGGATCATGCAGCAACAGTCCGGATTATTAAGACCTCTTCTCCTTATACAGATGAGAAGGCACATACAGTCAATCCTCATCGGCTGAGCCAGTTGCCACCTGGCCAACCAGCCAATGGCAGACTGAACCTCCAATGGCCTGGGTCTGCTTTCCAACAGGCCTTACTGGTTGAGTTACATAATTAGGGTAATTATATAATCAATCACATTTCAGTTATAAGGTTGGAATTAATTATAACTGTGGGGCCTACAGGCCAGCTATAGGCCACCACAGATAAGGATGATAATTATCATCCTCTATCAAGTTAAGATACATTCATTTTCCTGAAATTGATTCCTGACCAAAATTTGCCCATACTCTTGACATGGCTACCTTCAAGTGACTACAGACAACTGTTATACTAAACAACAGTGTGTGAAAATATGTTGGGCTTAATATTTTCCTCATCTCAAATGCTTTGCACAATCTTAGGTCTTTCCGAGAAAGAAACAATACTTGAAATTATTCCCAATACTTTAGGATCTAACTCTTGGCTAATAGAATTTCTGAGAAAATATAAAACATTTAGGCCTAATGGGTTGTTCTAAAAACTGAACTTATATTCTGTGGCAACTAGGAAAAGAAGATTTTTGGGATTATGTAAGAAGATTTTTCCTTACAAGCCTTGTTTCAAACCTACAGGGAATGAAATCCTTAAATGCTGAGAATATGCTGAGTGAGAAGGGACCCACAAGAATCATTGAGAGCAACTCCTGGCCCTGCACAGGACCATCCTCAATAGTCACACCAAGTGCCTGAGAGCATTATCCAAACACTTTTTTGACTCTGTCAGGCTTGGTGCTGTGACCACTGCCCTGGGGAGCCTGTTCCAGTTCCAAATTATTCTCTGGGTGAAAAACATTTTCCTAATACCTGACGCAAATCCCCCCTGACACAGCTCCAGGACATTCACTCGGGTCCTGTCACTGGTCACCAGAGAGAAAGCATCAGTGCCTGCTCCTCTGCTTTCCCTCATAAGGAAGCTGTGATTGCAGTAAGGTCTCCCCTCAGTCTCCTCTTCTCCAGGCAGAACAGACCAAGTGACCTCAACTACTCCTCCCATTTTGTGGGATTAATATTGTTTAGCAGGAACTTAGTTACCATATTGCACCAGAATAAATTGAGAATCCATTGCTGTTCTGGAAATCCATTTTCAGTCAAGTTACTACTCAGGAAAAAAAGCATCCATATCACTTGGTAGCAAAACACTTGCAAACAGGGTTGTTTTATTCAAAAAAATAAGATTAGAAACAGTATGATGTCAAAGAAAATTACTTTTTGGAGAAAAAAAAAATCCCTTTTCTTTTTGTGTAGCTCTATTTAAGCACATTTAGTTTATAAAGAAACAATTTCTTTTTCTGTGGCAGTTCAATAGCTAGATTAATTTCACTTTTTCTACTATGAACATTGCTGCTGTTTAATTTATTAAGAAGATAATTTCTAGAGAGCACACACACTCTGGGAACAAAGAGAAAGATAATCTAGTCATTTACTCAAAGAAACACTCGCCTATTTATCCTTTCTGTATTAAATAAATCAATCCTAATTCCCAGAGAAATACATTTTGCAGTCTCCCCTTCCATTTTATATTAACACTGTTTTCTTAAGGAGTATATGCAAAGACGTTCCTTCTTGGGTACTGTGCCCCACAGCAGTGGCAAACCAACCTTCTTTCCCATGGAGCTAAGGTTAGCATAAGCATCCTTTGATAGAAATTCCATGACTGGGCTCTCTAGGACAACAGTGAGTCTTCCCAACTAAAGGTTAGTCCAGGAACTCAAACAGAAAGAAATTGCTGCTTCTCTCTGGAATGAAGACCAGAGATTTCCTTGTTGACCATGTCATTGCACAAGCCCCAAAAGCCTTGTATTCAGAGCAAAACAAAGTGTAAAAACTCATCCACCAGTGAAGTGAAATAATAATAACTACCAAATAACAAATTTTCACCGATTTTCTCACAATGGTTTTCTTCTCAACTTTTTCCCTACTCCAACTGCACTTCAAAAAAGGGTACTGAATATTGTTTCTTGATTTCTCTGATCTGCAGCCTTGAGCAAATTACTGTAAAGCCCTGTTTAATGTTTTTGTAATACTGCTGCTCAGCTTTTTACTCCTGCATTTTTACAGTATCTACTTCAATTCCTCAGTGGGCCAACAGGTCAAGGAATAATAAGTTGCTTCCCCTCCCGCTCTTACATCAGTATATTTCAGATTACAGAGCACAGCTGTTAATACAGGTGAAATAAAAGAAGTGTAAGTGAAGCTGTATAAAAAGCATTCTGAGTTTATTTATTCATTTTAAAATATAGGGGGTTTTTTCATAAAAGTGTACTGCTTAAATAGTAAATATTCAATTAGCTCAGCATGACCAGTAGTGACTGTATGAGGATAGTGCAAACACCTAGTACCTTACCCCAAAATAATCTTCTGGGTCTAGCAGTGACACTTTAATATCCCTAAAGTGATTTCTTTTTTTCATTTTTTAGCCCTTGACCTATCCAGTAGGATGCATATTTGTTTGTGGTTTTGATTTTGGTTTTTATTCACCTCTTTATCACTTTAAAATCCCCTGGCAAGGAGTTCCACAATCCAATTACATATTGTATGAAGAACCAATCATGCATTAAAAGATTCCTACTGTTTCTTATACAAGGACAACCAAACAGTTATTTGTTATTTAGCCCCTTTGATCCTCTCACAACTCCTTGAACATTTTATTGCATCATACCTGCCTCTACAACCCCTTTGCACCTCATTTTTCATCCCGTGTGTCATGGGTTAGCACTGGCCAGATGTTAATGCACACATGAGTGTATGTTTTTCCTAATGAGCTACTGTGAGATGTGGTCAAGAACAGAGCAGAGCAGGCCCAAAACTTGAAAACAGAGAACAAAACTTTATTACATTACATAAGAACAGAAAGGAAAACTCTAAACACACACACAAAAAACTAGAAATGAAACTTTCCCAGAACATTTCTTCTCCTCCCCCAGTTTCCACCCCCTACATGTTACCCTCCATAGACCAAAACCTTGGGTTTTAAAATCAAACAATCACCACTCAAAAAAACTAATCTTCAATTCAGCAAGGGAGAGAGGAGTCTCTCTCACACCACAGACTGCTCCTCAGAAAACACGGGTCCATCCCTTATGTGTTTCCATGTCACCCGTGGCACCGCCCGGAGAAGTCTGCCAGGGTGACACTCTCTTTTCCGTGTCCAGTGCTCTCACCGCTGTCCATGGACCAAAGCTGCATATAGGGCTCTTTTAAGGACGCTTGCACGCTGAGCTCTCCCCATCTTTCCCCTTGGGGCTGAGGGTTGCAAGAGCAGGTCTTCCCTGAGGGCAGATGGCACCACCACACCCTTCCCCTCTCTTCTCTGCTCGCTCCACTCTTCAAGTGCCAGTCACTGTAGCAAAAGCAGAGGCAGCTGCACCCACCCAAATGCAGTTTATGTTCAAAGGAGACTTGAGTTCTCTATGGCTAACATTATGCAAGAAAAGTCCAGCTCAAAAGCCACTCCTCTTCAATCTTTGCCCATCCAGGGTTCTTTTCAATCGTACTGTATCATCTCAGTCCCAGGCTGTTTCTCTTTCTCTTCTGAAGCCACTAGCCATGAGAATCAATGGGAAAAAGTTTCTTTCTGCCAATAAAGGGTTAACAGTTCTTGGCTCCCGGCAGGGTCCTGGACTCAGCACCTCTTTACACAGCGGGAACTTCTCCTCTCCCCTCTCCCTGCTCTTTCTTCGCTGCTGGCTGCTGCCAGTGTTCGAAACGCTGAAGCAGCAGTCTCTCTCCTTGGGGGAGGGGGGGTGGGGGCAGGAAACCGGGGGCAGAAGGCACTTCTAAAGTTCTCCACCCCTCTATCCTGGATGGGGCCAGCTCAGCTCCAGTTCTGTCCACTCTCTTCCCCCACCACGGGGCCCCAGCTTACTTCAGCCTGGCCGCATGGTTCTCCTCTCCCACTCAGCCTAAAGCTGAGCAGGGGAGGAGGCAAAAAGGTGCTCCTCTCCTGAAAGCGGAGCCAGAAAAGAGGAAGTCCCTCTGGGAGGCTTCGCTTTTAACCCCTCGTGTCCTCGGAGGCGTTTCTAACCCCTCAGTGGCCACTAAAAGTGCCAACATTCAAACCTGACTACTGATTGGTTTGACCACAGCCTCTTGAAAAAACTCACTTCCCCTCAAACCAAGACACCATGGAAGCCTTTTCTCAGTCTTCTGACCACATTTGACACTCTTTTTGACTCTTCTATGATTCTACAATGTCCAGCTTGAGATGGAAGACTCAGAATTCCACATAGTATTCAAGATGCAGCTGAACCACAGATTTGCACAGTGACCTAATAATAATCCCTGGTTTGCACTCCCTTCCTTTTCTTGTAATTCTAAACCTCAATTCACTTCTTTTTTGACTGAAAAAAGATAGTAAAGTCAATGCTGACTTAGGACAACACCACTATCTTCTTCTTGAGCAGTAACAGCCTGTTCAAAGCCCATCATTTTATTCAAGCTATTTTTGCCTTCAAGGGGCCTCATCTAGTTTGTATTTCATATGCCATTTTATCTCCCACTTACCCAAGATCCATCTACCTCTGCTAGAAATGCTAAAGTAACCCTTATCTCATTCCACAGATTGTCCCCACTGGGAAGGAAATTCCCTGTCTGGCACCAAACTTATCTCCCTGACTGAACCAACAAGTCCTAGGATGGAAGATAATACTGGTCTGGAGATCTCAGCCCATAGATGTGGATGGTGATGTAGCGTCTCATGCATTAAAACTCTCAAATGGTCATGCTACTAAAGCTGATGGCAGTAGGGAATTATATCAAGCTAGCTTGAAGCAGCAGGCTTTCCACCCTGTGGAAAGATTTTTATCCCATCTAAGTAAAAATCAAGTCTTGAAATGTTGTCAAACCCATCCTGCAGAATGGAAACTGCAGCTCTCCAGCAGCCGTACTGATGTAGAATCAATGGTACCTACACATGGCTCTATACACAAAGGGACAGCTGGGTCTTCTTCCTTTTAAAAGATGCAAGGAGCAGTAGTTTACTGTTTGCTCAGTCTTTGCCAACCGACTGTTGAACTTCTATTTTTCTTTCATCCAGTTTTAATCCAATATAGCATCTGGAAAGTAATGGTTACTTTATATTTGCATTTTTGTATAAGGATACAATAGTAGAAGCAGTTCCCTGATTATCGCACAATAGTTTTCTTCTCACAATTATTTTTCCCCTACTCCAGCAGTATCAGTCAAGCATGTTAGAGACAATTGCAGTCAGAACACTTCAAAAAAGTGGACTGAATATTGTTGCTTGATTCCTCTGATCTGCAGCCTTGAGCAAATTATTGCAACAGCCCTGTATAATATTTTCAACAGGGAATTTTTTATTATATTTTAAACTTTGTAAGAATCATTCAGTGCAGAGGCCCTTGATCAAAGAGCACTTTATAAATATAAGTACTTTAATTTTAAATTGATTTCTCTCTCACAAAGCCTATTGTAATTGGTGGAACTGCACCACTGTGAAGGCAGACTAGTTCCTCTAAGAGTATTCCTTCTTATTTATTCTAAGCTTATAATAATGGCTAGATGCATTAGCAGCCAAAGATTTTAAAAACTGCCTTCTCTCCCTGCTCAAAAAAAAAAAACAAAAAAAAAAAACCAACCCACAATCATGAGCAGTACCAGATAGTGTTTACTATGAATGTAATTAACTAGGTCTAAAATAAATTCAAGACTTATGCTTCTATTTCTACGAGGTTGCCTCATGTTTCCTAAAATTCCTATTCCTTTTGTTCAGTAAGTTCATTCCCAGAGAGGCGCCTGTAGAGCTTCGGACAACTTCCATTCACCATTCAAACCCTTCAGAACAGTCTCTTACTAATACAGAATGAAATTCATATGCAGAAAATCCTCTAAAACAGCCAAGATACACAAATCCTCAAGTCTCATTCCCACTGCTTACACTCTGCACCTTTATAGGTGTCATCTGACACTGTAAATTAGGACACAATGAGCATCTCCCACATTTCCTTCCCCCTTGAGCAGTATTTTTTTCCTGGGATAAATTATTAAGTATGGCCTTCATAAATGTGTCTAGCTCAGCTGATAATGAAATGAACACTGACAGAAATCAGTGATTAACATCACTTGAAAGGTTTTTTTTTTTTAATCTATAGCTGAGGAGAGCTCTTGACAGTACAGGTCACCTTCTCAGTGACCTGCACCCATGCAAGTGCAGTATTAGACAGGAGGGTTATTTTCTGCAGTGCATTGCACCAAGCTAAATCTATCTCTTCTAATGTCAACAGCAAACTCGATGACTTTAAAAAAGCAGGTAAAATCCAAGCTAGGTAGGGTGGTTCTTACTTTAGGAGCTAGAAGAGGAATGTTTAATTTCCTTTGATTGCTCAGTCCACTCCCTCATTTCTGTATTCACCTCCTCTTATTCTGAATTCAGAAATGAGCTTGTCTCCCAGAGGTTTCAGGAGAACTTCAAGTGCAAAGATTTTCGGTGCAACAGCCTGCAAAGCTAACAGCTACTGACCTGAGGCTGATTTGGTACTTTGTTTGAAATAGAGACAAGAGAAAATCTTGAGCAAAATGAACTTGAATCAGAACATATGTTGAACTGCTCACTGTAAATTATACAGCTAACAAGACTGCTAATTTTATCAGAAAACTGAAGAAATGAGGTACATTCCTCATAAAACTGGAGACATGCTCATCACACCCTGCTCACCTCCCTCAGCACGCAAATCCCTGTTTCCCAAGACTCACACAAGCCTTCCCACTGTAAATACATATGCAAGAACAATTAATACTTTAATTTTGTGCCTCAATCCAAGCCAAGGTGCATTTTTTTCAGGGATTATGCTATGCCCTCCTACAAGTCCATTTTTAAACCCCATTGGGTAACCTCCCTGTGGTTTCTTTCAGAGATACCAAAAGCATTAAAGCACCTTCATCTTCCTTATGCTAAAGTCCCTCACTTCTCAGCTGTCACATGTTCTATGTTCAGATTTGGAAGGATGCTTCCTCTCCTTTACATGCTGTCAGGATCAAAACCAGAGGGGAAGTTGGAAATGTTAACAGTAAAGATACTAAATTCAGGTGCCAGTAGGATTTTTATCCGACATTTAAAGGATTATCACTCATTACACTGAATCCTTCTCTACTTCATACTTGACTGCTTTCTCTGAGGCACAAAAGTAGCCATGAAAAATTAGAACAAGGAACATTGCTGTGGAAAACCTCCATCAATGCTGCCCACAGCTTGCCCTTTCAAGCAGTTTGGGAATGTGCCTGTTCCCACAGCTGGATAAAACATATTCTATGAGTTTTTTCACAACTTCTTATCCCAAGATTTACCATTCAGCAGGCTGGAGTGCAATTTTTCACTCAAGTCATAAAGTACCTTTTCTGCTTCCCAAGTGAATGGTGACAAGCATTGGGAAAAAAAAAAAAAAAAAGAAAAAAAGAAAAAAAAAAGTGAATAGGTAATAGTAAAACATGCATAGCAATTGCTCCAGAATGTGTATGACTACAGATATTCAGCGATTTTAGTTTTTCCCATTAGGTCTGCAGCCTACCTAATTTTATATAAGGCATTTAATCTAATGTGCCTTTACTTTGGCAACTGCATCAAATTTCAGAGTACAAGTATCCACCTTTTGGGTTTTTTTGTTTGGTTAGTTGTTTTTTGTTGGTTTTGGTTTTTTTTCCACAGCTGATGACTTGGGACCTTATTCTGATGTACTGAAGAGTAAATCATTCTTACATGTATGACCTTGATGCCAAATTCTACTTCTTTGCTGTTACTCACAGCTGCTGGTCAAAAGTTTAGATTAACAGCTCTTTCCTTAGAGCTTGATTGGTTTGGGTTTTTATTTCAGTTTATCTGTCTAAGGTCTAGTTAACCGTGATGAATTAATCTTTAGAAAAATCAAGTTCAGCACCAGTAAGGCAAGTGAATTGTCTATGAAGTTATGAGACTTGTCAACATGGCTATTACAAAGAAATACAACTGTATACATTTATGCTCCTATGAATATTATTTCAGCTGGTGGATGAATGGAAGTAATTTTCACAGGCAACATTTAAAGGATAGTAAAGGAGAACTGTGGAATAAACCCTGAACATCTTTCCTCATATTTAAGCTGTAAAGGGGCCCAACAATACAGTAGAACGGGCAATAATTTGATGGGCAATAAATTAATGCCAGCTTTTGCAGGGCAAACCTGTGCATTGGCATTCAGGGCCAGCACCCTTGCACTCACAGTGATCTAAAAACGTGTCATGTACTAAGTGACAGACCATATGCTCTGCCTGAAACAGGAACTTTGGCTTGCACAGAGGACTTGAATTAATGCATCAAGTAGGTGACAAGCTTATAAACTGATGTATACACCAAGCTTCTCATAACCAAGCTGTCTTCATCTATTATGTTTTCTGAAAAAGTCCCCCAGACAAACATAACTTTACTTATTAAGCCCAGCAGAGAGGCTACAGCCTGCTGCAGACAATTGCCTCTGTTTTCTAAAATGCTATTTGATCAAGCACACAGCAAAGTAATTTGGATCAGTGTTACTGGCAATACCTGTAAAAAATTTGAGAAATCCTTGATAGTGTTTATGAAACCTTGCAGAAACCAAGGAACTGTGTGTATCAGCTTACCTGGCAGAGTTGAAGTCAGCTGCTTACTAGAAATGCAAATACTGATCAAGAGATCATTTTTATGAGGTAGGGAAGTATTTACTTGCTTACACTCTTTGGGCTGCAGTGAGCAAGAAGCCAAAAATAAAACTGAGGGAGATCTGAACACACTTGGAAAAGCTGCATGAAAGAGGACAAATGGTACAGATAAAGCCTAAAGCATGGGTGACAAATGTGGGAAAGGATCTCTTTTTCCAAAGGCTGCACATACCCTCAGAGAAGGCCCATGGTAGCAATATCAATTAAAAAAAAAAAGGAAGAAAAAGAAAAAAAAGAGCAGAGGAGGAAGAGAAAGAAAGAAATTTTTTGTCTTGGGGTGTGAATTACCTTGAAATTCATATACTAGTCAAGGCATAAGGGATTTACTAAATGGCAGCCAGCAGCTCAAGGCACAGTACATAGCAAGCAGAGCCAAGATTCTGGTGCTATTCAGGAAAAGTGTTAAATAATATTTGCAAGGAAACCAGAAGCAATTCAGAGTGCTGTCTAGCTAACACCAAAGAGGTGCTAAAAGCAGTGGTTCTTCAGCTCAAACAGACTTACTGTCCCATGTTGAAAAAGATTGTCTTCATGGGCAGGACAAGGCATTGCTGGGCATTTTTCCCATTCTAATGCATGCATAGAAAACAAACAATAAAAATGAAAGTGTGCTAAGAAAGGACCTTGATTTGGCAGTGTTCCAATTATCTAGATGAATACTTGTAGGGCCAGAGATGGGCTAATGTGAAATGACACCCTTACATTGGAGCTTTTGACCAGAGAGGAAATGTAACTATTGACTACCACTCCATGCGGTGTTTCTTGAGCAGAAAAAAATGTGAAGGAACTCATCTTCAGAGCATTTCAAGGACTGAGATCAGCACTGAAATCAGATCATTAAAATTTAGAATATTTGCAGATTTTTTTTCCACTTTATATTTTAGTAGCCTTAAGGGAAAAAAAAAAAAAAAAGACAAAAAGAATTTAATTAATTTCTTCCGTGAGCTTGATTACCTATTTTTCATACATGCACATTCACTTATTAGATTGTATGTGTTCTTTATTTACTAAAGGGGAAAAGTAATAAAGTTACTGTCCCTATTGTCTACCTGCATCTGTAATACCAGGACTATTTTACAAGTACCTAAATAAAACACCTTTTCTACCTCCTGCAAAAAACAAGTTTAATCAAAAGAGAAATAATAAATTGCTGCCAGCTTTCAGATGGTATTAGCATAGATTTTTGTCTTAAAGTTTTTAAGGAGCCTAGTAATTAGGATCCATTATCATGCTGATTAGAGCTTTGAATCATTATACGACTTCTGTCTGCACAAATCACATATAAACAGAAATGACAATTGACGGCCATCTTTTGGTAGCTTGCAGCGTGTAGTAGCTTTCATGTAGATGGCAAAAACAACAGTTACAAGGTCCAGCAATGAGATTCCTCTGTGTCAGAGATGGAATTTCCTAATCCACTTATGCATCTGATGTCCCCAATCCTCAAAGATGTGAATAGGCATTGCCAAACCCTGATCCTCCTGAAACACAAAAATCACTTGGATTTTCAGCAGCAACCAAGGTCTCACCACATAGCCAAACATTTTGCCATCTAAGCAACAATTTAGATGCACCCTAAAGAAAGATCCCCTCATGAAGGTGATCAAAATCCTTTTTGGAGGGACAAAGTGC
Organism: Prinia subflava; assembly: GCF_021018805.1. NCBI lineage: Eukaryota > Metazoa > Chordata > Aves > Passeriformes > Cisticolidae > Prinia > Prinia subflava. Next base: position 101,223,048 of record NC_086248.1, read on the forward strand.
CATCCAACCAGAAGCTATATAGTCCCTAAATCTATATTTGGTGATGGCAACTGGTCATGTCAGAGGAAGAATATTCTCTATCTGATTATGATTCACCAATAGATGGGGAATGTTTTCAGTTCACCAGTCTAACACAAAAAAAAACAAACAAAAAAACAAATGAAAAACCCCAAACATGAAAAAACTCAGTAGCTCCAACACAAAATAAGACATGCAACTTCTTCCCATCTTAAGGAAAAAAACAAACACACAAAACCAAAAAAACTTGAAAACTTCTTTAGAAGTCAAAATATTTTCAAACCCCAATCACAGTAACACACCCAGAATCACAATTACCTTCAGAACATTTATTTCTCTTCATTATCAACAATTCAGAGAATAAAGAAAGCCTGTTGTCATTCTAAGCAGGAGTAGTGCTTTGTTTGTCTTTTTGTCAGCCAAATGAAAAACAACAAATTAGGTGATTTTTTTACCCAATTTTACTTTCTTTACTGTTAATGAAGTATCCTGAAAACCTGAAAGCTAAATACTCACATTGTCCATGAAATGAAAGTGTGTATTGTCAGAAATAATAGGTGCTGTGCTTGCCAGCTGTGGATGAATCAGAAATTACTTTGATTTGTAGTCCCTGGTAATAAATCTCCCCTCTTATATTTCCCAAGTCTTGAAAATGCCTCAATTTTCACATCTCATCTTGTAGAATGCATTTTCACTGACTTCAAGAGAGCTGGTTGTATATTCTGAGGCCACACTTGCTTGTCTCTTTCAGCCTTTTTCAAATTAAATTAACCATGTTTAAATCATGCTTACTGAGCAAACAGCCCCAGTCTAATCTTTATATTGACACAGAGTCAGTATTTTCTTCCTTATCCAAAACCTCTCCCCAAACATTTTCTTTAAGCAGTCCCCATTTTCTTGATTTCTCATCCTCCTTTAACCACAAAGACACATTGGACTTCTTAAGAATTAAGTGAAACAGGATTATCAATCCCCAGATCATGATGAGATCACATGGAAGCAAAACATAATTGCACTTTCCTTCATGAAGTGATAAATTGGAATTCATACTTCTATTAAGAGGGGGAAGGACAGGAGGAAGGAAAGACATGAAGGCACATTACTGTGAGCGGTAGTTAATGATCTTCTAATTAATGTTGCAAGTCTCAATTTTCAGTTTTAATTGTGCCTTGCTCTACTTGCAAGTTTACCCTTATGTTTCTGCCTCCAATAACTGCAACGTATCTGTTGAAATGCACTTACAGAAAGCAGACCCTGATGCCTATTAATTAGATAATTACTATTGCTGGGTTTTTTATTCCTCCAAACACCCCAATGGGATTAACACCCTTCCAAGAGTCAGAAACCTCTCATACCATGGAGATTTCTGTTTTTCTCTTACCTATTTAGTTACTAATTACATTTTAATCGCTAAAATTATCCTCACAAGCAAATATATAGGTTTATTCAGGGCAGCACTGATGTCCTGGAATGTTTATTCCTTTACAACAACAAAACATAGAATCTCTCCAAGTAAGAGATTCTCCCCTTGTATTTACACCAATTATGAAGGCATTGCAAAAAAATACAAGGGATGCAGAAGTTTTCCCCTGATAATCCTTTTATGTTCAAGAAACTCAAAACTGTAAAACTGATGCACATATTATAAGGCTGCATAATTAGTTACCAACATTAAGCCTATCCTTAAGCATCTTTGTTTCCTCTTAGCTGATGGTAACACAGTCCCCTGGGTCATGGTCAGTACCACCTTGATTATTATCAGAATCTGGAAAAATCCTCAACCCACCTTCATAATCCAGTTTGGAAAACTTTTTAAGATAGGTGTTGGGAGGGGGAAAGGGGAATATGATGACAGGACACACAGCAGATAGAGAAGAAAAGAAGGGAGAAAAAATGTCAGTAAAACAAATGGGAAAAAAGAAACCAAAATAAAACCCTGCTTTTTTAGCAGCACTGAACTGTGACATACTTAAAATGGAAGCATGGATAATGTATTTTCATGGTTTATGACAGATGAGTCCCAGCTGAATGAAATCAAACAGTCATTCTCCAAAAGAGCCCAAGACTTAATTTCATGTGTGTTTTACATTTGAAAGAGAGAGAAAAGAACCTGTTGTCATGCATCCTAATATCACAATTTGGCCACTGATCTTTCTTTATTCCCCAGTTGTGCCATTTCTGGTGTCAAAGACACTCCAGAAATAAACTGCCACAGTGTGTCACCTTGGCTGTGCTGGCTGCCACAGCCCAAACTGGAGCGCTGGAATTGAGGCTCTCAGACCAGAAACTCTCTGGGCACAGCCTGGATCCTGAGAGGGAGACAGAAACTATCCTAGGCAGGCCCCCTTCAGATACAATTCTTGGCACTCAGAATCCAGGCATTCTTTCTCACGGATTCTGTTTCAAGCCTAGAACATAAATATTCCTCTCCTGAGTCCAGGTCTGTATATGACTCTTAATTATGACGCACAGAAAATAATAACTGCTGGAGAGAGAATGTTTTCCTCTGCAGATTGATTTTCCAAAGTGTCTTTAAGATCTGACATATATTGTTGGGAAAACGTACTTACCTTATACTTCTAATAAGAGGTTTGGAATTAAACTGGACAAAGCCATTGAAAACATAAAATAGGCAGAAATGCCGCCACTGCCAGAAGCAAAGAAGACTTGAACAGTCCTTTTTCCTGTCTAAAGCCTATGGCTGGTAATTAAACTGAAATTGAACACTACTTCAGTTTCTTTTTGAATGATTCCCGTTCACAAATCCTACTGAGAACAGCATGCAAACTTTATCTTTTTTGTGGGCAAATATGCCAGCAGGAAAAAAAACCAAACACAAACCACTTCTATAACCTGTTACCACAAAATCACTTTGGACAACCAAAATTGTGGTGGGAAATTTATACTTTACAGATACCCTAAAAATAGGGTATTCAAGAGGGTGAATAAGGCTGTTCAAAAGGGAAAGTGGAAGGTGACACAGAATAATTGCAATAAACTTTCAATACACAACTCATAGTCCAATACTCTGAATGAATCAATTTCTTTTCTTGGGAAGCTGACAGGAGAAAGAAGCAGGCCAGGTACCATCAGAATTAATGAACCATGACTAGACACATAACTGCTAAGCAAATGGGACTATTATAACATCCTGGAAGGGTTGATCTGTCCCAGTTCTGCTGCTTGCCCTTTCTCCCCTTATTGCACGGCAAATGGTCCTTTGGGAATCACCATCTGAAAAAAATAAATCATCAGTGCAGTAAAAAATCTTAAATTTTGCACCTTAAATCTTGCATCAAATACAAATGCTTATAAAAGTAAATGTATGAGTTTGTATATAAAACACCAAAATGTTACTTCAGCAGAATACTGCCTTGGCAGATTTGGGCTCTGAAAAAATATGCAATTCCAGAATTAGAATTATCTATGTGATTTTCATTTATCGTTCTTATGCATCTGCATCATGGATAATCCCTCCACCAAAGCAGGACAACATGCACCATGCCCACAGGAAAGAAAGTAACAGGGAGAAAAGTTTGATTCCAGAAAAACCTTCCTACTTCCAAAACTCACTCTCTACCATTAGCTGAAAAGCCACTGGAGGAGAAAAGCTGCTGCAGATTCATCCCAGAGGTCACCTCTGTGCCACAGCTGGACACCTCTGTAATCTGATACCACCTTCTTAATTGTTTATTTTGGCCTCCTGCAGGTATAATAAGCCCTTGCACATATGAGTCCCATCCTATTTTGTTTTTAGTGGATGACAGAGTAAATGGAAAAAGTAAAAGGCATCCAGAGGCAGAACCTTCTAGAATAGGTGAAGAAAGCATTTTATCATTCACAACCTCAGAGAGAGGCATAGGATACTAAGAATATTACAAGATATTGACAAATAAAAAAACTTTTGAAAAAAATTGACTTTAGTCCAGCTATAAATTTACTGCTCAAGGATCCAAAGTACATTAAGTAAAAAAGACAAAGCCAATTAGGAATTTAAAAGATACTTCAAAATTATTCTTGGCACAGATAAAATGAAAAATTAAAACAATAAGCTTTTTCACCTGCTTTATTGGAAAACTGTAATGTCAAGAGAAATGACCCCTGACCCAAACTCAAAGTTTTAATTTCATTGGAATTCCAGTACTCACGTACTTGTTTTCTTTGCAAGCTGGAAGAAAACACCAGCCAGAGAGCTTTTCATAGTCAAAAAACATCTGGGAATTTCAACTGGAAAGGATTGAACCATTTTCTTCCAGCTGGGGGCAGGGAGGGGGGGCGCGTTTGAGCAGACCAGAGGGGTTTCAGAATTCAAAAGTCAGCATATTATCTCAATCTCTTATCTCAGGGAAAACTCAGGAAAGACATATCAAATATTTCATCCAAATTTCGTCACTTACTTTTGTTTCCTGAGCAGTTTGGGAATGCACAATAAGCCTTTAGTAAGTGCCACTGAGCATGACAAACGTATTTGTCCCAATTTTCATTTAGTTAAATATTCCCATTCAAAATGCTGCCTAATTAAAGTATCCATTATAATTCCATAATGACAAGTTAATGGAAAAAATCTCCTCTAGAACTCAATTAAATTATTCCTGTTAATAATTGGTGAAAAGCTGTGGGGAAAAAAAAAACCCTGTTAAGTGCATACTTAAAACTACATACAAGGTCATTGCTTCATAATATACATCAGATTCAGCCTATTCCTATAAGGGATGTAAAGGATCATGAAATACCTCCTAGATCATGCAATTTTCTGTGAACTTGGACATGTAAACGTCAACTAAGTAGTGTAAGGTATATTTCCACTTGGCTCCTGTATCATTTGATGGTTAAATATGTTTTAACAAGAAAATCGTTTTGCTGTAGTACAGTCCAGGAAAAATCAAGCTCAATCATGTGATTCACTGTTCACTTACGGGAGAAGGACTGGAAAAATAATTCTGTAAAGCTGGTAAATTTAATGCACACATAAAGAACACAAAATATCAAACTCTGAAAATATGTATTATCTTGTGGTTTTTCAGAGTATGTCATACCTTAGGTTATCTTATTTACACAGTTCAGTGAGGGCTTGCTGTAGGCCTACAAAGAGCAAAAGTAATCACCTCATTTCATGCATTCCAGATGAAAATATTGCATTTTAGTGGGATAAGGATTTTATTCTTGACTTTCAAAGGTCTTTCCTCAAGGTCTCATTTTGTTCACATTTAAAGGGCAGGACTTCCATTGGATGCCTTCTTCAGACGATAGTGAGAGTCCAATCCTTGTTTTGTAAATTCACTACATATTTAAATCATTGAAAGAACATGTATATACACATATGAAATTTGATTTATGCTTTCAGTACAACTTTAGATTACCTTTAACATGTGTTTTAATCCAAGAATGCACTAGGGTAAGTCTTAACCACCTCAATCAAGAGTATTTATATTATTTTCATTTCTGTGTTCTTTGCCCCAGGACTGTGACCTACTTGCTTTTTGGGGGTAGAGGGACTTTTTAAAAGAACATATAGCAATAGGACAAGGGGGAATTACTTTAAACTGAAAGAGGGCAGGTTTAGATTGGATATTAGGAAAAGTCTTTAATGTGAGAGCAGTGAGGCACTGAAACAGGTGTTCCAGAGTTGTGGATGCCCCGTCCCTGGGAGCAGGTAACACCAGCCTGGATGGGGTTTTGAGCAGCCTGGTCTAGTGGAAGGTGTCTTTGCCCATGGCTGGAATGAGATGAACTTCAAGATCTTCCAACCCAAACCATTCTATGAATCTGTATTGATGGAACACTGACCATACAATTAACTAATAGATAGCAGGTGGCTTTTCCAAGACTCACTTATCAAGGAACAAAGGAAGCTGTGGGTATAAGGAGTCTCGTGCAGACCTGTCCCACTGGATGCAGTTTGCCCCAAGGCAACCACTCTATTGCACAGATAGGACAGCTTGAGTGAGTGTCCTCTGAGCTGTCCCTGCTGGCATCCCCTCCGGCTGGGACATCTCTCAAGGTGCTCCTTGAGGCACAGAGACCCCTCTGTGAATCACATGGATCAGTCCAAATTGAGTTCTCTCTAAATTGCAACTTGAATGCACACCCCCTTGAGCTGGGGCACCTCTTGGGGTTTGAGACTCCTCACCTGAAACTGCGATCCTTCCTTACCCAAGGTAGAGGAGTCCTCTATTCCCAACAGATCCTCCCTAAGTTGCTGATTAATACTAAGTTGTATGCTAATTAATACTAAATAAATCCAGATAGTTAATTCCTCTAGATATAAACTGTTGTCCAAATCTGAGACCAAGATTGGACTTAGCTGTTAAGCTCCATCAGGAATTTAGAAAGCAAGGGCATCCACTCAACCTCATGACTCCTTTATCTTTTTACATATTTGGATTCTGTGTAAATCACTTAAAATCCATTCTAACTCAATTTTTGTTTCTGTTTCATCTCACTAGTAAGCAATACAACGAACCTTGCCATCAAACTTTCTTAACTGACACTTCTATAAGCTCATATTAAAACTATTTTTGCTAATAATTTTCATGGTATTTTTTGCCATTCAATACCTTGTTTTGAGTGAATACATATCTTAAAATTACAAAAAAATTATATAAAATTAATTTGTAGAATTAATAGAAATTTGCCCTTTGTAGAAATCACATTTGTATTTTACGTTCCGTAACAATCTCATTTGATCACACTTATAAAAATACTGTAAAATCACAAACACAGAAGAAAGGACATATATTCAGCTTTGGAAACAAAGTGTTTTATCTTCAAGTTAAAAATGAAAAATCATAGCATAAAGATCAGCTGTTGCTACTGGAGTCATCTCCATGACTTATAGCAGAAAAATATAAACCAGAGTGTTTCATATTTCTCTGGGAGCCAAGTCAGACCTTGTGCAGTCAATTGTTGCTATAGCAACGTATGAATCAGAGAGAAGATAACACATCTGAATGCAGAAAATTAACTTACCTATGATCATCCAGTTGCCTTTTGACAGGATGTATATGCTCATTTGGAAGGGAAAAATCATTACATTTTAATTACTATGCACCATTTTCAATAACATCCAAAAAATCCCTGTATGAAATACTTGAGGCCAAAGGGAATATTATCCATTGCACATCATACTTGGACTCAGGGTAGTTTGATTTTTATTTCACCATCTTCCAATAACAGAGCCGTGAAAAACACCATTTTATATATCCTCTCTCTCTGCCATCAGATACAAAATTAAATCCCTATGTTAGGAACTTAAATAAGTCTACACTAAGGCATATTGCAAACCTAGTTACTGTGCTATTGTTTAGAAAATTACCATGGTTGTGAACGAAAAAAGTTCAGATGCAAGAAATCCTCATTTCAATGCATTTTTAATCCAAAATAAAGATTCACTTTGCCTTGAAATCAAAGAACAGATAATAGTTGTTTAAACCATTTAACAATAGAGAAAATGAATGGCAAAGGAGAGTAAGAATTCATGTATTTGAATTTTTAGAATCTATTCAGGATTAAATCATATTTTCCAAGCTGTAATAAATATGTCCAGCATATGAAATATCCACTGCCACTAGAATATAATCCAGAATTGCTAGCCTAATTATCCAACAGCTTTAAAACCACCTTTCTTCTGCTAGAGGCTGCTCTTAAAAGTTCCCAACCCACACAGACACAATGCAAAAATACAGCCTAAGACATCAAATGCTGCACCCATAGGCGTTCTGGTAGCTGAGTCCCACACAGCCTGTTTTGTCACCCCAATCAGACCTTCTCTCTCAAACCTTCCTGGGAAGAAAATACACAGGGAGAACAGAAACAATGCTCATCGGTGAGAAAAGATGCTCTGGGAAATGAGATGCAGCTCCCAACAAACACGTCTCTCCTGCAAGCAGGTGAGCCAGAGGAGGAAGAGCAAATCAAGTGCAGGATAAAGTAAACCTGCAGCTGCACAAAGGAGAGCAAAGTCTTCAGCAAATTACATTTGGAAGCCCACAGAATGTAAAATACCAATTATGTCAGTTGCCATTGACATGACTCTGAGTTGCTGGTGGAATTATTACCACCAGAAAAAGCATAAAATACCTTAATAGAAGGCCGTCAGAGGAAGTTACTAGAAATTATTAAGTGACATTTCTTTGTACCAGCCAGACTTCATAAACTTCATCTGAGTCCTTAAAAAAAAAAAAAAAAAACAACAAAACCCACACACACCACTAGCATAAATCTCAGAATTGTTAAAAAGTTCAATACAAAGAGACATAAGCTACTGGTATATGAAAATCAACTTCTATTTTACAAAAGCAGAGATGGGGAGAAATGGGAGTTGCACATCAGCAACCTTAATTGTATTGCGGAAAGGCAAAAACGTAATTGAAGACAGAAGCAACTACACCAAAAGTTGCTTTTAAATGCTGGACAGAAAGTTGCAAGGACAGGCACCAGGTATGAAACTCTCATGAAAGTCTCACCAACTATGCACTTGTTTCTTCTTTTTGCTTTGGCAAACTCAGGAATCCCTTTTAACCTTCTTAAGAAAGAAGCACTTCAAAATATCACCACCAGCCTGCAAAAAGAAAACTGACCCAACTCAAACCAAATCCTTTCCCCAAAACACACCCCCAGACTGGTGCTAGGCATCAGATGTTAGAATTCAGTATGATTTGCTGCTGTGATTCCCAGATGTACCTCTTCCTGCGGAAAATTAGCTCAGTGCCCAAGACAAAGACAGATTTTACAGCTTTGTCCCTATGGTCAAGCACAGAGCATCATTGACACAAAATTGCAATACAAACACATGTGAGAACTGGAGGTGCTTTAGTGTTCCTGAAGTAAAATAACTGCAAAGCAGCCTGACGGAAGCACAGAAGGCAGAGGAGCCACAGTTGCCAGCCAGGAAGAACTACTTCCTCTTTAGCCACAGTTTAGGGGAGCTTAAGGGATGCTGTGAAACATGTTTTGCATATTGCAAACAGAATCCCATTGAAGCAGTGACAAAATATCACTGTGACCAATAAAAAAGGCAAAATAAACACCAGGTCAGTAGGTTGGATTGATACCAACCCTTCCCTCACCAATGTGGTTTCTTCCTCCCTTCTCTGTAAACATTTCAGAACTCACATGGCGTTTCCTGCCTGTGTTAACCAGTCTAAACACACAAAAGACAGGAACACATTAGTAGTGCGATGACCAAACTCTTTCTGCTTAGCAGTGAACAAAAAAAGAACAAATTTATTAAGAGGAAAAAAAATCAAGTACTATTAAACTATATACACATATATATATGCATATACACCCACACTGTACAAGAAGTAAAAGAAGAGGGTGAATGGCTTTCTACGCAAAAGAAAACAAAGAGCTCTTTCAACTGGCAAAGAGGGAGGATATGGATCTTGATGTTTGCATTTTATCTTTTTGTTGCAGTGTAAATGTTCATTACATCTTTTTTTTTTTTTTTCTTTTTTACCAGAAGCAGGAATTAATTCCATTCAAGCTAAGTCTACAGCCACATCAGTTTCAGATGCCAAGACTACTGCTGGCAAAGTATAAAAGCAGTTTCTCTTTTACATTATGAGCTCCTTTTGCTGATATATAAACAGATGTGAAAGCATCCTCCAAACTACAAAGTTTCAGATCAAAAATCTTTTGCTGTTTGGCATTAGCTTTCCTTGAGGACAAACCCACTGGGAAATCAAGTTGGGAAGCCAACAACCTCTAGCTTAGATTAGAGAACATTTGAGAAGCTTAAGACCTTTTCATTGAGCTGGGTTTGCTCAAAAAAATGTTAATTGCTGAGCATGTGGTTCAGTGGATGTCTATTCCTTAAAGGAGGGTACCTCCACCATCTGGAGGTGGGTGCAATCAGACTGATCTGGACTCAGCAGCAAGACAAACTGGAAAAATGACCTTTGAGGGGCTGGGACAGCTCCTGGTGACCCACACACAGTGCCATGGGAACATCCCACCCAACCCCAAGCTGAGCTCTCTCTATTATGCTGTACTGTACAATACAATAACCAATTTGTGGTTGCTTCAGCTGTGCCCACCAGAGAGGTGCACAGTGATGTGGTGATCAGACACCAGACAGATTTATCTGACTGACTCAGCTGAGTACAAGAATTCAGCATCCAAATCCATCTCCAACATTTATCAGAATTTCAAACCCAATTTCAAATGGACTATAAGTGAACACCTCCTGTATGTTGGGCAATAAAAATAACTTAAGACATATTTTGCAGCTACCATGCCTATACAACACAAATACACACAGGGAGCTACAAATCCTGCAAATTCAAAAGCTGGTTCCCCTCCTTCCAGTACTACTGTCCTGTCAGTAGTCAAACCACAGCATCTGAAGTTCATTCATTATTCACATCCTAAGCACTTTGCTAAGAAGCTGGATTTAAATTTTAAGTTACACCATTTACGCAAATCTCACTCACTTTTTTTTGTAGCCCAGGCCCACTGCCTGGGCTTCAAAACGCCTGATATGAAAGGCAAGACACCAAGGTGCCCCCTCCTCCACAGGAGGTTTGTATTGCAAACCAGAATTTTCTAGTCAGAAATTGAAAGTTGTTTCCTTCCTTTTTGTTTTTGTTTTTTTTTTAAGTCATAGGAGTATACAGTCACTTAGGTTGAAAAAGTCTCCTAAGATTCAAGTCCAACCATTAACCTTTCACTGCCAAGTCCACCACTAAACCTGATAGCCTCAACTACACATATTCTAACTAACTTGAGAGATAATGACCTAAACTACTTTCTCAGACAACCTGTTCCAATTCTTGACAGCCCTTCCCATGAAGAGGCCTTTTCTAACATCCAATCTAAACCTTCCCAAGGTGCAACTTGAGGCCATTTCTTCCCATTCTGTTGCTTGTTACTTGTGAGAAGGGACCATTTTGTAACAGTCAAACAAAACAGTTTTGTAACAAAAGGTTAGCAGTGCTCTGGCATCATGTGAGAGAAGCAAACGCTGACATTTGTTCAACAAACTTATCCCTATATCATTTATTCCCTAAAGTTTACACAATGAAGTTTTCACACTTTCCTTGATTTTGCTGCAGCTGCAGGAAATTATTCTTCTGCTCATTGAGAAAACTTTGCCTTGTTTCCCTCTACCCTGGGAAAAATGTAATATATGAAATGGGACAAAGTAATATTGGAGGGAAAAAAAATCCTTCCTTGATGAGCCAAAATATCAAAATATTCATTTCAGTAAAGATTTTGTCCAACAACAGTTTTACATTCTTCAATCAGACCCAGAAAGAATTGGCCTTATGCCTCCCTCAGGCCAGCCAAGCATCTCTGCTGCCCATCTTGCATCGCCGATGGACTACAAAGTATCACTGAGGTACATCCCAGCAATCTGATCCTGTAAAAGAAAACAGTGATCGTCAGACTTATGCACAACATTGAAATGCTCACTTGAATCCATCTGCAGGGAAAGCTATTCCATTGGAAAACTGGACCATATACCAGTTAGCTCAAATTCCTTCTGGTTTTGTACTTTGTAATTAAAATTTCACTTTATCACGGCAGAAAACTGTCACAAATTCCAGGGTGTGAGAGATGAGGGTTAAGCCAGATTTATTACATTAAAATTGATTACAATAAAATATTTGCAGTAGCAGTGTATTACAGCTAACACATGCAGAAAATCAAATATTCTTTGCACATGTTGTGCCCTGACAACTCTTTATTTTACTTAAAAGACCCTTGTAAATATTTTGTGCAATCTTGTAGAACAGCAGGATCATTTGTGTGTACAAAAGCAAAAAATCATGCATCTCCACTGGACAAAATAAGGAAGTGCCATGGGAAAATGCTTTGTTTCTTTATTATCCTGTATCAAATAAAGGTGCAGTTCACATGAAGGCTTAATGCAATTCCCACCTCGTTTATATCCTTCAGATAAAAGTCAGTAATAAATCAAATCAGCCAGGAGATAGAAACTTAATGTCTCAACAGCATGAACTATGGTGCATAGACTGAACAAAAGAGCAAAAATATTTCAATATTATGACACATTATCAATTTGTATCTTTTATAAAACTCACTCAAGACAAACAACTAAACAATTTTTGAGAAAACACTACATATCATCTGAGGCATAGCATGCAAAAATATCAGCAGCATATTGACTCAGCTGTTATTTTTACAAATTTTCTCTGAACTGTAAGGAAAAATGAGACATTGACAAGAGTAGTTTGGTGTTTTTCCCACAATATGCCACTAACTTTTCAGACTGACAGTTTCTAATGGTAAAAAATATTTGCTTGCTTCCTTAATAATATGACTATTTTCCCATTGAATACTCAGCTGCATCCATTTAAAATTCTGAATAGGAGTTTCACCAGCTCCAGCATTAGACTCTTTGTTTACCTCCTTTCAATTTAGAAGACTGAATTCTTTATGTGAGCAATGGTGAGAAGTCAGTGGGACAATTCAGAGCATCTCTGTTAGATGCATGAGTCAGATAATGTGAAGACCTCCCCACCATGCTGAAATTTGAAAGATTTATTTGAATAGCAAACATATTACTTCTACTCGAGACATAAATCTGAAAGAAACAACAATTTGATTGAATTAGATTTCAAAAGAATCAAAAGCACATCATTACAAACATGGTGCAGCTTTCTGTACTTCAGGGATGTTGCTGTCTGGTTTTTGAGGAGACAGTCCTTTATGAAGAAAGCCACTAATTTGGGTCATCCAGTTAAAGACAATGAAACACAGATATCTCTTGGGTGGAGTCAGTAATTCCACAGAAAACAGTGAACTTCAGAACCAGTTGGTTATATCTGTCCTAAATGGATGGACTGAAATCTGGCATCTTTACATTTTCACAAGCAGCCCCTCTTCCTACTAGTATTAGGTTTTGGATTTGCCAAATCTTTCTAGTGGTAAATGCATTCTTGATTCTTAACTTCCATGCTCTGTGCCTGGAAACCCTGGCATTTTTTCCCTTTAAAAAAATGCAGAAGTCTTGTATTTCTTACTTCTCCCACATATTCCCCTTGACTCTCATCCATGGGGTTGTCAGCAGCAAGACTTAGAGTAAAACACAGGACATGATCTTCATGGCTGTTTTCCAGGCAGAACTTTTCTTTGGTTTACTGAATTTTTATTTAGCACTGAGCTCTGGTGCTGTTGTGACTGTTCTAGGATGTGCCAGCCCCTGAAAGCCAGACAAATGCCGTTGCTGTCTCCAGCACAGCTTTCCTTCTCATAAATGCCTCCTTCCCTCAGGGGAGACAACACTACACTTCCAGCTAAACAGCTGTGCTGGTGGCAACGCTGGTGTTTCTCCTAACAACTGGCAGCAGCCATGCTGCGTACTATACTCAATAGCTGTAAAAAATTTAACATCCCAACAGCAGCCAGCAAACAGTTGGCATTACTATGACTAGGCTACTTGTTAAAATCCGTGTCAGGTATTTTTATTGCACTTTAATTGCAGAGGGTAATTCAGAAGACATAGCTGTAATTTAAGTCTCCAAATTAGGGCCTGTGATTTATGACAAGGGCACTAGCAGAGTTTTATTGCAACATAACTGTCAGCATCTGAGCTCAGGTAACTCTTATCTCCAAATATTCTCTGCCAGAGTAAAAGTATCAGTGACAGAGCAAACAAATCTAATTGGAGGGTGGGGAGAAAAAACCCACAAGCACACAAAACCCACAGAAGGAAGACAGCAACTAATTTTTTCTTCATCTAACCAGAACAACAGGGCTTTCCTTCCTGTAAAACAAAGAAGCCCAAATGCCAGGATTTTCTATGTGGCACATGGCTTGCACCACTGGGCTACTTACAGGTCCCACAGACCTCTACCCCTGAATGGCCATCTCCTTGCAGCTCTTTGCTCATGATCTTTCCACTGCAGCTACAAAGAAAATTCCTAAGGAAGGTTTTCCTGTGCATGGAGGAACTAGTGGAAGAACAGACCCACATGGGCTCTGCTCGCTCCCTTCACACAGCAGTAACCACACAGAGGTTTTCAAATCAACATCCAATGTCTAACAGACTGTCAGCAGAAGGAAAAACCAACATATTCTCTGTGCATGTTCAGGGCAATTGAAGAGTTTTTCCAGAACTCTAGATTTCCCTGGAAAAGCAGCAGCCTCCACTGTCTGACTCTGACAAGGAAAGATCCTTCCAGTTATGATAAAGCTCTAGCATGAAGCATGTAAACACATTACTTTTAAATTATTCGAGTTCTGGCTGCATTTTAGTTTTGGGCTAGAAGAAAGGAGAGGAAAACCTTCTTATTCTTCTGGTTATTTTTTTTTCTTCCCTGCAGAAAGTTTACACAGTTCCCATGAGACAAGTCCAAAGCAATGCCTGTGATCAGCCACAGACTGTCGCTCCTAAATCTCTCCCAACAACATGGCCACCAATCAGGAGAAATTCCCCTTGTCATTTAACAGTGTATCTCAGCAGTACAGAAGTAGTGCTTAATGCCCCTGAATCCACAGGTATCCAGTGACAAAAACATCCTTTAGGAGAGAGGAGTAGGCTTTGGAGCCAGAGGTGGAAGCCGATAAAAAAAGATGCCTCTGACCCAAAAGTTGTGTCAGCTGTAAACAGGAGCCATGTAGGCCAGGACAGCTGAATTACAGTAGCAATTCAGAATGATATAAAATCGACTATTTTTGACAATGATTAAAATTCCAAAATTTATTCCTCTTTAGTTCCCCCATCAGCTTATTAGTTATGTTTTCACTTGTCCAGATTTTTCAGTGGGAGACGAAACACTTGTGGGAAACAAAACCATTCTTGTTCACTAAAATGCTGAAGCAAAACATTAAAATAGACTTAGCACTGCTCCATAATCCCAACCCATATTTAGCAAAGCTAAATCCTATTTATGGATTCAAACATGTATAGTACCAAGCAAACTAAAAAGCCAATTACATCCTGAATGGCAGCCCAGTGACAGTACATCCCAGTGACAGGATAATATAAAACCCAGTAACAACTTCTCATTGATCAGCTATTCAAACATGTTTCTAGGACTTTGGTTACCATAAACAAACTACAATATGGCCAAATCCTTAAATATTTTCTTGTTAATATTTTTCTTTGTTAATAATTCTTTTTTAGTGTACATCTGCAGTTTTACAGACTAAAGTAATACTTCTGTCTTGTCCTAAAGGAGATTACATATTTATATTTGATTTTTTTCTCATAATATGATGAGCATTCATCTTAGGCTGGCTGTCAGGCAGTCACAGGCATTTCCATCTCCATCCCTATATATTCAGAGACCAAAGGAACATCCAGAGATGTTGTTGTTGGGAATACTTTCAATAGTTTTTCCACCAGAGCACAAGAAGGAACAATGGGGCCCAAAAAGTCACAGCACTCAATCATCTCTCAGCCCTGGCTAGAATCAATGAGGCCACACTTCTGACAATACAGCCTAAAAGAAAAATAAGAAAGGAGGGGAAAAAAGAGAGAAAAAGAAAACATTAATCACTGTAAATCAATAGAATAATAAAATCATCTTGCATTGAAAATAACAAGAAGGGCACTTCATTTAATCACAATTTCCCACAGTCCAGAGCCACTTTCTACCCCAAGTTATGAACACACGCAGGGAGAAAGAGCAATTGTGCTCACCAGCACCACACACTCACTCATCTTATGGTTTTTTCCTTATTTTCTTATGTTTAATGGATATTTTTTTCTCATCCATCAAGGGTATTTTCAAAGACAAACCCAAGGAACATTAGGAGACACCCAGCTCTCACAATTAAGTCACTTGCTTCCCATACTAAAAAGTTTTAACATGTTTTTCACCTAATAAGAGCTGGATTCTAATAGTAACCAGTTCTGCACAAATGATCAGATGCTTTTAGAAAACCAGGTGAGGGTTTAGCATTTTGTCTCCAGGCATACGAAGGAGAACAAAGATAAAAGGGAAATCAGAGCAGAGACTAAATGTTTCACCATCCTTGTAGTCAGCATTAGTGGTATTGACCAGCAAAAAGATCACAGACGCCTACTCCCTGCCTGCTCCAATTACAGGAGCATTGGAAAGAACTTAGCAAGAGGAAAGTTCCACAGCCCAAAACACCAACATAATTTTCTTTTTTGAACACCATTTTCTTAGTGCTTTCAAAGGCTTTTAAGGTGCAGGAACTCCATGCCAATATGTGTTGTGACAAAGCGACACTGCTTTTAGCCACATGAAAGAGTTCTTGCTGAAGTGATCCTCTCACAGGGTAGAACTGGGATGCAGGAGTTTGTTTTGTCTGGTTCAGACTTTTGTTGCTTGGCAAAATTCACTTCACCAGTAACTCAGAATCTCTTTTTAGCCAAAAGACTTTTGAAAAAGAAGTTATCAATGTTCTCTGTAACTCTTTGAATACAAATGAGATCAAGTATCAAGACTCTCAAAAACTGGGTGGGAAAAAACAAAACAAAACAAACAAACAAACAAACAAAACCACTTTTTTTTTCCATTGGTGCCATTTAACTTCTACCCCAGCCCAGTGAATAGAGATTGTCTCCAGGGAGTCCAAAAAGTAAAAGGTCTGAAGTTCTCAACCATCCTGACCAACATGGCAATGACACTGCAAGAACCAGCACTTCCTATGACAAAGCTGAAGTGGCCAGGCTGACCTGTTCCTGTCAGTTGCCACTTGTTCGAATTAAAATCATATTAAATCAGAATAGATGGCCCATTATGCTCTTGTTCTTTAACAGTTCACCAAATTCTTACAAACATGAGAAGCCTCCTGAACATTTGGCACCATGAGGCCTCCAGCTCCCCACCCATGCCATAATTTGTACAATTTAAGCACTACTCTGCAGTCAAACAACCTGTATAGCCTCAATTTAGAAGTATTCAATAGCCAGAAAGACATTCAATGATACTTTTCCTTGGAATGCATTGCACTTGTACTGAGGAAAAAGAAATAGCAGTCAAAAATAGGATCACAAGAGATAAATTTTCATATAACATCAAATATAAGCCTTCTTCTGTTGCATTGGGAGCCTTTTTTTCACCAAATTACAGATACTTGTGCTTATTAAACCATATCTAGGACACTCTTTGAAAATCTGAACTGGTTCTCACCATCAAAGCCTGACAAAGCTGTGAGACGTGAACTGATGAACTCTGATACCTCCAACAGGCAGCATGTTTCAGTGAACATCATCAGGAGGAGCCACTACTTCAACTTGGTTTTGATGCTTTCTAGCAGCTTCCAAATCTGAGAACCACATAAACTCATTTTTTACTTGATTTGTTCAAAAAACCCCACCAACATTCATTCAGAAGTATAGTAATGAATCAATCCCATGCTTTCATCACAATGTTCCAAGATGCTTCCAATGCAAATATTGATGCCTGCTATAATCCACAGTTCTAATTCACCAGGCCTCAAAAAATTTTCTGAAAAAGGTTGCTTCATTCTTCCTTAGGTCAATGATTCCCCACAGAGTAATTTTACTACAAAAAAGTTCTGCTGTGTTATAAGACTGCAACTGCGTCTCTTGTTTTCTCTGCCACAATCAAGTAACCAAAGTCACAATCCTTTCCCACTTCACATTCAATAAGTAAGTCAACCTACCTGAGGCCTGCTCATCATGGATCTGCCACAGAAACATCTTCCTTGAAGTAGGTTTACAGAACAATAGTCAAAACAGAGCACGACAAAACCCAACCTCACTTGATATATGTCAGCAATCCATTTTTTCTATACACACATGTATCCTGAATTTAATATTTCACTCCAGAATCAATTAAGTACCTTGATGATTTATACTGACCTTGAACAATAACAATATTTATTTTAAAAAATGCTGGAAATAGCAAGCTAGATATTACACGTAACAAATTTTGTCTGTCTTCAATCTTTTCTCCATCATGAGAAGTACTATTTATGGACAGTAAGGTCCTGGATAAGCAACATTCCAAATGGCCAAGAGTTGCCCTGGAGAATTGCCAGCTGAAACCTTCCACAATATTTTGCATTTTTCATTATGTGCTGGCTGCTGAGATCACACCGCTTTATCTTAGCTTCCACGGGGGCTTTATCTGTTCCCAGGTCTGTACAGGAGGTACAGATAAATTAAGTCATTTCATCCTACAGAGGAAGAGGAGATAGGACTAAAAATATATTTTGAGTATCAGTGTAGCACTTCACTTTCCCTACTTGTTTGCACCACACACCTCTCAGTTCATCACATGCTCAGTCACAAGAGGGCATCACAAAAATTCCTTTAGCTTCAGTGTTCTGCCTATTACAATAAGGATTTTCACTCACAACTGTATTAGAAAAATTATGCTAAAACCAAGGTTTGTACATTTGTATTCAGATTCACTTGAACAAAGTCTGTAGCAGCTCCACCAATGAAGAGCTAAAGTCATGATCTGGAATGCTTGCTTAAAAATAAAATTAGGAACTGTTGTAGTGTATACTGCCAAATTATATTCTAGAGGATTTCCAAGCTAAAATTCCACTGCCACACTGCCCATTGAGGGAATCTGACATGTGAAACTTCAGCCTCGCTGCTGTGTTAATACCTTGGGCTTCCCCTAGACAAAACAAGAATGTGCAGTCTGCCTGGTTTAGGGAAAGAAAAAATGTCCATATTGCCCAGGAAGGGTAGGGGAAACAAAAGAGAACAAAACAAAACCAAGAACAAAACAAAACTGGTTGTTACTGTGCTGAAAGCCAAGATTCAATCCATTGAGACAAAGTATTTAAAGCATTTTAAGGGTGATGTGGTTAGGATGCTTTCAAAGTACCCAATTTATTTCTTGAAC
The DNA here is from genome assembly GCF_021018805.1 of Prinia subflava. NCBI lineage: Eukaryota > Metazoa > Chordata > Aves > Passeriformes > Cisticolidae > Prinia > Prinia subflava. The sequence continues at coordinate 101,241,839 of NC_086248.1, forward strand.
AAAACAGCCATGTGTTTGGCACCACACAGCTTGAAACAGCAAACCAAAACACACCCATAGAATTTATGCTTTCTAGAAACCAACCATACCCCAAAGGTGCATTTCTAGTTGGCCAAAATAATGCCAGTTCTAAAGGATATGCTACATATAAGGGACTCAGCTGCAAAATGTTAAATAAATTTAACTTCAGTGCAGAAAATTCTCATAAAATCCTCTTTCCTTGTCTTAATCATTGGAAAATGGGAAGTTTATACATCTAATACAGATACATGTGGACCTCTAGTTTATTTGCTAATACATCCTGAAAAATAAGTATTTATTAAATATACTTTGTAGATAAAACCTGTGAATCAATATCAAAATCATCCATAGCTTGTCAAAAGGTTTTGATTAGAGAGAAGGTGCCTTTTCAAAAAAAAATCATAGGATAAAAAACCTGGAAAAGAAAGTAGTTGAAAACAGCCTTCACAGGCAGGACCAAGGCAAATGGCAATAATTTCCAATCAATCAGTTTATCTGTAAGTTAGAAAGAAAAAGGTCCAAATGAGCACATGTCAAGTCTGTTATGATGTCCATCCTGCTGGCTTTAGGATTTAACTTACAATGACAGATGAGCACATCTAGAAAAGACAAGAAAGACTAAAAGTGTTTCAAGCCTAAAGTTTGCTTCCATGTGAAGGAATGTGGTTATTATAAGATGTGTTCCTGCAATTTGGTACAACTAATGACAATCCCATTCTCAATTTCCTATATATTCCTTATATTTTCTCTTTCATCAAATACACAAAACCAAACATAAGTAAATTATTGTGGGTCTTCTTTCTTTTATTGTTGTGGTTTTCTCTGGCCTTTATTATTAACCATAATTTACCACCAAAAAAAAAGTGTTATTTCTCTTTATTTAAATGCAGAACACCAAAGTCATGCAGAATTGACAGCAGTGAAACATCGATCTTCGCACAGAAAACTTCTTTCTGAAAGAGAACCTCAGAGCAGGTTTTGCAAACTCCAACCAAACTCCCAGACTTCTGCAGAGAATTCAAACTATCTGTAACTCTTATTATCAAGCTTGGAGAAGTTTTATTGCCTCTGCTCCACGAATTTTAACAGGTGAAAAATTGACAGCAAGTAAAATAACTTGAGCGAATAGCTAATATTCTGAATTCATGGGGGAACTAATTCTGAAGACTATAATTTCTTGTTCTAGGAAAATTCCCACTGAAGTCAATGAGACTGTTTGGGGTGAATTCAGAAACTGTAATGCAAATTGGTACAACAACAGCCAGCCCCTGAAAGAAAAGAACTTGTGTAGAATTGTTCTTGCAACAACAGCTGAGCTTATCAAAACCCTCACATGGCTTCTCATTTCACTTTAATTGGAAATGAATCAAGTTTCAAAATCATTCTCAAGGTGCATCAAGTTTTAAAGCAATATGGGTTTATTTCCACAAGCAACATCCAAATGTATAGATTTTCCCAAAAATAATTTCAAGAGGACTGATGGCTTCTGCTTCCTTCAGCTGTTTTGAAGAAGCTGTACTTTCTGAAGACAGATCAAAGCCAACAGAATAAGGATATTAGCAGCTGCCATATTCTGTCAGCAGGGTTACACCCAGACAAGCATCCCAGGGGCACTGCCAGGTGCTTCACAGAAGAGCGAAGAGAGCAGCTGCTCAGTGACATTTGCAGATCCTGGCTCTGGTAGGTTCTGCTTCTTTTGATGATATTGTAGCTATTTAGGGCAGTCCAATATGAGAATGCTTCCTGAACTGGCTTGTGCTTTTGGGAGTCAGCAGAGCTGCACTGATTGGCCCCCTGGGGAACATCCTACCCTGATTCCTGCTGGTTTTCTCACAGGTAGGATCTTGCCATACCTATTCCTCTGGCACATTTTGTCACATCTCCTGCATTGCTCTCCATGAAAAAGAAACAGTAGTTCTTTTGCTCACCCTCAAATTTACAGCAAAAGCCCAGGGCAGAACTTTGTGCTCCATTTCTCCATTCCTCAGTGTAAATAATTACTACTGAACCGGCAATGAAACAGAAGAGTATAACATCAGCCTCACTTCTCAGCTTACTCAAACATCTTCTGGAATATAATATCCTCCAGATTATGTGGTTTAAATGCATTAATATCAGCTATGCTACCGCAAAATCCAGTCATCCAATCAAAAGATAATAAAACTCAGAAACACTGAATAGAAGTTTTTGCACAGACTGAGCATAACAAAGCTAACAATATTCCCATGAAACAAGAGCTTGTGGTATACATGAAGTGTAGCAACTCTTCAACCCTAAAAAGATAATTGGCATAGGGAACAAAGGGGATTTCCGGTTTGAATGCATGACAACATAAAAGAGTTAATGCTGGGACTCCTGAGAAGCTCTTGTAAAACTGAGAAAAGTCACAACTTCTTTAAAATCTGCAGGGAAAAAAAATCCCTTATTTTGCTTCTGAGGCACTACTACAATTCAGCAGGCACTAAAAACCTGAAAGTACTAGAATTGGATCAACAGTACATTTCTTTCAGACAGCTTTGTTTTCTGTATACAAGAAATTAACATTTTTTAAAATGAAACGCTGCTTGAAACAAAGTATCCCTCTCCCTGAGACCCAGCATGTCAGATTTACTGGCACAAGAAGTTTGTGTGCCACATTTAAAAAATCTATTTTTGAAAGAGAGGGAAGATGAAGACAATTCCTCACCTCTCGTTTAATCCCCCAAACCTTGGAAGAGAACTTTGACATCTACATCCACAGGGGTTATTTTTTCCAAGCCAAGCTATGAAAGAGCCACCATGTGATTTCACACGTTTTGCTACAAAAGTACTACATTTACTTGGCTTCTAGAGTTTTAACAAACAGAAGAGTCCAGATATATCCAGCCCTCATTAGAGAAAACATATTTTTATTGGACCTGCCACATATAAACAGACCTGGGGCATCCTCCACTAAGAGCAGAATCAAGGCTCTAGCAAGCTGTGATTTTTTCAAAAAACACAGTTGGCAAAAGCTGTGAAGTATTTCTACCACAGAACAGCATACAAGATAGAGAAGTAACAAATTCTAGTCTAAAAGTCTGTACTGTTAATCAGGCCTTGCAATCACTCACTCCACCAGGTGGTTACACTGCAGCATCATAAATGAAGTCAAAAAAATTTAAATTCCCAGGGTGGAAATACCCAGCACATGCTCTTTGTGATTATTTGGCTTTGCTGTTACATATTCCAAGGAAGCATCAATCAGTATAGTCACAAACTTCTGAAAAGTTGCAGTCTAAGCACAGTTTTCGTAAAGATTTAACTCCAAATATTAAGAGAAAAAGAAAAGCAAACTGCAGCACTGACTACTAACATACTTCTCTAAGTTATCATGAACTGCCATTGACTGGGAATAAAGAAAAGCAAATTTACCCATTTTTGGAACAGTATATCTAAAATAAGGAAAGGAAAGGAAAAAGATGGAAAGAGGAACAGATCAAACATGAGTCAACAGGAAAGGAATTCACACTGGGCAGGTTCAGAAACTCTCTCTCCCCTTACAGCAGCCTTCTCTTTCATTTGTTTCCAGCTATTTCAGATCATCTTCAAGTTTTATGTCATAAAACTTCTTTAAAAATATGTTTATGTAAAAGGTCTCTTCTTACAGATTTTTAGAACTTTCCTCTTCCAGACCAGCTGGTTTGACTGTTTTTTGCAAGTTGATCATTAAAAGGCTGGACTGACACACCAGTCTATCAAACAAATGCTAACTTTTATTTCATGATTTTGCCACAATCAAAGTCCAGAACCCCCGGGCATTTCCAAGGCCAAAAGTCAGTTTCATCCCATGAAGAAAGGCTGAGAGGGTTGATGTGTCCCTGAAGATCTCAAATTGTCCATGAGATTTAGCAATTTTGTATCTACTGATTATTCATTGATAATTTTTTTGCCTGTTGCTGTTTCCCTTCTTAGCAAACTGTTATTTTTTCACCCTTATCTACTCATATTTCATTTCTCCTTATTGATGGAAAGAGATTGCTTGAAACTAAGTGGGGGGTTAACTAATCTTAGAGCGTCCACCTCTTAAATTGTCTTAAACCAAGCCACAGAGTTAAAATTGCAGGATGAGAGGTTCAACCCTCCATGCTATTGTTACAAGGCCAAGAGAAGCTGACTCAAAAATTTCTCCTGGGACTCTGTAGTTAAAATCTCCTTCTCACCTAGCCAAGAGCTGATTTTAGTTTCTGCAAGGTTTATCCATCCATCCATTGGGCTTTCCACTAAAACAGCGGGAGAGTTCTAAAGGATGAAATGGGTTCTTTATTCCACAGCTGCTTTGTGGGTGCTTCTCCACCTTTTCACTTGGTGAGCAGCATCCAGAAGGAGAGCTGCAGATTCTGCAAATAATCTCATCTGCTGAGAGTGCATTTTTCTGTAGGGAAGAACAAAAAAACATGTCTGATGTCAGAAAATACTTTCATAATTGGTGCAAGATTTTCCAGCACTAGTTTATCTTGTCAGTGGTAGTAATTTCCAGCCCAGAAAAGATGCAATTATCAGGAACCCAGTGACCCAGACAGAAGACTTTGGATTACATGTAAAATCCTCTCACATCTTGCCATCTACTCTGAGATAGGAGAGTCGAACATAAAATTGACTTGCATGAGAGAAAATAATTCAGACTCAAGCATGTAACTCCTCTCAGATAATTGAGAGAGTCCTAAATAGGAAGTATATGTGCGAGGAATCCTTCTATATGCTTGTGGCCTACACGCTTTTCAGGACTACCATTCCTTCATACTCATTTTTTTTCCCAAAGTTACTTATCACTGGATAATTCCAAAAAGCAGTGAACCTCTTCACGTAGAGCTGTATTTGTCATTTTAACAGTCCAGACTACTCTACCAGATAGCTTGGCATAACTGACCTAGTGAAACACTATGGGTTTGGAATGTTTTATTTCACATTCTATGCAGTTGGTGCTTCTTTGGATTTCCATACTATTTGCAAAGAAAAAACTGTGCTATATTAATCTGAAAATTGAGACATAATAAACATACTGCTTTACAAAATAATTTTTTTTAACAAGCCAGAGCACACTTGAAATGCTGCCGTCTATTACCTGAGCTTTACACCAGAAAAGATTAACCTTGGCCTATGTTTATACAGCTGTCTTTAGGGAATTAGCTGAAGAAAGTAACAGAACCATCATAGATGTGTTTTGTACAGAGCAATATCAAGACATTCATGGTCCTTTTATTTCTCCCAGTGAGATATTTTTAGGTTTAAATATCAGACACGGATCCACTATGTAAATGGGAGAATGAAACATGAAAGTGTTAAACAAAGCAGAAAGCTCATGTCAGAGATTAAACTCCTACTCCTTACAGTTGAAACACATATAGATCTCCTAGACTTGCATATTTACTGAAGAGAAAACCTGGAAATTTCACATGTTCCTGAACATCTCACAAGAGGGCAGAAATACCACCGAGAACACCCAAACTGAAAGAGAAATCATCTCCAGAGCTAACTGTTATGCACATCCCGTGTTATATAGCCATGACTGGAAGTGCTTGAAATCCCTTTGGAAATAATGCCAGTATTCAAATAATTCTTTCCATCATCTGAGTTTCCCTATAGGCTTCAGTCAGATTGTTCCATCAATAAAATACCATAGCTAAAACATTGCTCTGTCTCTTTGCAACTAAACCTGAACAAATATTTATGCAGCAGCTTATATTTTTACCTGGTAAAAGAATTCCACAAATAAACCACATAAAAAGCTACTCAGCTTTTAAAATTTATGCTTTATGGAAGAAACTGTCTTCACTCCTAAAGACTACAGCTGTCATAAGATTTGCTTCTATTATGGGGACAGTGTTTTTGCGAAGAGAGTATTGTTCACACATAAATCACCCCAAAAGCACTTGAATGTCTTTGCAATGGCAAATCCAGTAGTTTTAAGGGGATTATTTTAAAAGTTTATATATAAAAATTAATTTAAATTCAGAATTGTCAGCATTCTTAATCATACATCAGCAACTATGTCACTGCTGACCTGTGATTAAAACTCCAAGCAAAAGGCTGTGAATATTTAAATTATGAGATCAAAGCACCTACTTTATCATTAGTACCTAAACCCGTTAATTCACTTTCTCAAAGAGTGCTCAAATTTGATAAAAGTGTCTTGGTATAAAAACAAGGAAGCATACAAAATATAGCACCTAGAGCAAAAATTCTGCAGCAAAATTCTTGAGTAACCAGTAGAGAAATGCCAAGTGTCCCTGGTGCAAGTTTATGTGATAACTGAAATGGACACTGGCATTAAGTTAATTTAGTAATAAAATCAGTGTAGCTGGGGAGTGAAATCTCATAGCCAGACAGGAGCAATGCTGGATTTTCTTAATTTGTAAGCACAAAAATTGTCAAGGACTATTATCATGTCTTGGTTTCAAAGACAGATATCTGCTAGGAAGGGGCAGGACCTCCCTAGAGATGGAGAATTCAAATCCCCTACCTCCAAATTATTCCAATTAAAAGGAAAATTAAAGGAGCTTTCAGACAGAGGTATGGGGGTAGGAATAACAGTTCTTTACTAGTATATAGGACAAAACGACAAACAAACAACAACTACAGCATCAATAATAAACAGAATCAAGAACCTTGAGGGCTTTCTTTTACAAAAGCCCAGAGCAGTTTGATCTGGGTGCCCCTGCAGGACTCCAAGAGGCTGAACTGGAAGGAAGGAAAAGTCCCGGGCTGGTGGATCAGATGAGGAGCTCTGCGCTGGCAGCTGGAACAGCAGGGGTGTCCTGGCAGGGCTGGGCAGTGCTGGGCTACAGAGTAGCAGGAGAGCCTCAAAGCTCCGAAAAAGCAGCGGCGGTGGGGGGAGGCTGGAGAAAGCGAGCTCAGGATTCCCGGGTACACGAGCAGATGATTGTAGATTTCCCAGGACGAGGCAGAGGCAGAGGGCAGCCTGACCGTCCTCCTCGGCGCTGAGAGCAAGAGTGCCTCCCCCTCCCCCAGATCTGTCTTTTTGCCTTTCCCAAAGCTCATCATCTCTCCCCCCTGAGGGACACTCCCAGGGACTCAGAAACAATAGGTGTAGCCTCGTGCTGCCATATCTCTCAAGTACCCCTTTTTGTTCTGACTAAGTAGTCATTAAGGCTTCTTGGAAACTTATGGGAAAAAATTCTGTGAGAAGAAAAAAAAACCAAATCTAACCCCCAACATATCAATTGGCCAATTTCTGCGAGTTCAGTTTTTGGCTTCCAAGTATGTTTCATCAGCCTTGTCATCAGTGAAATAATAATAATAATAATCATAATCATCATCATCATCCTCACTTGCAGGTCAGGATTTGGATTTTTTTCTCCTTCATGAGCCCAGAGGAACTTCTGGAATAAATTATTTTGACCAAATTCACATGAGTGAGAAGCTGGTTTGGGCTTGAGAGATACTAAGATTTTCTACTTAGTTCTGTCAAAATGTAATGACAAAATTCACACTGAGAGAATGGATGAACCCACCTGGGCAAGCTTGAATAAGGAGAAAGTTGAAACAACACCCAATTTGTTGTGTCCAATTCCCTTTATCTTTTTGGTGTCTGTTAATTACAGAAAGTTTTACAAACACCAACTCGTCTCTTGTAGACAAAGGTTTACTTTGTTCATTATTCCAAAATGAAATTAGGATGCAGGGTAGGACTTCACTCTTTCTCCCAAAACCATCTGTAACCTCTTATAAGTTTTGATCACAACAACTTCCCAGCAAAGAGTATAAAAAGAAATGGCCACAAGCTCAGACACCCAAGGCTAAATGCTTTGGAACAGCTCTTGAAATTGCTTTGGAATTAATAACTGCTGGAATTCTATCAGTTGTACCCCAACCATGTGCATTGCCCTGATATGGCTCAGCACTACTGCCTCATTTGCAGGCTGGACAATATCTAATCCTGAGGAAAGAGACAAATCCATTCCATTCCAGAGCTCAGATCAACTCCCAAATGTCCTGGGCTTGAACTAACAGCTGCAGCATGGCCAAATGTAAATTCTGGTACTGTACAAGCAGCTATTAGCTCCAGAAGATTTAATTGCACAGTCAAGGTTTATTGCAGAATAATATTTAAAATGTGATGGAAAATAATTTTTTTTTCTATATGACATTCAAGGTAATAAAAGCATTAAGCCACAATAGACACAGAAGTAATTCCTATGCTTATAGGCATAACAAAGCTTATCATTGAGAAGAACTTTAAGGTTATTTTTTATTTCCTACTCACAAATACTAGATCATTTTATTGATATTCAAAGGAATGAAATAATAATTTCCAATTATCAGTTCATCATGGTGAACATATAATATGATTTACTTTTTAATTAAGGAGTCATTTCCAAGGCTAAAATAGTTAATTTTTAATCAAGAAGAAAGTTATAAACTTTTTCCTATAAACTCTGAAGTCTTGAAGAATTTAATGAGCTACAAGCCTGACATTTAAACCACTAAATTTTAACAGAAAGCATAAAATATTAAGGATGATACTCTTTGCCAGTGTTGGTTTTGGGCATAGTATTGATCAGTGTTTATAACCAGCAAGAAAGGCAACACAGGCTGAACGAAGAATGGGAGAGAAGTCAGAGAAGCTGAAGGGAAAGCAAATTCATTTAATTTAAATCACAGTTCTTGGTCAAGACCAGCAGCACAAAATTCCCTTCCTACTTGCAAAATATGGTTATTAAAGGTAAATAGAAGGTTTGCAGATACCTAGCAAACTGCAAACAAGCAATTTTACAATTTGGAGAGCAGCTTCATGTGGGTCACTCCTGATTTAATCATCTGGAGATGACTTCACACAGGGCAAAAGACAAATTTTGCTTCAAATTATCACCAATATGGAACAAGTTTCTGCCTTTCCCTCTGTCACTTATAGACATTTGGAAAAAAAAAACCCAAAACCAAAAACAAACAAACCAGATCAAACCAGAAGAAAACATCAAATAGGGGCACATAAAACCACTCACTAACAGCTGTGCATTGTGAATCTAGAAAAGATTCTCAGCCACGGATGTCCTGAGGGACCAGAACAGAAGTGAGGGTGTCCTAGGGTGACTTTATGATGCTTTTATCCCCAATTGTCTGTTCTGTGCTGCATATTGTGTTCTGTACCCTTAAGACTGGCTCTGAGAGCAAAGAGGGGGAAAGAAGAAGCAGGGAGTTTGTTTTAGAAACTGCACTCCCTCCTACGCGTTCCACTCCTGGACTGTGTTCATCTGAAGCACAGACAGACAGCTGGACAGAGATCTCCTGTGCTTTCAGTCAGTTTAGCTAGCTGAGGCAGAGAAGTTCCCGGGACTGGTTTATCTTTTTCTTGGGACTGTTTAAACCTGCTCTGGACTGAAAACCAAGAGGAGCCCCGGGAGCTCACACCTGTGGCCCAGCGGACCCAGGACAGCATTTCCAGTGCTGGGGGGACTGGGACTGATAGGAGACTGAGCGAGCTGAGCTACACCCGCAGCACTTTTGCCATCTCTCTTCAGAGCAGTGAGAGGTTTTATTGTTTCATATTATTCTTTTATGCCTGTGGGCACTTTCTTTGTTAAATAAATACTTTTTTCCACTTTTTCTCCAAGGAAATTCTTTCCCAGACCAGTTGGAGGAGGGGCCATTAGGGTTTGTTTCCCAGAGGGATCCTATTCAGGAGTTTTCTCCAAACTTGCCCTAAACCAGGACAGGGGGTTAAAACGATGCTGAGCAGGGAGTAAGCACTGAGGTAGAAGAGTTAAATGGAGTTTAAGAAGATAAAAACATCTGAGTGCTTTTTTTACTTGAGCAAGTCACTTTTCACTGAGTCTGAGAAGAACAGAAGCCTTTCTCCAATAATTATGTGGACATTTAAGTGAGGGAGGGCCAAGCTGGGTGCCAGACCTGTCAGCAAGGGGGGACACCCAGCCAGGCTCTCCACAGCACCAAGAATGGCAGTACTCACCAGCATCAGATTTCCCTTTGTCTCGCTTCCAGATTTTCCACAATTAGATAGGTTCTTTTAGGTAACTGAGAAGTGACTCAGCAAGACTAATAACCAGAACTGCACATCAAAACAGTGGGGAGAAAAAAATATGGAAGTGAAAGATTTCCAGGTGTTGAGTTTGCCTGCTGACATTGGTATAAGCTGTTCCACAGGCAGAGGTTTTAAGCATGAATTGTGGCTAAAATAGCTGCCTTTTTAAAATAAATGCCAGTAAATAAAGTTTTCTGCTTCACTATGACAAGTGGATTCTATTTCTTTATATATACAAGTACATAAGGACAATATCCTGGATGAATATAGGGTTTATTTTCAGGCTGATGTTTTGATTCAGCAAACAGAAATCAGAAACTGAGCCAAGGCACGAGGTTCAAAATACCTTCCTGACACTTCCTGCCATTACACACGTTATATAAATAATTGTATTTTTAGTTTAGATGTGCTACTGAATATCTGTTTTTCTTTTATTCATTTCTATTTTGCAGAGATAAATCCCACTAGTGTGCAAGCTGGGCCTGTCTAAAGGAAGAGGAGAAACTTGAACACAGGCTGTCGTACCAACATCACATTTGCTGGAAATAAGCATGATAGTCCTCAGGAAAAAGATCTGATAGCATTTTTCATTAATTATGCACTGATTTTCTTAAAGTTATTCAGAGCAGGTTGGACAAGCCTGGATGGAATTCAAAGGCCATCCTGTGTGTATGTACTAAATAGCCCACATTTATTAAAATCCAGCTTTTGGCTATGCAGAGTCCACATTGCCACTCCAATATTTTCCATGAATTGAAGGCCTTGCAAGTGTAGATTAATTGAGGCCATGAAACAGCAGCTAGAGTAAAGAAATTAAATATTCCCTTTCATAGTTTCTTCTCTTGAATTTTCCAATTGCACAGTGGTAGGCAATTCCCAAAACTTAGGCAGCAAGGGAATAAAAGCTAAAACAGCTTTCATTAAATCCAGTGGTAGAATTGGTAAATGGTTGCATATGGACTTTGCTTTCTATCATGGTGTCACTTTGAAACAACCAAATAAATAAACATTTGAGGGTTGCGATTGGACACTCTGTTTGTGAAAATAGCAAAGAATAAATTGGTTTGTCAACCCTATTGGTTGCCAAATCACAGATGATTTGGGAATAACTGTTTAAGACAAACTGTTGCATAAAAAAAGGAAAAAATCCCAAACCAAACAAAAACATTATGCTATAAAAATCCAAAATCTCACCAAACTCCAACCAAACAAAAATAATAAATCTAGCAAGGCTCACATGCCATTTAATTGGCTGAACAGATTTTGATGCTTTACATACACATGCACTTTTTAATGGATGATTTTTTACTCACCTGGTTCACCATGGTTCCAAAGTGTGAAAGCAGTTACTCGAGGGCTTTTGTGATTTGACAGAAGCCAAGCACCTGGGAGTGAAAGTGGGATTCTGCTTCCAAAAATTGGGAGTATCAGAGGATTGCTCCCACACCAAAGCTGCCAACACCAGTGGCTCTGGATGGCCTGGGACTCCTGGATGCTGCCTATGAACTGCCCTCAAGACATTGGGTTGCAGAGTGTTCCCTCTGCCCTGGTTTAAAAGACAAATCTGCCAAGGGAGGTGGGAACCTTGCTGGAATAGAAAGAAGACCCCTCCATCCAGATTTTTACTAACTTCAAAATTACAGGGCTTTCAGGCAAAAATGTCAAAAAGGGTCTTCACTAGAAAAAAAAAAACACACACACACACATACATGTATATATACAACAGAAAAGAACAAAAAGACAACACAGTCTGGCAAATTTTTGGAAGCTTTCAGCCAGGCTGGCTCTGCTTTTCCCTCTCGGAGTGGCTGTGGCCACAGGCAGCAGGGGATCCTGGCATGCTGTGAGGGTCAGAGGCCGCAGCGAGGCACTCGCAGCCAGCAGGACATACTCTGATGCTGGCTCGGAACATCCCCAGGTGGGTCAGGGGAAGGGGCTTCTCCCCTTTTCTGGACGCTTCTGCAAACTCATGCAGGCACCAGCAATTCAGGCTATTACCCACTCCTTAGTGTGGCTTAATCCCTGCTGTCCATCTTTGGGAGTCCTGCTCCAGCAAGCAGGAATAAAAACACCACCGACAAGAGACATCACCTCACATACCCAGCATCTAAGCAATGATAAAATTCACTAAGAAGCCTAAACTCATACCCCCTTCCTATGGAAAAAGGCCAACTATTCACAGTCGGGGAGTCACATCAAGGACCAGAAGTGGGATTCCGTCTCCTAAAATTCTGAATGTTGGAGGATTCCTCCCAGACCAGTGCTGCCAGGACCCATGGCCATGGCCTGCCTTGGACTCCCAGGGTCTGCCTCTTAACCACCCCCAAGACATTGGGATGCTGGGTTTTCCATGCTATGGAAGAGGGCCAATATTTGCAGTCAGGTGCACATTGCCAGAAGTGGGATTCCACCTCCTAAAATCACAAACATCAGAGGATTACTCCAACACCAAATCTGCCAGGATTGGTGTCTCTAGCTGGCCTTAGACTCCCAGGGGACACTTCCAAACTGCTGCCAAGAAATTGTGTTTCCAGCTTTTCCTGCCTACAGAAAAGAGCTGATATTGGTGGTCAGGCCCACCTAGCCCTAGGTGGGATCCAAAAATTTCAAATGTTGCGGGATTTCTCCCAGACTAAAGCTGCCACATCTGACAGCTCTGGCTGGCCTTAGACTCCTGGCAACCTCTTAGAAACTTCCCCCAAGGAACTGAGTTGCAGAGTTTAAAGTCTCTTCCTCCATGGCCAGCCAGAGCTATCATTTCTGACTAGATCAGGTTGCTCAGGGCCCCATCCCATGGGGCCTTGAACACTTCCAGGGATGGGGCATCCCTGACTTCTCTGGGCAACAACAGGAAGAAGATACCTGAGTGACTGGCAAGGGAAGCTCAGAAAGGCTGCAAACACAACCTCCAATAACATTAATTCATTCATTAACTTCTTATTAATAAACCTTTATGTTTCATCATTTACCCATGATTGTACCCCCCATCTGGCTTCTGTACACTGCCCTTCCTCCTCTCAGCCCAGGCTATATCTGATGTGGGGCACTTCTATGGATTTTGAGCTGTGCGGGGAATGGAACATCTTTCCTAAACATCTAAGTCCTCAGGGTGCCTGTGCTCAATGAATTCACTGCTATATGCTGTCTCATTTCAGATAATGCATGTAATAAATGTCTATTTAATTGTGAAAAAATACATGTCTTTTTGTAAATTCACACTTTCATAAAATATAAAATAACATTGAAACTTAAACCAAACCACATCAAAACAGTGAGAATGTAGAAAAGGAAAAATGCCTGCATGCATTTGGACAGAATGTTCTTGTATTGTTGTCAAATTTTAGCACTATCATTTCAGTGGATTTTTTTTTCCTCCTCCTGCTGTTTTCATCTGTCAGGATCTCCTACTGAGGGCAACCAGCTAGCCAGTGGTTTTGGCAGAGGAAAGCTACTCCTTCCTCAGGACTTCTGCTCAGCTGCTACAAAATCTGATGGGTGAAAACACTCTTTCCACATATATACACTTCCTGACAATTTCAGACATTTCTTCTGACTTTCTTGTGCAGTGAAACACCGCAGTCTCATTCTAGCTCTGCATTCCAGCTCAGGCAAGAAAGAAACAAAAAAAGTCATATCTTATGGTACTGCTGATACTGCCTTTGGGGTTTTTTATCAGTTAAAACACTTTTCTTGCTAGCACTGTATAGAAGCCATGATTGTAAGATTTAATGAGAGTGATTTAATGAGTCTTGTATTTGTTTTCCAGAAACAGGCAGATTTTCCTTGCTATTCCCCAGCTCACTAAAAGGGGTAAAAGCAGGCATATATGACCTTCCTGCAGCTCCTGCACAATGGTTGATCTGCTTTTATTGGTTATTTATCTTACTACGCAGTGACAAAATCTGTCAGTTACCATCTTTTGAGCATGTTCATCTAAATTCAACAGAAGGGCTGTACTCAAGTTCTTGTGCCTAAATGATCTGCAAGCTGCACCAGCACTGCCTTTATGGTGGAAAGCTTGGGGTTTTCTCCCACCCAGGTCTTTACTTTTCTGCCTCACTGCAGCCAGAACAATCATGTGGACAGTGCAGATCATTAAAAAAAATTAAAAATAAAGAAAGCAGGACTGAGAAAAGGCTCTGATTCCTATTTACCCCAGCTGTGCAGGCAGCATTGCACTGCCAGATGTTTCATGGCTGAGCCTGGCTGGAAGGGAGACACTATACAGTCCTCACCAAGGGTCACACTACGAACTAAGTCATTACCAAGTATCACAGGATCTGCACAGCAAGGAAACGACAGAAACATCCTAACAGGGAAAACTCCCATTTTAATAAATCGTAGCCTGTCAAAGCAGTGGAAATAAATTCATAAAACATCAGGCCTCATTTGCTCCACTGCTCAGAGAGTTATTCATTTTACACGGTTTCCCGAGGTGACTTTAATTCTCACATTACTCAATAATTTAGCCAATGTATTCTTGGACTGATTATTTTATGAGAAAAATTAAAATGATAAGCAGCAAGCCTCACCTAAGACACCAGTGTTAGATAGATGGTTGCTTAGAAGGACTGAGGGTTGCTATTTGTTGTTCATCCTTCTCCTCCACCCACAGGAATTTTTTTGTTAATATTAACTTCCTCTGTGCTTTGCAAGTCTAGACCTGACAGCTGCAATACAAGTTGTGCAGTGCAGACTCCCAGACACCCCAAGAGCTCTCTGCTCTGGCTGCCCCCTGCTCTCTTTGAACAGTGACAACTAATCAGGTAAATTGTGCCAATGCCAAAGCACTTTTGTGATGGCAGTAAATAATCTGAAGGGACTTGCTTCAGATGGAAAGACAGATTCATTTCAACTGGTGGCTTCAGCAGGGTCCAGGCTGAGAGGTAAAAGGCTGTGGGACTAATTTACTGCACACCCTCCATTTCTGCTGGCCTGGGAATAACATGTCATGATTTAGGAATGAGAATTAATATATTTTGCTGATTTTAACAGATGCTGGTCTCATCCTGTCATCTTTATAAGTAGGAACGTTTCACTGGCCTTCATTAACGTACACATGCACTGCAATTTTGTGACAGCATGTCTGCTACTTAAAATAGGAGCAAACTTTCACCTTCCTTTTTTTTGTAATGCTAGAGTACATTCCAGTATCTAATTAAATAAAATTTCTTTCTTATACTGAACTGTAGGAGATGGTCAACAGTTCTGGTTAATTCCCTAGACAAGATATTTTGGATTTTTTTTCATTCTTCCTCGTCTTCACAGCAGATCATTTTAATTCCAGCTGAGACTGAGTGAAGCAATGCTGATTTCCCCAGATGGCTCTGCTTTCTTAGGCAGAACCCTGACAGAATGATAATTACAGGTGAGGAGATAGGAAGAGTTGTGAAACAGATGACGGAGAAAACAATAACTACATTTCACCAGCATGCACCAGCTAGCTGAAATGATCATATGGTTCCTTATTGGCCTCATGCATGATGCTGTCAGGCATTTCATTCTTCATTAGATTTCCCTAGTCTCTTCCATGCCTCTTTTCTATGATTTCACAATGATTGGCAAATTCTTAAAATAAGAAAAATATTCTCTTTTCCTATTTCTCCCACATGAGAAATGAAGAGTGTCAGTAGGGAATGAGCCATTTATTGGATTATAAGAAATGTTACTTCTTGTTACAGGAACATGTGAAATTCCTTCAGGAACATGTGAAATTCTTTTTAATTTGGAAGTAGCCCTGCTGGGTTGTCAGTGGGAGTCCTATGTACGATCCCAGCAGCCAAAACCTAAACAAAATTCTTAGTGAACTGACAGGTGGGTGGGGTATGACTCTCACTACACTGACAGCATAGAATAAAAATGTGTGACATTTTTCTGATCCAAGAAACAGTGCAAGGCTTCATAACAACCTTAGACAGACTCAGGAACAGAGGAGAATGTTACAGTCTCATCAGTGGACATGAAGTAAAACAGACTGTTTTGGTGGCAGACACTTGGGGGAATGGCTTCGTCCTGATTCTCAAGTACTTTCATTTCCTGTGAAGCTGCCTCCACACATAATTGGTAACAGCTCTTTACACTTGCAGATATCCTTAGATATTGATGAGTCCAGCCAGTAATCGCCCTCAGAGGTGTCCATGAGAGCTTCTCCAACTATGCCAATTTCTTTCCAATAAAAGATTTTCCATGAGGAGTCCATTAGCATCAGAGAGACGTATGCTTGCTTTCTTCCCACACTTCGATTACAGAGCACAAATCCAGCTTATCAGGGAGTGCTCTTGGCAGGCAAGGCCCCTGTTAAACAGGCGAGTCAGCAGAGCCATAGCTTTGCAAGCATCCATATGGGAAGCACCTGCATGGAGTGGTGCTGTCTCATATCCTCCACTGATTTTAAACTCCTAACTAGAATGTACTACTATTTATCCTGCCCTCCAGCTGAGGTTATGGAGGGGCACACTGCTCCTGGGATCATTATTATTCATTATTATTTTATAATGCCTCCTGGCACGATTTTAACAACAGCTTGCATGAATGAACACAGGCAAGTTGGGCCACCTTGGTGCCACCAGCACTGGGGACATGCCTCAGGAAAGGAGAACAAGGACAGGATGATGCTAGGTCCCTGTGGCAGCACCAGCATTATCTCCCTGCTGGCTGTGATTGGAAGTATCACCCTTTAAAAACTCAACTGAGCTAACCTACAGTCAAGTTTGGGTTTGGAAGCTGCAGACTATACAGACTGCAGACTTTACAGGCCTAGTAAAAGCTTAGTGAAGGCAAAAGTACACAGTAATGCATAAAGTAAGATAACAGCTTAAAACCTTTCTAGAACATATTAAAAGTCATTTCATAAACATAATTGAAACCAGCTGATTGGTGGAGTGAAAAATACTGTGGGAAATCAGTAGATAAGGATACAGGCAACAGGATGAGAAAGATAGGGGGAACTTCCTGTATGAATGCATAGGCAGTTGTACCAGGAATCCTTTCTACAATCTCCATTATAACAAAACCAAGAAAGTCTTTTCCTCTTCATCTTGTGTGTTCACATTCCTAGTTCTTCTCAGAATCCCAACAGACTCTTCCAAATAGCAACCAGTCACATCTATTTCTATTTCATGGACAATTCGTGAATCTGCTCTTGTTCAATCTGTTTTAGAAACAGCCAGAGACCCATTGATCCTAGAATTCCAAAACATGAAAGAGTTGTGGAAAATATTCTATATAATCTCTTGGGGTGAAAAACACAACTAGTGAAATGCAGCATGACTTTATTCCTCTCTGTGAGAAAAGAGGCTCTCTCATTCCTGTCAACCTGCACAGGGGTTCAATACCAGAAAGGCCTTGTTGAGGGACAAAAGAGAGAGGCAAGACTTGCCAGCCCTGCTCTGCATCTCCCTGAAGGGAGGAGCTGCCCATTTGCAAAACTGGATGTACAGAGCAGAAGGAAAGAGCATTTAAACCATATGAAGAACAGCAGGACACAAGGGAAATTGAGCAAGCATCAAATTTTGGTTCTGCTGCACTGTCGGTCATTATGGGTCATTACTAGCATTACTTTGGAGGAAAAAAGCTGATTTGCAACTCAGTTGATGTATGTGCAACACAGTTAATAGTGGAGTAGTCCTCAGGCAGCAGAGCCTATGGATCTTGAGAACCAGTACATATTTGGCTGCATTAATCCAGAGCCACCTACAAAATGCACTGGATTCCCACAAAGATCGGTCATTACTCTCTCTGCCCTCACCAGGGCACTCTTCTTTCCAACACCCCTGCCTGTGACTGTTTTAAAATCCCACCTCTTGTCAGCTGGCTTGTCTTCTGAAAGTCATTTCTTCCTCTCTCCAAGGAAGGACATCAGAAGAAGGGAATGTGACATCTGCATTTCATCTTGCAGAGAAATGGACAATAGGAATGGGCAATAGGAAGGAAAAGAAACTGCAGAAAGTTGTCCTAAGGCCTCAAATAATTCCATACAAAGATAGAATGTGATGGGCTTCATGCACGCTAAGTGCAGGACAAGTAGTACTTAAATTTCTGTCATGTCAAAGGTCACCAGAACTCTTTGGGTGTCAGCAACACTACCTGAGTATGTGAAAAATATTTAAACCCCACTAGATTTACAGTGGTGGTTTTAACAATAGATCTACCAGGTCCAACAGGACAGATGTGCTCACAGTGCAGGGTAGTAGGAATAGTCAAGAAAAAAGGGAATTCTTGGCAGTATCTACTATTCTAAAGAAAATCAGTATATTCTAGCAATTCAGTGAGCAGAGTCATCTGCAGAACAACAACTATGTTCCAGTAAATGATATTAAAAATTAATATAAATTTGGCATAACTGCTCCAAAGTATTAAAATTTTCATTGCATGAATAGATATTCTGGAATCAGCTTTATAGATGTTACAGTAAAAAGAGCTGGATTTCATAATGCCCTGAATAATTACTAGTCCCTAGCTAAAACGTAGGAGATTATCTACAACAAATAGACCAACAGAAGAACATGACAAGCCAAAAACATCCACTTACAGACAGCATAAGATAGGCAGAGTGTTAATGAGAAGGCAGGAGTTACTTAGGTCAGGGTGAATTTTTCATGGAATAAGGCATTGCTACAGGTGCCTGGCAAGTTTTTTAACCTGTATCCCAAAACCAATAGAGTATTTGTCCGACATTCACTGAAATTACCTTTCTAATTGGTAAATTATAGACCACAAGAACAAAACTCATGTTAGATACTGCCACATGGATATTATGTTGTGACCTGAAATAGGTAATTCAGTGATGAGATGATTCAGTGGTAAGAATAACAAGCAATCATACACTCCAAAGCCAGGTGGTTATAAAATGCCAGCCTTTTCTCTTTCCTTTCATTATTTCCTTTCATCTGATTTAAAACATGGCTTCTTTTCATACTATTTTGCAGTATTTTCATCCAATTCCAGAATATACATCATCACAAAGTTTACCTGATGCATTAAGCACATATTGGGGTTGTTAGAGCACTTGTTACTCTAATCACCAGACGGTCATTTCATGTTCCTTTTTACACAGAATATAGTGAAAATGTGGAACATCAAACAGTTTATTTGATAAATTTACGGGTTTAGAATAATTACAACAAAATAATAACAACATAATTACAATTGCAGTTACTACAGGATCTACAGAGCTCTCTCTTTCCTCACTGTGTAATGATAAGTTACTGGGCATACAAAATCCTACTCTCTGCAAACAGACGTAGTAGTCAGGCACAGAGGTTATTAGCAACTCACAGATACTCCAGAGTTAGGGCTGCATCCAAATCTCTGAAAGTGAGGCATACAATCGTATTTTTCTCCAAAAGAGTAGAGCTTTAGGAATGAGATCTCCTACCAGCTTAGCAAACTGGTCTCTCAAAATTTCTCACACATCTGTTTGCTTTTGCTCCATAAATACTTAATAAATGGCCTTTAAATTTAACTCTGACTGATTAGTTTTGGGGTCGTTTGGCTGAGGAATTATTTTATGCTTTGGCAGTTCTAACTTCCTTACTGTTGAGATGTAAGACTGAAAATTTTCTGAGGATGGAAAATAAGAGTCTGAAACTTCTCATTCAAATAATGATACAAATGCAAACAATTCTGTTTATCAGTGACTCGTCTTACAAACTGCAGTATTATATTAAGGTACCAGAATCGTCTGTAAACCAATTAGCATTTTAGAAACCAGGTAGAAAAGATGACTCCCACTGCTTCTGGTCCCCAAGCTAACTTGGGCAGGCTTAATTAGAGTGTCTGTGCTGGTTTTAGATGTAATCTAGGACCTAACAAATTCCATTCAAACTGGACTAGCACATGAAGGTGGCCTGGTCTATCAGTGCACTTTGACATCATCCAGTTTCAACAATTTGAAATAATCCAGTTTGCAATATCACTTTCTAAAGCTGTGAACTCTTAAACATTTACCTTTAAGACTAAAACCAAGAAGGGAGGAAAATCCCCCCACACGCAATGATTTTAAAAAGGTAAAAGTCTCTTCACTGCTAAGAGGTTTTTTTCCTCCAGGAGAAACTCTGGAAAAGATGGAAAACACTGATATTCTAAATGAATACCCCTGTGCTCAGTCACTAGAGCTCTAAAATATCAACCTGTGAAGCTTCTACCAAGAAAAACTCACTTATTCTTTCTGCCCTGGGAGTCACATGATTTAATAGCTCATACAAATAAAAGAAGCAACTGGCTAAGACATAACTTTTCTCCAGTTTCAAGGCACATGTGGTTGGGGGTGTTTTCCTAATTTTTAAATAATTTTTATGACCTTGGGTTGTTTCTAGTAATACTCAAATATACCTTTTCTACACCAGCTGTTTGTCATCTAAGCAAAAACATAGGAATAAGGGCTAAAGAGGGAAATTAAACATAAAAGGAAAGGAGCAAAATTTATCCATATAGTTAATATTTATACCTTGGATAAACGTATGGCTTATTATCATTATTTCTCAGTGTTTGGTTCAGTTTGAACACATCAGAGTGAAGTTTCTTCCATTCCAACTCATTTTTTCATATCTCAAAAGCCATTGTTTGTTTAGGCAATGCTGCATTAGCCCTATTTTTCATTGGCCACTGCTAAAAATGCCTTCCTCCATCTCTTGATGCTCTTTCCGCTAACCAGCTGGGCCATAATGAAAAAGTACCATGGGCTGATGATGTGCTATCAATAACTGTGCAGTTCAGTTTCAAACCCCTATTAAATCTTTTTTGTAGTGCTGTCACTATTACTTTCCCTCTATTCTCACTTTCTCAACCACTTCTTTAGCTGCAGTATGTACATTTTTTTTCCTTTATGTTGCCTCATTCCAAGGCTGGATCCTCAGGCAGTGGCAACTGCCCTATCCACATTTCCTTTTGGCCTTCCAGCACAGAACCTGGCTAAATGTATTTTTCTAATTTCACCAGATCATGTGTCAAGTTTTCATTTTTCATAGCAGCAATAAATATTTCTGTTAAAAGAACTGGAGTGATTTTCTATTACTTGGCTGATTTTTCTTCCACACAGGGTTCTGACCAGCAGAAATATAGCGAGGGCATCATCAGGGACTAGACTGGACACTTTATTATCTTTCAAGTTTTTATCTTCAGTCTCATTACTATCATGTCTCATAGTACTAAAAGTGGGCTAAAACTTCAAGGCCTTAAACTTAAATTTCCATCCAAATTAAAACATTTCATTCAGAAAGCTTAATTTACTTGTAAATGTGGAACCATAAACATGCAAAGTGCCGTCTTTCCTGCCATCTTTCAAGGATCACCACACAACTTGGACAAACAAACAGGACAACGTGATTCAACAGAAAAATAAGTTTTTAAGTTACTAAAAAAATTCTCAGTTTCGGCACATGTTTTCATATATCTGAATCATATAAAACTTGTTCTGTGCAATTTGTCAGTTTTGGTACTTTCAGCCTTCTGCCAAGAATCCTAAGTATGGGAGACATGGATGATAGATATTTTCTTGGGCTTGATATAGAAAACAGAGGAGGAAGTTTTTCTCATGACTATGAAGAGAGGAGGTAAAATGGAATATAATCTTGTAACAGAAAAGTTCACTGAAATAGTTGCAGAATTTACTAGAGTATAGACACAGTACAACCAGGAAATCAGAAAGTAATTCATTTAAGCAGATATGGAAAATGAGATGTAAAAGCAGCAGAACACTGATCAGGGATAAAAGGAGGGAGCCTAATTGTATTAAAATTGAGAGAGAGATAAAAGAGTAGAATGATTGCTAGGGAAGTTCTGTATTTCTAGGTCTTGTTTAAATTGTTTTCATTCCATATTGTATTCAACAAGAAATAGAGAGCAAGTAAAAATCTGGGGTAGTAGCAAAAAGCAAGCCAGCTACAAGAAATTGAACAGAAAGCAAAGACAGAAGGTCCAATGATTATATTCAGCATACTGGAGAAATTCCTCAGGGCATACACAGAAAAACAGCAGCACAAAGACTGTGAAGAAAGTGCTCTTCATTAACCACACCTGTTCCACAAATAGCTAGACAAGGACCAAGTTTCGCTAATTTAAGCAAATCTAAAAAGATTAAGGGGGATTTAGTACAAGAGAGACAAGCAGATCCTCAGCTACCCAAACTGACCCAGCAGCTTGCAATGTAAGTTCCTGAAATTGCTGTTACTGCCTGCTCCGTTACAATTTGTGGCATGCACTCACTGAAAAGAGAAAACCCTGTACAGGGAGTTTTACATATGTTTACAGAAGCACCTCTCCCACAGATCTCCCAAGGCTTTAAAAAACACATTTTATTTCAAGGAATAGTGCAAGAAATTTCCTGGAGTGTTGTCTCCCCTGACACACCATACTGCTTGCATGGCCTGTAGATGGAGGTGGAGATTAGTGAAAAGATACCGGACTCTGTGTTTCAGGGAAGAATTGTCATGTTGGCTTTTTCCTTTCCCTGTTCCAGAGGAAATCTTTAATACTGCCCTACAGTGTTCCTTCTAGACTACATATAAGGTTCAACTGTGATTTTTCCAAAATGGCTCATTTCCCTCCTCTCTTTCCAGTCTCAGATGTGAGTTGTGCTCC
The DNA here is from genome assembly GCF_021018805.1 of Prinia subflava. Lineage (NCBI taxonomy): Eukaryota > Metazoa > Chordata > Aves > Passeriformes > Cisticolidae > Prinia > Prinia subflava. Next base: position 101,264,460 of record NC_086248.1, read on the forward strand.
CAGCTTTCTGCTGGATTTGTGGCACAGCCCTGCACATTTCAGTCACTGAGTCAAACACAAACAGTCCCCTCAAAAACAGCAATAAGCAAACTGCCTATACTATGCAGGAGATCCTCTGGTGCTAATAGATGACAATCACGAATTGCTTCTGTGCTAAATATTATATTGAGCAATTTCCTAATTATTCTAATTGTGTCTTTGATATCCTTAATTAAGTGTGTTTCCCGAGTACTGTCTGAAGCTTCTTTTCCCTGGCACATCCCCTAGCTCATCAATAGACTTGTGGGAAGTAGCTTTACTACCCATAAGCAGACTAGAGTAGTATTTCTGTCATTGCCTCATAGGAAAATGAAAGAACAGAAAATAAACATATGCACCATTGTATTTAACAACAACAGGACATTAGCTGGAAACAGAACTGAGCTCAAAGCACTCCAGACAAGGCTCCACCAAGCCCTGTAATGGGACTGTCAATTAATGAGCTGGCAGTTTTACTTTCTTCACACTGCTCTCTTCAAGGCTTTTTAATCCATAGTTTCAAAGCCAAAGGCCCCTGCACTTAAAAAAAACTTGCGCATGAATGTTACCCATGTCTCTTTATTCATACATCCCCTGATGGGCAGGAAATACATGGAACTTGATTCTAATGTGATCTTCTTTCAGATTTTTCCTTTTAATACTCTCTGAACTTCTACTGACTCACCGTGTTTATGGGAGGTAGCAAGCAGAGCTCCTTCATCATTAGTGTCCTTTGATCCTGCTTTCTGTCTTGCCTGCCCTCTCCCTCATACGTTCTGTACATCCTGTAAGTGCCCTTTGATCTCTCGCCACTCATCGCCCTCTTTCATTCTTGCACTAGGATAGAAACTGTCTATTCCAAAATTTTATTTCCAAATTTACAGGTGGACCTCTCTTCTTGAAATAACCTCCACATCTACAGTAACTTCTAATACTTTGAGGAGTTACTTGTTTTGTCTCTACAAGCTTCAGTTTATTTTCTTTCACCTGCAGCATTATTTCCTTTGTGAGGGCAGGTTTTTCTAGCCTATGACTTGCTTTGCTCTTACATATGCTACCCTGAGATATGTATGTATGTATGTATGTATGTATGTATGTAAGAGATGTCTGGAAAGGTTGCTAGTATTTCTTTTACCTCTATACATTAATTCTCATTTATTGGAAGGCAGCTGGGGAGTTTGGTTTGGAACCTGGCATCTCTCGCTGGACCACAGGTGCTGCACATGTACTTCTTATCTAAATACCAGCTGAAGGAAGGTGCAGAAGTGAGACATCTGAATTAATCAAGTGTTCCTACTCTGAGTGGAGAACATGCACCATCCTCTTGAAATGCTACTACTGAAGTAGCATTTACTGTTATTTACCAAATAATTCTCATTTCACTGCCTGGAGACTCCCAGTGTCATCGAAGTTCCTGATTTTGTTTTATTTTACTTACAGAGAGGGCAGAACAGATGCAGCAGGGGCAGCTCTCTGTAGGAAGCCCTGAAGGGTAAGTGTGCCTCCTGCATGCCTACCTGACACCTTTACTCTTACCCAACAGAGCCTCGCAAATCCAAGCTGGTGATCCCATAAAAACCAAACACAGAAAGCTCTAACAGAAGGGCAACATGCGGAAGGATTGAGGATTTTCTGTGATTTTCACACATGAAAACAGAGAGCTGCACTTTCTGGAGCCTGCTGCAGCCTCCAAGACAGATTTCAGTGCAATCTCTTGCTTCCAGAGCTGTTAAAGTCCCTCCCAAGCAGCTTCTTGGATGAAGAACCTTTTCCTTCCCATGGTTCCTACAGAATTTTAGGCGCCATAGCTCATCTCTGGAATACCACCCAACTAGGCTTGCTAAAACCTTGATAAATGAGTGCAAACAAACTGGCAGTGAACACTCCAGCACCTGGAGAGCTCAGCTCTTCCTGCCAGTGATAAACCATGTCCCAGTAAGTTCCTCCAGTTTTGTGAGGATTGGGATGGACAGTCCTACAAAGGAGGCCTCTGAACTTCCACCAATAATGCTCATACCGTTTTAGAAACAGCAGCATGAGAAACATAGAAATAAATGCCCCATGGACCAAAACCCGAAAAGATATTCAGAGTACAGAAAGTCCCACAGCTGTCCCTGGCAAAACATGGACCCACACTCTTTCTTCCACTGATTTTTAATATGTTGCCATTTGCTTTTGGGCATTTAATACAGACTGTTCACATGCCACTTCCAAATCTCAAGTCTCTCTATAGATTTGCCTATTTTTTCTGACTTAATTTTCACTTGTTTTCCTTTCAGGACATATAGGTGCTCAGTACAGGTTGGTAGAAAATATCCAACTCTCTTGCTTTCAAAAATTTTAATTTTTCAATGCCAGTAAGCAGGACACCTCCAATTGAGTCATTCAAAAGTCTTTTTTAAACAGCAATTTGAGGAGATGCTTTCAAACTTTTTGTCTGCCACATACTTACTGTGATACCTAACAGAGAAAAATGTGCCCACACTGAAAAAGGAAAATTGAAATGATACTTCTAAGAAGCTTAGTTAGTGATCAATAGCGACAGGTAGCTATAAACACAGTAATGGAGACCCTCTCATATTCTTTCTCATCTGGTGCAGCCCTCCCAGGACTGCATTTCAGGAAAATTAATTTGTTCCAACTCCCACTCTGGGCAAGTTACCTCAAAAACAACAAGAGACAGAAAAACACAGACAAAGAAATATCCCATAAAGAGAAATATGAACAGCTGCAATGCTAAACTAACCCAGCTGTAAAGAAAAGATTTTCAGAAAGGGGATTTTGAAGTCCATGGAGTAAAATAAGAAGCTGCTCCAAATGGAATCTTCTTTGTTGGAAATGAGTAACTGTAGAGTAAGAAGTCACAAGAAAGAGGAAGACCAGAGGGAGGAGACAGGAAAAATGTCATGGAAAATGACTGGAAAATAGTTCTTCTGGAAAATGACTACAGCTTTGACCATTAAGACTCAAGATTCTCTTTTTTTTTTCCTGACATATTTATCACTTAATAATAGTGTGTTCTCAAAAGTATTCTCAATAAAAGCAAATCACAATTCCCATCTGAAAATTTCACATTTCTTGACTTCTTAAAAAACCTTTCCTACATAAGAGGTTAAATTTTGTACATGCTTTGTTGTGTACAAAGACACCATTCCTCAAAAAAACAGTACTTGGAGGTATGGATTTTAAATTCAGGAATATTAAGCACTTCACACACAGATAATAGTTTAATCAGGACCACTGCATAAATATCAAGGCTATCTTTGAGGAGAAATTCAGAACTGCTACTCTGAGCACTCTTAGGCATAACTTAAAATACAAAAGAGCCTATCAGAAAGTAAATTGGCATTTATAGTTAAAGTTGCTTCTCATTAAAAGAGCATAACTGTAAATTTACTAGAAAGGAAATAAACATAAGCAAATAAGAAATCTAAATATCTTAAACAAGCTATAAAAATTAAATTAAAATGTACTAATTAAAGTGAAACTTCATTAGCCAATAATTTTATAGTCAGAATATAAGGGTAATAGTATAACAATGAAGAAAAAATGCAGTTTCATAGGAGTAAAAAATAAAAATTTTTCTGAGTCATGGTAGAACTGACAATGCAGCACCATCAACTGAATACAAATTAAGTTTCAGCATTCAGTTTGAAACAGATAGGGCCCCAATCCTTATTTGCTGGGACCCAAAAATTTAAACTTAATTCATGATGTGCATGGGAAGACAAAACCAACATCAGTTTCTTTAAAAAAGGTATCACAATGCTCAATGCCTTCTTGAATTCTTAGACATTAAAGAGCTAAAATATTTCTTCTCAGTGTCACTGCACCCTGAATAGGCTGAGTCTGTTCCTTACATCCCAGAACTCCAGAAAAAAAATTGGAAGTTTGTCAGAACCTCCTTATCATTCAAAACTTTCATTCTGTGGAGGAAATACTGTACCCATTTGGAAAGTGTATTAGTCAAGGCTTGCTCTGCTTTTTCTGCTGAAAAATACAGATTAAATGGCATATGCAATAGCAGCTCTACTTATTAGATGAGGTAAGCAAATTTGGGTTGTTCTGGGAGTGATTTTTTTCTTCTGGGTTTGTCCTACTTTTCACCTTTAGAATCTGATAACCCTAGAACAGAGGTGCCACACTGCTCCTACATTTCACTAACAGCCAAAGTTCTGGCTTTGGTTCTTGACAAAAGCACTTCTGTTACTCACAGTTTCTAATCCACTTTTAAGGAAATATTACCACACAGAAGACTCTTTGTCATGGTGAGACAGCCCAGAGCTGCACTACCTTTGCTTTGCAGCCTCCATTCCAACCTGTACTGTAAGTTTCCATGGAGATTTGTGAAGAAAGAACTATCCATGCTATGTCAAATCTGGAGATGACAAATATTTCCCTTTCAGGAGAGTGAATGAAATATTGAAATCAGAGAACAAAGTGTAACAGACACTCTGGAAAGGAGATATGATCAAATAAAATCCAATTGAAAAAAACCAGAAAATTTGGAACTGGAGTAATTACAACCAAATGGACTGAGATGAAATGAGGGGCAGTAGAAAGGACCAAAACTTGCCAAAATTACAGCAAATCCTGAAATCAGGGAAGAAATGTAAATAAAGAGAGAGAAGAGGAAACTACAGAAATTAAATCTTAAAGATAAAAAATGAAATTCTTCCTTTCAAGAAAGGGAATGAAATCCTGAGATTTTAATGAGGATTAACTGGGCAAGCTTTAGTCCCTTTCCCTGCACTTGTCGCCATCCCATTCACTTTTATTGTTTTCTCTTGGTTTTAGAAATTTTTTTTTTCTTTCTTTCTTTCTACATTTCATTTCTTCAACTTCTTCTCCTCTCTCTTTATTTTCATTTCTTCAAATATCATTCTTGATATTTGATCATATCTCCTTTCTAGATCATTTGTTAGACTTTGTTCTCTGATTTCAAGATTTCATTCCATTTCCTGAAATATTTTCCTTCCAATATTTAAGGAAACAAATCCAGAAGGAACATCTTGCCCTTAAGATCCATTCCTTGATTCATAGTTCTGGCCTCCTGTCTGATCTTGGGAAAAGTTAACATCTTTTAGCTGCAGTTTCTCTTAAATTATTAATAACTGTTCTTCCCTTCTACCACACTTTGTCGGTCTTGTATACTTTAAAGGTATGATCTCCAGAACAAAGAGGGTCTGGTTAAATTTTTGCACCTCACTTGGAGAAGAAAAAAAAAAGAATGGAAATGTTAGCTTGAGAGTTCTCTAAAGGAACCACAGACTGAGTTTCACACCGTTTAATGCCAGAGTGATAGCTTCCTACAAGCATGGTAAAAACTGCTGATCTGAATCAAGTTTAAAGTAGAACCAGCTTAATTATGGTGATGCATGTTTAATCATGTAATGCTAAATAAATGATTCAAACAATTAACTGCATCTTGTAAGATACTCAATACACACAGAGCAACACTAAGGTGCTTGCAAGCATTACATGTGGTTTGATTTCTTATACTTTGGGGAAAGCTCTATACACTGGCTATAAACTGATCTAAGATTCTTGTCTAACATCACATGGAAAATTTAAATAGCATGGATTGAGGCAAAGGGAAGCATCTAAAGAAACATTAAATGCCAATCATTCTATTCCAATGGAATGTAACTCCTCCTTCTGCACTGAATTCTTTTTAGATTTTTGTCAACATCTTACATTTTACACCCATAAGAAAGTAATTTTCTCTTTCCTTAAGCTTGAAATACAATTTCTATAAGGTTGCCTATCAGCACATTTTTATCCTTTGGTTTCTTTTGACATAACTTCATCAAAGTAGGGCTCAGAAAACTGAGCCTAAAGAGCAGTGCAAGATGAAATGCTGCAGAAAATGAATATTCTCATTTCCCCTTAACATTGCAATATATATTAAAGATGAATTGGAAGAAAAAAAGTAATTTTATTTACCATGCTTAGCCTTGTTCCTATTTTTAGCTTAATGGAGATTAGGGGTAGAAAGGCAGTTAAAAGAGTAGATTTCACAATTTTATAACATTCTAATTTACCAACATTTCATGGTATATACGTGAAAGTTGAAATACGAAAAAGTTACCAGTGAAAAACTACAAATCCATCTATGCCCTTTCCTCTTTAAAACAAAGGATCTTTAGAAATAAGGACCATTTCCTTCCTTTCCTGTTATTACCTCACATGTATTTTTCTTCCTTTTAAACCCATTAGTGTATTTTCATACTGTTACCTTCTCCGGTGTGTAGGGCTGGCAGTAAAATTCCTGCATGGGAAACATCAGAAGATTTTTGGAAGACAAAGTGATGGGAATTCTTTGAAAACTATTTTTCACAAAAGTTCACTGATGAACTAAACATTGCAGGCCTGTGCAACTTCCAAAAATTAAAGAGAGATGAGAATGGTAAAGCAGTTCCATGTGTATTTTAAACTGCAGCATGGTACATTTGTTTTGGCACTTAAATTTCTCATTTCCCCAAGGACAAAGTGTGCACATCTCAAGTAATGGTGCCCAGATGCTCCAAGGATATGGCTTAGTAGTCAAGCTTCTTGCTGGTATAAACTGGCAGTTTTCTTGAACTCCCAGATGTGCTGTTGAAAACTCATGAGCTATTTCATCCTCACCAACTTCAACAGGTCCAGCAGTCTGCTTAAGCTACTTTTGCAGCAGTGATATTTACTATTTTGATTTTGAAATTTGCTTCCTGGAAGCTCACAGTATTTATCCAAAATGCATTTCTTTGCAGCCCTTCATGCCATTAAAAGCCTGCTAGTGAAAGAAAATATTCAAAGAGCATGAACACTGCCAAAGTTAACGTGATACCAAGTCAAGGAAATATTTACAGATTTCTTTTCAGCACCCACCAAGCTTTTGTGTCAACATATTTGAAATCAGTGTAATTAGCAGCAAGTGGGGCTTCAAGGCTGTGATGTAGAAAAACAGCCTAAAAGAAGGGAGGGAGCTTTCTTGACTTGCTAAAATGATTAGGTAAGAGACTGGAAGTGAACAAGCAGCACATGGCATTTCCAGAGTTACACAAGTTTAGGAGAAAGAGCTGCTCCATTAGTTCACTTAATAGGACATTCTGTCACCCCTAGCTTCTTCTGAGGCTCTGCAGAAGAAAAGAGGAATTATTTTCCTTTAAATAGAATCAAAATCTAAAAAAAGAATATATAAAATAACGTAATTATGAGACTGAGTTTGTTGCCAGAATTGCTAAGACTCTGCCTATATTTTAGGAACAGTTGCATTATCAATTTAAGGCCATAACCACTATATATGTTCAAACCTAAGGCAGCTTATATGAAAAATGTACACTTCTTGATTCCCAAAGGAAAGGGATTTAGTATTTTCTTAATCATCACTGAAAGTCTACAGCAGATGAAATTCATCTGTTTATTCTGGTCACTACAGAATTCAAATATGAATGTACCTTCTCTTCTCTAAGATTATCTAAGCCCATATCAGACAAAATATATCCAATTCTCTTAAAAATATAATAAAAAGGAAGGTGAGATCAGTGCAAGAAAGGGGAAATGGAAGGGAAGAAAGAGGAAGACAAGAATAAATGTGGGAAACATTATTTGTAATAAAACTAAAAAAGGAAAACCTCTTCTTGAATTAAGAAGCAACACTTAACCAAGTAATAATTCCATATACTCATAGGAAAAACATAATTATTCACACAATGCAAAGTTCTGAAATCATGGAGTTTGCTGTAATTTGATTCAAAGCTTAATAACTCATGGGTTTTCATGAAATAAAGGCCCTTTTTTGTCTCATTTGCAAACAGAATCTTGAGCACCTACAGGACAGTGACTGGGCAGAGCACATTAGGGAAGGATTATCTTTTCTCTTATTTTCTTATCAATTTACTCAAAGGAAAATTACAGTGGAAAGCTCATCACACTGGGGAAAGCAGTTCAGGGTTTTCAAGACCAACAAAACACACCAGCTTGCCCTTTACTGTGGAAAGTAAACAGTAATCCTTCTGATTAGGATTGATGATGAGTTTTAATCTTGCTGCCATTGCAGCTTCTGACTTTCTATCTTTTCCTTGTTCCTTGATTTCCATTCAAATTATTTAATGAAAGGACAATAAATTCTTGACCTTCCTCTCACTAGCATTCCCCTCTGACATTTGGTAATGCTCCCTGATAGGGCACTGTGCCTAGGGGGGATTAATATTGTATATTAACCTTCTAAACTAAACCCATTAGAAGAATGTAAATTAAGCAAGCCCTCTTGCTGTACTTTTACCTTTCGATAATTCACCATTGATAAGATTTCTGAGGCTAATCAAGAGCTTGAGGCTTTCTTTTTCACGTGTAGAGCATTTTGAATGTTTTCTGATATGCTACATCTTGTTCTGCCTGGGACAATCACAAAAGTGTGTTTCAACCCAACTCTGTTGTTGCATAAAGCAATACAACAGTAGCATGTTTTGGTTGCATTTTTTCTCTTCTGGTTTTTTCTTTTTTTTTATTTTTTTGAGGTTACTACCACGGATCATGGTGCCAGGACAGGCTGCTGTGGTCTGTGACTGGCTTCATGCATAAGGGAAAACATGGAACTCTGTTGAAATGTTTCTGCTTGGACTATCTTATGCACTTTCAGGAGCAAACTTATTTTTCCTTTTTTAAAATCCCAGGAGGTGCTCAGACAACCACCATGATTCTCAAGCTCAAATTAATTATATTCCTAGTCCATGTGTTGTATTTCACCTCTGAGTTTGCCACCTTCAGCTCCCAGCTTTCTGACTTAGGTATTCTCCACCCTGCCTGACTAAATATGCCTCAAGTGTGAACTCTTTGTTTGTGTATCATCTGTGTATTCTGCCTCTATACCTCCCAGAGGAGGGCATGTGGTGGCACAGTCAAATCATGAAAGTCTAAGCTGCTTCCAGGACTGGAGTTGGCTGGGTCAGTATTAATTTGTCCTCCAGTTCATTAGTGAGCACAGGTACCAAATGAACAGATGAGATATCTTCTGTACCCCAAAGGGGTAATAATTCCTCAGGGTATCAGCCAAAGTCTTAGAGTCATCACATCATCCTAATTTCTCCCCTGGTTGATAAATCACAAGACTTAAGATTTCTCCAGTGTCACTTGCCAGAAAAGAATCCTCCACCCTTACTGTCATTGCCTCTACAGAAGAATTCCCCACTAAAAGACAGTTTTCTTTTCTTTTTTCAGTATTTGCCAAACCAAACCAGGTTATTCCACATCAGCCATCTTCTCTCCTGCAGCAGTTGTCATATTCCCGATACTTACACTGCTTTAAACCTCACCCGTGTTACACACATTTTGCTAAGCTAATTCTAGAAAGAAAGGAAAGACTTCAGACAGGAGTCATGTCTTCCCGTTTCCAGGTCAGGTTAGGGGCACACCACTTAGCTGGTTTTCGTCCATAGATTGCATAACAACTTGATTTTGTTTTATTTTTATTCCTAATGAGAAAACAGCACAGAATTACAGCAAACTTCATCAAAGTTTAATTACATTGCCATTAAATTATCAATGCTTTCAAATCAATAGTAATAGAGTCTTTTACCCAGGGCATATGCCAGACCAATTGGCCAAAAACTACCAAAAATAGTCTCTTTAACATATATAAATGTTGCAAACTTGTTTTCTTTCATTTTGGAGAAGTTTGTCATGATTTTGAAAAATTATCAATGACCCTGCAAGGATTTTTTGCAAATTATTTTGATCTGAAGAATACAGAATATTGACAGCTGCTGCTGAGGAACCCTTTGACCTGTGCCTCTCTCCTGTAAGGGACAAGGCTTCAGAACCCCTTCGAAGACAAACTCAGTAAAGACAGGGCTCCATGCACATAATGCTGTGTGAGCCCATGAGAAATTGGACTGAATGACTGTAAGACGAGTTTTTATTTACATATTTTTAGACCCCTGCTGTTCCCTAAGGAATGCCAGGGGATGAGCAGGGTAGTTATGGAGAGTTATGCTTCACTTGTCATGGTGCCTGTTTGCTTGAGGGCCCTTCTCAAGCCTGTCTGGCCAGCTCTGGCACCGCAGTGGCTTTCGGCATGGCCAGCAAGGCACGCAAGCTGGACCGACCCAGTGAGTCCTTTCTGGAGCAGCACCAGAGGACACAGGTGGAAAGAGGCAACCAAGGCAAGGAAGGAAGGGAGGACTCTGAGGAGTCATCAGAAGAGTTTATTGTGTCTCTGGCAAGACCTCCTCAGCTCTTGGATTCTGCTCTAGCAGGGTAACAACTGGCAGCCAACAGCAGCTTTTACAGGGGGTGGAGGAAGGGGAAGGGGCACAGGATCAGCCAGCCAGGGGTGATTTGGGAGCGGCTCCGGGGATAACAGGCATCCTCGGGAACCAACCCAGTAGGGGAAGGAGGGACCTCCTCTGGTCCTGACTTGTCACTTGACACCCTCCTTAGAACTTTCTAGCTCAGGGGAGAGGCTCTGAAATGACAGGCAGGCTCCCGAGGAGGGGGAGTAGGGGATTGACAGGTAACCGGAGGAGGGGGAATTCCAGGGTACAACCAAGTAGAAGTGGGAATAGGGGTACAAAGAACAAACCATTTAAGATAGTAAGCTCACATGAAATAAATTAACAAAACCACACCATAATATTCACTGAACTTCTTACATTATATAAAAATGCAGAGAACCAAATAGAAGTACAGACTAATTTTTGTAGACATTTACTGAATATTTCTAAACAGTTCTGGGTTACCTTTCTTATATTTTTGTCTAAATGCACTTTATGTGGCCAACAATAGTTTCAGCTTTGAGAAGCTAGCAACCCTGAATGTGATTCGTCTCTGAGGTATCAGTCTTTTAGCAACAGGTTATGCCATCTTTAGAGTAGTTTGACACTTCCCAAACTTTCCTCGCTTGCTGCTTCCTGATTATCCTCTTTACTACAATAATAAAAACTTGCCCCTCAGATGTCATTTATAGTAGCTCAATAGAATTAATGCCTGTGAGTAAGCAAACATTCTCTGTTTTGTTAGCCATGAAGAAGATGAATTTTCATTACAACACATAAAAGAATTTAGTTCAACTTCTTTGACAAGTTCTGTAAATCCATGGGGCTGCTCTGAATTTGCAGTCCTTTGGCTCTACCATCCACTTTCCATTCACTCACTAGGAAACCTGAAGGAGGGTGGAACAAGGTTTTCAGAAGGGAATAACATAACTTTCATTTAGCACATCCTGTTAGGTTATTTAGTTTCACTATAGCCACTGAGACCCTGGATTCAACAAGTAGTCACCATTCCTCCGCTGATGCTGGGCCTACAGTCAGTCAAGTGGTCAATACTACCATAGATAAAGATTTCTAAGTGATAGACCATTCAGTATCTTAGCAAAAAAAACCCCTTGATTTCATTGTGATGGATTATGACACAATACTGATCAGTAACATAAGCAATAATGGACAAAGCATTAAAAAAAAAAAAAAAAAAAACCCACACCTGCTTTACTGAGAATTTCACATGTGGTAATGCCAAAGTGGATAATAGGACAACTGCCTCCAGTCTCCTGAATAGGAAGGGTTGGTTGCTCGCTGACTGACAATGAGAATTATTTATAAGAGTCCTTCCAATAGTGACTGCAGATTAAATGCTTGAAACTCAAACCAGTGGATTGTCACACCCAGGCAGACACGTCAGTGAGATCCTGGTCCATGCAGGGAATTAACAATTGATTTTCATCTTTGTATCTCCATCACTGCTTAAATTTGATGGCTTATTTAGTTTGTAGACTGTATACAAAGCTGTAATTTAATAAAACTCAATCTAGCACTGAATGTAAACCAACTATGTGGATTATTTAAATCCCCCTTTATTTTTCAGCTGATGATCCTCTGTAAAGTCATGCTGAATATGATGCTAATGCCTGGTTACAGACCTAGAATGTTAAGTACCTGTTCTTGTGGGATACAGGGGTATTTTTAACAGCATTTCATGGAGGTTTGTTCTATTTTGAATTCTATAGACCTCAATCTTTCTCCCAGCTATCTCACAGCAGAGCAGAGAGAGAGTTAATTAATTAGGTTCAATGTGAAGTGAATCGGGCGTGTTGTTGAGGAGCCCTCAATGTTTCAAGCATGCACACCTGAAACACTGCCTAAAGTAAGCTAGTAGCTGCACAGAAAGGAAAATCACAATGTAAAAACAAAATGTACAATGGAATTTTTTATTCCTCACTGGGTTTAGGAATCTAGTCTTTGTTTTCTGACATGATAGGAGGATTATTGAAGAGACAAAAGTGTTACAGATGTGAACTACATAAATATCCACTTTCTTAAGGCTGCCCTTGAGAGTAGACACCCAGAAGGTATAGAATACTTGCCCTCATATTACTTCTTGGGATTTTCCCCTCTATCCTTCTCCTGTAATATCTCCTTTATCTTGTCCAATGGTTTTTCTCACTTTCAATCTCCCTGTTCTCTCCCACCACTTGCAGGAATGGGATGGGAGAGGGAATGGAGTGAGCAAGCAACCCTGTGGGTGCCAGGGTCAACATACCATAAAAGAAAATATTGTATCTTCATCCCTTTTTCACCTTAAATACTTGATATACTGTTCTCTAAATATTGCTGAGATCATTAATATCTCTGAAGTCAGAATGAATTTGGAAACCAGCTAGCAAATATTCAGGTTATCAGCATGTAAGTTGTAATGACAAACTGCATTAGCTACAATTCTATTTTTTTTTTTTTTTTTTTTTTTTTTTTTTTTTTTTTTTTTTTTTTTTTTTTAAGTCTGGTCAGAACTTAGCTCAAGGCAAGACTTGGTTCATATGTGAATATCTACAAAGTTTATTCACTCACAGATTTTCACCCAGCTCTCAGTCTGGTTTAGAAAACATCAACCATCAAAAGACAAAGTCTAGACTTAATAAAAGGGCTGTAAAAATGAAGGTGGAGAAGAAAACAGAGACTCAAACTTTACATCAGTCTCAGAAATCTTTATACATCTAAATTTAATTAAAGTGTTGAGATTGACTTCTGAGGTTAACACAATTAAACCTTAATAAGAAGACTATAAAAAGATCAATGAAAGCAAACTGAGTGATTACACATTTCCATAGTGTAGGTAAATTGGAACATACTAACTTTACCGGGAAGCAAGTTTTCTAAATATGCCCACCTAAAGGAAAAATAGGTGTAGCAGATTAATAAGATTGGAAGCACATGGTCAGCTGTGCTATGTGTGGAAAATTACTGTTTTCTAAAGCTCTCAGATACATGCATACATCTCCATAAGGTGGTATGATTCTGTCCTCTTCTAATTTTGGAAGATGAGAGAGTATCCTATTGTTTTTTAATTCTTTTATTTCTTCAGCAAAACTCAATCTTGAGAGATGAAGAATAAGGCCTGTAAGAGCAGAGAGACTAAAAGACAGGAGAAATGTAACAAAGATATACCATGGACAGAAATTAATAAAGGCTAAATTGGGAAGATTCTTTTTTTGCTTTGCTGCAGGCATTTCATAAGAAACATTCTCAGCAAGACAGATGGGACTTAAAATCTGAGTTCAAGGGTGGCAGAAATATGTTTCAGGATGCTGTAGAGGGACAACACAAAATAAAGACATTTGCCACCAGTTCACTGAAATTCAAAAAATTGAAAAATTGTAGATTGTAGATTGCAACTTTGCTGTTGCTGGGAATCTGTTACTAAATTCTACATGATTGGGAAGCTTAAATTACCATCTAATTTCTGGATGACTGTAGCCTTCCACTGAGAACAAGCGAATATTTACTTATGTTTCTCTCTCCCTTGTGTCAAAGTTTTTTTAAGCAAGGGACACACAGATCATTGCCTTAGTTCTGCTCCTGTTCCTTGGTGTCCAATATTTTCTGACAAATTTCATCTCCAGAGAGAGAAGGTAAATGTAAAAGCCAGGCCTACCTAACACCTATGAGCACCAATCACTTCAAATCGTTATGGAAATCTCCCAGGAAATCTTGCTGTTTTCATGAGGTAGACAGTAAATGAAGGCCACTGATGACATTTTCTCCTACCTACAAGCAACACCTATTCTGTGTCTTAGTGGTCTGCTAATCAGAGATGTCTTCAGGAGCCAATTTAATGGCTCTGAGGATCATGCACTTAAAATTCTCTGATGAAGTAATATCCTAAGGAGCTCAAAATGCACAAGGATCACATTTACAGAGCAAAAAGTGCAAAGTGACATTTAAAATAAACACATTTTAAGCATATATTGCTGATTGCAGCAGTTTTCAAGGAGCATTTAGTTCTTCCACTTTGCATATCTCTATCAGTGTGTGTGGCGACTTTCATGCAGGTCGAGCAATTTAAAGAAACAGAAAAGTCAGGTCTGATTCGATGTGACATCTGCTACATTCACCCATGCTACAGTCAAAGTGGCAATAATCTGAGCTGAACTGGAGAGTGCAAGCAGGCTGATTCAGCACTTCACCTGACAAAACCCAGCTTTTCCGGGTGTTTCTCTGCACTGTACAAGAATCATAAAAGTACCCCAAGTGTGACGATATTCCATATAATTCTAAGATACTACAATTAAATTGCATAAAATTCATATTAAAATTATCTTCTCGCTTTACTTGGCCAACTGATTGTTCATAATAATATAGATTGAAGATTGCTTCAAAAGCATTTAAAAATGTTGAATGTTTTGGTTTTGTTTAGAAGTAAAATTACATCCCATTAAATTTCTCTTTGATGTTCTGGCTGTGTCAGTATATGCTGTCCCTTATTTTCAAAACAAGGACATTTATCTGCAGGCGCACAAATCAATAGTGAGGATTAAAGATAAAATACTGCAGAAACAATCATGTAAATTATTGTACTATCAAAGTAAGGCTCAGCATGACATCTAGCTTTTGGTGTCTGGTTTCAAATGACTGCTGAAGATCGTTTTATTCAGCAGGAAACTTAAGGGAGATCTGGAGGGAAATGCTGAGCAAACCCACTGTAAAGTCTGAGCCACCAAGGAGTGATATTTAAGAATATTCTCCAAAGAGCAGAAGTTTTGAAGCCCTCTTTCAAGTTTTTGAGCACTTTCCTTAAAGACAAAAAACCCCACTGTGCCTGCCTTTCCTTTAGCTTACTTATGGTAAAGCCAAACCATTCTAACCCACTGCCCATTTTCTCATGTGTCTTAATTAGTCCTTCCTTCAGACATTGTTCTAAGCCATGCATGCACTTGAAGTGAAATTAATGGCCTGTCCTTTTCCACATCACTTTCTAACTAAAGGTACTGCATTTGCTATTCCATAGTCATATCCTTTCTCCCAAAATGCTTATTAAAGATACCCAGCCACAGTTCTACAGTTTCATGTTCCAGCTCTTTCAGCACTGTGTGATGGAAATGAGCTGGTCTCCTGACTTGATAGGATTAAGTTCTTTGTGTTCTCATCTAGAAAGTGATAAATTCTATTTCCATAACCTTACAGCTGCTTGCCCTTTGCTCAATGGTCACCATCCTAGGACTGCTCAATCCCAGCACAAACCATTCAGTTCAACTCCTATCTATGCTTGGATTATGCTCCCCTTTCCTTCATCATACAGCAAATTATTCAGGCTCTTTTTGGTTTCTAGGGCTGAAGAATATTTTTCCATTTCTTACTAATATTTCTTTCAAGATCTCTCTGTCTGGCTTGTGGCCAGTGGCTTGTGGCCATTTATTCCTGCATTCCTTGACTTCTTGTCAAATCCACCTTATGGTGAGAAATGTCTCCCTTTTGCTGTGTAAGGATTGTCCTCAAATCTTTACTTTCATTCTTTGGAGTTTATATCTTGACTGGTTTTGTTGGACATTATAACCAAGCACTACGAAAAAGTGAAGTAACACAGGAATAAACAATACGCATTTGTGGCATGACATTGGAACACACAAAAGGGTTACCTGGAGTGGCTCTTGCCAGGTGAAAAGAGGAAACCATGAACATTGGCAGATATGATAATACAAAAGAAATCCCAAGGATCTCAGGCATAACATGATTTATATATGTAAGACTTCCCTCTTTCAATCATTCACATCCAGAAAAACTCCACAGAAGCCAAAGGAATCCCTTTCCATTGACTATGGAGTAATACAGAGGGGAGTTAGGACTGCTGAAGGGAAAGGAAAACCAGTCAGAGCAGCCACATCCTGATTTCAGTCCACTGACAACCCCCTTTAAATGGATCACTTGCAAGCAGGAACTAGAATTGTAGAAATAGATTATACCCCTCTGTTCAGCTGCAGTAGCCCAATACACTTAATGCAACTCAAGGAACATTGAGAGGTGTATGTTTTATTACTCTGTTAAAGTTATGCACCACAGACTCTGGGGGAAAAAAACACTGGGTAAATCTCAAGAGTGTATTACACAAATCCATTTAAGCCTTTCCTGTAGC
The DNA here is from genome assembly GCF_021018805.1 of Prinia subflava. Lineage (NCBI taxonomy): Eukaryota > Metazoa > Chordata > Aves > Passeriformes > Cisticolidae > Prinia > Prinia subflava. Next base: position 101,280,861 of record NC_086248.1, read on the forward strand.
TTCTTGGCAATTTTCAGGTTCCTCATTAATTCTACTCACAACTCAAAATGAATCCATTGTAAGTAACAGTGCAGATCCTTCCTATTCAAATGTGGTCCTGGAGTCAGACCAGAAATCACCAAAACTGTCCATTTGAATTCAAAGGAGAGGATAAGCAACAGGTACCATCTGGCTGAAGAGGAGCTAATTTTTACTGACAGGGATGACATGAGGTATTACAGAATACCTGAGTATAAGAGAAGAGCTGAGAGAAGATTTCTCTCTGTGTGTGCTGCTCTGACAGCTCTCTGAAAATGCCCAAGTCAACTGAAGTGTAGTCATCCTCACTAGGAATAACAGCAGAAAAGTTGTGTAGAATAGACCTTCCCATTAAAAAAGAATTATTCCATCTCCAAGTGTTCTTGTCACTCTCAGTAAGCACTAAATCCAGCTGACCTCATCTTTGGAGTAGGAATAACTAGCTATGAAGGAGTCTCTGACTCCTCTGACTGCATACTGGGCTGGATGGAAGTGAATAAATCTGGCTTGTTGAACCTGCTGCTGGAAACAGGCTGCTGCAATCTCAATACCACTTTCCTAAAGAACCATCCCTCCTCTCCTCATGTATGCTGTCCCAACACAGCCTTTCAGGTGGCTCTTCCTAAGGTTCTTCAAGTCTCCCAAACTGCATGGCCTGCTCTCTGTTACCTGCCAGCTTTTTCCTTGGCTTTTTGCCACTGAAGGCCTCTCTAAGCACATGTTGACCTGAGCCACATAATTCATCTTGATCCAGCTCTCTTTTCAAAACTTTGTTTCCAAAATCAATTTCATTACTGTTGAAATGATAGGAGGTAAGGATAGTGTGGAAGGGGATCACAAGGAGCAAATATGGATGCAGATTTTTGAGGTCTGTAATACAATACAGACATTTAACAGCAGACAACCAACAGCTTACAGAAGTTGCAGCTTTACCCAATAGTGCTCTTCTTACCTGAATATCAGCAAGACTCTGTCTGGCTTTCTCACTGTGAGTAGCACTACCAACTCCTCCGCCATCAGGAAGACTATTTATTCCTTAGTCCCACCTACTACTATTTGCCTAATTATCACTTCTCTCCTCCTCTTCTTCACCTCCTAATCTGGCAACCTGAGCTGATGGTCATAGTCCCCTTTTTGTCTCTTCCGAATTTCTGAAGGGAAAAACAAGATCAGGTGTCTGCTACAGGTTTATCCTCTCAGCATTCGGTTCATTAAGAAAACCTCTCCTTTCCCTTGAATTAAATCCTATGGTGCTATGGGTGTTGACTGCCTTGTCTGACTGTTGTATGTAAGTATTTGTGTGTAATCAGAGCATAAATGGATCAGGTGGACCTTCTGGGATCCAGACTGCTCAAAGCTCCATCCAGCCTGGCTTTGAACACTTCCAGGGATGGAGCATCCACAGCTTCTCTAGGCAATCTGTTCCAGTGCCTTACTACCCTCGCAGTATGGGTTTAAAACAACTCCTCCTTGTTCTATCACTGTCTGTATAAAATTAGCTCTCCCACTGTCATGTATTTTATCACTATATCAGCTTTTCTGGTTTCTGTGATTTTATTTCCTCATTCTCTTTACTCAGATCATCCCTGAGCAAATCCATCTAACTTCTTTTGAGTTTGCAAGGGGTTTCCACATCCAGGACAGCCCAGGGTAACATGAGATTAGAAATGCAGATATTTTCACCTTGCCATAATCCCAAGGACCTGTGTACACCTCATATTTGTCTCCTCTTGCTCTTTGGGAAATCCATATATTGACCAACACCTCAGTGATTCTTCTTCAGGAAGGAAAGTACAAGTAAACCTAAAAAGAATTCCAAATCCCTCCTTTTCACAGGGTCTTTCTCTTTTTCTGATTATAATTTACCATTTCACTGGTTGTTTACAATGATAAAACCCTGCCTCATCTTCAGTTCTGAGTGCACATCCAGGTTCTGAAGCAATAGCTTGTGAATAATTTTTTAGTGAAAGACATTCCTGTCTGGCTACTGTCATGCTACTAAAATTCACTTTTAGACTCCCATTTCCATCTTGCTCACTGTAATGTCATTTAATTTGGCTTTTAAAATTCAACATAATGGTTCATAGCCATTTCAAATATGGCAGGAGATATCCTATTTCTACCCAATCCCTTCAATTACACAGCTTTTTTTTTGTATTCCTCTATGGGCTCCTTACTCTTTTACAAGTCATAAACTCATTTTTCTCCTTCACTTTTAAGGCATCTTTAAGGCATTACCTGTTCCCCAAAATCTTCCATTACTTGAAAGAGTATATTCAGTCCTAATTGGGCTTATGAACTTTCCCACTATCATTTCCTTGCTGTGATTTTTGGAATCAGCACCTTTTCATTTGTCTTCCCTCTATTCCTTATGACACCTTCACCCAAAACTGTATATTCTCTCAGCGGCAATATAACCAAATGAAGTCAGACACTGAGATAACAAAGCACCAATTTTCTGTTTCCTTACAGTCTCTAAGGTAGCTGCATATGCTCACCTATGGCCTCAAGCAGCAGCAACATCATTACAACAAGGGGTCATTGAAGTCTATTCTTTGCTTGTTGCTTTTGCCAATAACTGGGAGGAAAAAGCACTCAAAAAAACAGAGACAAAAATTAGGTCCAGTAGGAAAGTGCAGGTACAATCATTTGTGCTGAAAGGAACATTTGCACTACAAATGCATTGCATGCCTAGAAATATCTGACAATTCACTAAATTTAGAGGAATCAAAGTGAAATGATTACACTTCCCTGCCTTGACCCTCTCTCTCTTTACAAGTCAGCAATTTTTGTATTAGTCTAACATGATCTAAATAATGTGTCATTCTTACTTGGGTTATGTCAGCACACTGTGCACATGGACCAGGGCCCCAAAGCTACAGGGCTATTCCCTCTACGAACCAGATGGAAAACACATTCACAACTACATCTGGGTGTACCCTGAGCAGCACCAAAAGCCATGTTTTCAAAATCAACCCTCAAAAATAGTCTGTCAGGAAAAAAAGGGGGAGGAAGTACTTCTGTCCTAAGTGAAGATCATTTTGCATGCCATCTGCAAAGTGATAATTAAACACATCATTGCTTTTTGGCAGGGTAAGATATTTACAGAATGATATCTGTAAGCCACCTCTTATTCACATTCTTTACATTACCAGCAAGAGACCTTATACATTATTTTCCTTAAGAGTCTGCAATATGCAAAAAAGTTAAATTTTCTAGAACTGGCTTCTTAGTGTATAACTGAAGTCAAGTGAACGTCAAATGAATTATTTTCATTTGTTTAAAAAGTCACATTTTAAGTCATGATTTTGATATTGCACGCAGGTACTAGGCAAGAATTTCAACAGGTGCTTTCTGCTATACTTTCTATATCTTTTATGTGATTTTCAATCAGAAACAGCAAGGACTTCCTGTGATAAAAATTAAGTACCATTAACAATTACATTATGCAAACATCTTATTTTATGTTTCCCTAATCCTAGGCTTTCTATTTTGTATTTGCTTAATATGGTAAAGTATTGTTGGTTTGGGGGTTTTGTGGTTTTGAGGGTTTTATTATCTCTATGAATCATTATTATTACTTTTATAAATATGAAGAGTACTGCCACAGTATTTTACTGCTTTTATTAGAGATTAGCAGGCTACAAGCTACTGTAGAGATGCAAACCAAAAAAAGGAATTTCTCACACAAAGAGGGTAAAATTGTGTTTAAAAAATTTAAACACATCCAGATGCAGAGGAGACTTTTTGGAGGGATAATAAAAATGACAGGCAAATACCTTTAGTCTACTAAAGGTTCTTGGTATGTAGCTTCTCCAGAATCATCCATGTAACTTCTGTCTTCATGTATAACACCTATCAGGATATCTGAACAAATATGTTTTGAAACAGAAAAGATAAAAAAACTTTCATGAAACCAGATTCAGCTTGGGGATGGTGGGGGGAAGAAAAGGAAAGAAATATAGACCCCAAGCTATCCAACCTTCAACACACACAGTCCAATGGGATACTTTCTACTCCCTTCTTAGGAACACGAGCTTTTACCTTTATTACCCTCACTCCACCTGATGGAGTTCTTCTCCTGTCAAAGATTATATTTTCATTGCCAAGAAAAGGTTGGCTGTTTGATAGTACAACAACAAACCTGATTTAGCTAGGACATGCAGTAAGAAAAACAGCTATAGAGACATCATCTTAACATAGCTGGCTGAGGTCAACTGCAGATGACAAAAAAATATATTAACTTCATCTATGTCAAAGTAAGGATCACCTGATTCCAGCTGGGATTTTGACATAAAACAGCCATCTGGAATGCTTTTCCCACCATGAATGTATGCCGTTGTGGAGAAATGTATTTGTATTATCATTGGACACAGAGAGAGTTCACAGAGGCCTTTGAAGAGAGAAATGATATCCAAGACATTGACAAGACAGAAAACATTCCTGGCAGATGGAGGAATTGTGGATAGTGAATAGCTTGGGGTACACTCACACATCTCATCAAAAGGGCAGGAAACTACATGGCAGACAAGAGGAGGGGACCACTCATATGCTGGAGTGGAAGTGCTGGAGAGCAACATGTGGCTCTGTTGGGGAGAAGACATGGGAGAAAAAGGGATTAGGTAAGGAGAATTTCCTGTATTGCCCCAGCCAGCCACAAGTGGAGTCAAGCAGAAATTATCATGTATTTATGAAGTAACATGCATGTTACTTAATCAAGGCTTAAAGAGGTGAAAAAACATCAGCAGAACTCATCAGCTGGATACCACTTCTTTCCTCTAATGCACACAGTGTTTTAGGACTGATATCTCATTATAAATAACACTGCCCACTTCCCAGTCCATTATCACACAGAGTCTAACTCACACAAAGAGCACAAATATTCAGAGCTGGAATATCACATTGTGTTGTTTATCTTTCAGAATATATTTTTTAAGGCATCCCACAAGCATCTCAGCTTGAATTTCCACTAATTCATGTTCTATCCCATCCCAGGTTGCCTCTCAATGCCAAGTCTATTGAGTCTAACACCAACAGAGCTGAGTCAGAGACAGCCTGTTGAATCCGTGACCTCCAAAAATAGGAAGATTTAGAAACATGGACACCAAATCAAGTGACCAATGCAAAAACATCATCCAGGTGCTCAAGGCCATTCCCACATAGAATAAGGAGGGCCTTTCACACGTAGAACACAACCCTATAGTTATTATGTAAATGTTGTCATGCAGATTCAGTGCTGCTCAAGAATGTCTCTATTGCACCAGTTACACAATACTCTCAGCTGGTTTTTTCCCTCTTTACTTACTCTGCTTTAAAATAAATACTCTTATGCTTTGTATAAAAGGTCTTACTTGCCAGTTACAATGTGGTTTTCACATGTGACACAAGCACTGCCTCAATGAGCTCCTTGGTATTGTTATCTTGTTATTGCATGCATGTATTTCACCATGCAGTCTCTAGCTGTCATTAAATTTAAAGAGAGAAACGAGCCCCACTTTAACTGTCTGTCCCTTGGAAGCAGAAACTTGAGAAGATAATGAATGAAGAAACCTTTAAAGCTTTGAAGAGGCATGTAGCACCATAAATCTTTTACTGCCTCTTCTCTTGTATGTGCCTTATTTCTTCATTTGCAAAGGTCACCTCTCCTAGAAGCTGAGACATCCAAACAAAGGTAATGACTGGAACAGAAGAGGTTGTAAATCCCACTTCAATTTTGGTTCTTCCCCACAGTACAGAGTTGAAAGCTTTAAAGCAACTGTTCATCTGTGACCATGGAAGCCCACCCTTCTGAATATGCCTCTGGATTCCTGGAATTTGGACTGTGAACCAAGCCACCTGATGGGAACTTCTCGGTTTCTCTATCTCTCACCTCACATTTACTATTAAATAAAATCTGTACTATTGTCTTTGACCAAATGGTCTTGTCTGCACCTTAATTCAAGCAGAGGCATCTCTAAAAATCAGATTTTAACTTATATTACTACTATGCCTTTTACATTTATAACCTGATAGTCCTTGTGCTCTCTCATGCTACTTATTATATACGTAATATAGAAAAGCAGTGTATAATAAATAAGCAGTATAGGAAATCAGAGTATAATTGTTCTAAATTAATTAAGGTTTATCCAGGTGTTATTGTTCTTGCTGACTCAAAAGCATTCCTTTTCTCCTCCATGGTAATTCAGAGCTCTTCCTCAAAACAAGCAGGGAAAGCAAAATGGAAAAAAAAATCTGTTGTGTACACATCCACTATCTTTCATGCATGCAAACAACCAGTAGATGAGTATTTATATTTAGGATTAGAGCTTTGAATAGACAAACAGCAGATAAATGTGTGCCCTCAGTATCTAGGTTACATCCTTTAGGAATTCAGCCTAATATTCTCATTTTATTGAGAAAAAAAAGATTTGAAGAAACAACGAGAAGATGAGAAATGAGCTTACCTTAAAATATGGCAATGATACACAAATGCTTGCCAGAAGCACATTAGTTATATTCTTGAAAAGGTTAAAAGTTTAAGAAATGCAATATAAGGTACAAGATATAATGAGATGTAACAAGTGAGTACCAGGAATAGCTGTGTTGTAAGTCAGAGGACCGTGCAAGCTTATTTACAAGTCAAAGGAAAAATAATCACCGTCACATTCCCATAAAATCCCTTTCCAAAGCTCCCATTAACTATGTTGATGCTTGCTGCTGCCAGGTTGAAAATAACTTGGCCTTCGTTTCACAGAACTGATTCACCTCCACTTCTGACCCTTCTCCCAGGTGGGCTGCTGAAGAAGGCCCAGAGGCTTTCCCCTCCCAGTAAACCAGAACTGGCCATCTTTTAAAGGACTGAACCAGTTCCAAACTGACATTATGGGGAGCACCAAAATCTCAGAGATTTGGCAGTTTGTTTGGTTTGTTAGTTGGGTTTTGTGGTTTTGGATTGGGGGTTTTCTTGATGTTTTTAGTTTTGTCTGCGTTTCTTTCTCTGTAGTAAGTCTGGAAATTTTTTGCCACTACAGAGAGATCATATTAGATCATTTTATATTAGCAACTTCAAAACTGGAAGGCAGCAAAAAAAAAACAGCTGACAAGAAGGTGTAAAAGCAAAGCTCAAGGCCAAGAGCAGAATTTCACCGTGTCCTTGAGTGCTCTGTGTGCCTTGAAGTCTTTGATCACTACAGCTGTCTCGCTGAAGGGCCTTCAAAGCACCCTGTATATTCTGCTACACAAAAGAAAAGTTTTCAGTGCTACCCTCTGTTTGAGCAAGAGGATTTATATACACCTTATATTGGCAAACAAACAGAGGTGAGAAATGGCTGCAGCACAGATGTGCTGGAGAGCAAATGCAGCCAACAAGTGAAAGAGAAACCAGGGTAGCAGTGAATAAAGTGGGCAAAAAGTAATCTGCCCACCTCCTTGTTATTCTGCAGGGCAGCTCAGTTTGTCCAGCTTTATCAGCCTTCTTGCTCCTTGTTCACTACAGGGGACTAGCAGCACACTATTCCTATTTTTTCCTTCTTTTTTCAAGAGAGTTCACATTAATAGGTACTTTCAAAATTGTCCCAAAATGATCAGGCCTTCTAACAAAGAAACTCACTACACAGGAAGCAACAAAAGGAGTTGGTCAGCTGGGCTGCTCAGCAAACCAGAAAAAGAAATGTATCAAAATTTTAAATAAGAAAACTCTTTTATTTGTAATTCATTTGTGATTTGCCTCCTTTAAATTTTTGAGTAGCCCAATCAGGGTGATTAATCAATACCTTGAAAGTCCTGGGCCTACCAATTTCAGGAGCAAAATTCTCATTTTAGTTTCACCAAATCTTTGTTTTCACTTCCCTGTGTAAGGGAAGACCTCAAGGAAGATCACATATTTAGCAAACCTCAGTGTTTGACAGAGTGTAATAAACACTCTCACAGATTTCAAATGGTTTATGAATATCTGCATTAAATGAAATAAATAATTCCATTACATCAGTCCCAGTATAAACCACTTCACGAAGCCTGGAGAAGATACACAAACAGCAACGTGCCTAGAAACAGTTAAATACATAAAACCTGGGCTAGGGTGAACTGGCTTTCCCTCTGATAGTCACTGCTGCACCACTGAATGTGAGAAGTATTTTACTGCCATTCACCCTTCTCCTGCCATGCTCCGTGTGAGCCCCAGCTGATGCATGTGGCTGAGGTCATGTCTAGAACAGTGCCACGGAGTGAAGAGACACCATCTCGCGCTCCCTGACTGCAGTGACTGTGCTGGCTCCCACCTCCAGAGCTTGACAGCTTGACATTTCCCAACAGCCTGATGGATGAAAAGCACAATTCCTGCTCTTCTCCCTGACACCCTGCAGGAATGACTAGGAGCTTAAGAGACAAATCTGGCAAGTTCAAAGGACACAGATCAGAGTTCAAATGGTGTTTTCTGTAGCTCTGATGTTCTTATTTTTTACTAGGGTCTTTCACATCCCAGGAATGGTGCAGCATTTCTTCCTCTAGTTAATTTTTTTCTTCTATTCCTTATTCCCAGCCTCTAGTATGCCAGGGGTCTCAGTGGCTTTGTTGGAAAGGCAGACCATATCCTTCTTTTTGTAGGTGTATCTCAGTTGCTGCCTAGAGCACCCAGACACCAATTACCTGCAGGCTCACTCATGAAGAACTCACTGCCCATATCCCTACTGGGGGGATCAAATTCAGTTGAATTTTTGAGTCATAGGTAAAGGAATAAGGCTCAACAGAATTGGTTCTCCCAGTACGGGCAATCATCTTTAATGCTACTAATATTACAGATGTGATAATTTGAATTTACATAATCTGTCATCTTATTCTCTAGTCTGAATACATCAAAGAAAATGCTGAAAAAAGGACATTCATGAATGTCCACCACTATTTCTTTGGCTATTTTAAGTCCTTTTCAGCCCCTCTTGAGTCCTTTTGTTTGATTCTCCAAAAATGTTTGAGTGACTTTGTTTTCCTGACGAAGGGCTTTGGATAAATATTAAAAACCCAAGAAAGTGTTCCTGGCAACCAAGCTTCAGCTTCACCCACACAATTATTTAAGCCAGAGTGCTTACATGTTTGTCTAATGAAGGAGCAGGAAAAGCATTATAAAATGCTTCTGATCAATAGTCTGTAGGCACGGAGCTCATAGGCACAGAGCTCAAACACTGAATATTCACCAGCAATCAAGACAGCAAACATTTAAAAGCATTTGCTGGAAAAAATCAAAAACCTGAGTAAACCAAAGTCTGCTGATAGATTAACAGCTAACGTCAAAAGGAAAATTCTTCTAAGTGCTATTGTTTGCAAAGTATTCATTCCTTTCCAACTGTGAATTTAAGTTGCTTAAATATTGCCATAAATAACAGAAATGTTCTGGATTTAATATTTCTTTTAAGTTTATTGTTATAAATGCAAATACAATATTCCAATTAAAATAATAATTTGGTTTATTAACAAAAGATCAAATTACAGAATTTCGGTAAACCCACCAACAGCGGAGATACTTGACAATTTTTACCCGGGAAAATGCCAAGGGTGAACCTTGAGACACAGAACCTGGCAGTCTGCTGTCTCCCCCTAGGTTCACAAATTTGCCCAGTTCGGGTCTTGGTTTTTATACATTTTATTCTGCCCTTGGTAATATTTCCCCATATTTCCCTTTGTGTCCCAGCTAGCTATTCAAATCCAAGGGTGTCTCCGGCTAGGCTGAAAAGAGTTCTCTCTCTCTGTTCAGATGTTAATATCCAGTTTCTATAGGTCTTCATGGCTGATGAATGGTCGAGATATTGTCGATGGTTCTTGCTACAGTCACTGATGCTCGAGGAGGGAGGTGGCCCGCTGTGTTGATGGCCCTGCTGATTTCTTATCTCGATAGAGTTTCCTCCCAGCCTGCCCATTCATCCTTTTTCTATTTCTAAACAAGAGGATCTAGGGTGATGCTTGCCTTTTTGTTTCAACCTTATGTTACAAGACATGCTGAAACACACGTTCTCATCTATCACATGTACATATACAGTAATTTATAGTTTTCAATATATTTCATTAACTATAAGAACATGAATTAACATTCTACATTTTTCACAGTTATGAAAAAAAATCCTAGTTAGAAACCAATAACAAATATATAGATCTTAAAAAAGGGGACATTTAGGAGAACTTTGACACTTGATGTAACTCTTTTAAACCAACCACAAATGGCAGGAACCAATAGATCTGTGCTATTTATACAAGTGCAGCAGTGGGCATGAAAAGGAATGATATGTAATTGGATTTGTATATTTTCCTGTTCAAGCAAGATGTCCTCTCGGAATTTTAACCCAGGAGGTTTACTTTGCAAACGATGTGTTAAGCACCATTTATTTTTACCCTGTTTCTCTAAAATAAAAAAAAATTCAGCAGCCTCATGTGGATAATGTAGCATTACATTTCACTTGCAACACTTAAATTGTGGGTATGGAGACTATCAAAGAGACAGCTTGCAAGTAAACAAATTATTCATTTTGTTCCATGTGTTTCAAAGGAAAGAACCCACATTTACACTTCAGCACTCCAATCCTTCGGGACATAAATGTGATTGAGCAATACCTGGATATTGTTCAGCTCTGTCCATGCCTCAGTGCTTCTCTGGTTTGCTGAGCCATCTTGTGTGCACTGTTCACACTCTGCACTGCTAGGACTCCATCCAGGTGACAGTCTCAAAGCATTTTTGAAACACGAATGAATTAATTCTCACTCACCAAAGCAAGGAGAGATTCAGTGACTTCCTCAGGGAAACAAAACCTAGCCTTGATTCAAGCCTCAGGCTCCAGTCTGGCACTTCAGTAGTCTCATAGTCATGGCAAAGTCCAAAAGTTCTCTAAGTTATCAACAACATTCAGCTTTACAGCTCATCTTATTCAGGTGATGCAAATAAATGAAAGAGTTGTAGCTGCAGAAATGAACCTGATCATACCACTGGGACAGAAGTCTGATCTCTTTCTTCTTCCTAGACATCATACCATATTTTTTGATGTCTGCAATAAGTTGGGACAGCAGAAGGACCTGTCATCCCAAGCTAAATAACACAGCTAAAAATAAACATCACCATATTTTCACATCATTGCTGAGCTAATACCAGAAAGGCTGGAATTGAATTGCAGAGAAAGAACAGCATTGCTGTAGGAACAGCAAATGCCCTGATGAGATACGGCACACAAATCTAAGCCATCATTTCTTCTTTTAAGCTAAATGGACAGCCAGAAGATGTAAGGGTTAAAACCACTAAGGCAGATCAAAACACAAAAAGCATGCTACCTTTCCAAGAAATCATAGACTTTCATCCCCTTCTCTCCAAAGAACTTTAAAATGCATTTAAAGAAAAGAGGTAGAAAGAAAACAAGGCAGAACTTTGGTTTCTCCACATACTTTTAAAAGTCCCACTTTGAGATGCTCCTGTAGGCAGAAAGAAAGAGCATCAGCATGCAATGAAATACAGTATTGGCTGTTCAGACAACATCTAATGGGGCTATCACAGGACTAGAGGAACTATCAATTCTCAGAGTGCTTTCATTTATCTGTTTGCTTTCAGCCATTTCTAAAAAAGGTATGCTATTAAAACAATAAAATATGGAAAATACAGTGAAGGAAATGCAGCTAAAGGGTAAGAGTTACTGAAGGATATTAAGTTAACTATCCTCATATATTCATTGCTTTAGTACACAGCTTATTCTTCACAGCTGCACTGCAGCAAAAATACAGTCATCTTATCTCTGAACTCTGTATTCACTCTATTTTTATTTTTCTTTAAAGAAAATATTAATTTCTTATCAAGGAATGCCAATTTCTCTTAATTTGTAGGGTGTGTAGGGAGCGTATCTTCTCTACCTGGATGATATACCAGAATATCAAAGTTTCTGGTTCACTTCTTAGCTGAAGTTGTTTTCAGCATTAAGTGTAAAACCTTTAAGTTTCAAAGGTTGATAAAGCATTATCATGTTGCTAAAGCAGGAGTTCTGGTTGAGAACAGACACTGGAGTGAATAATGTTGTGGTAGAGATCATTCTTGAGATTTTAATAGAAACTGAGCTAGAAATAGAAATATGTTTAATAGAAACATCGACCTCATTAACTATGGAAACCACCTCCTCCCAGTAAGTTGCTTTTATCTATGTCCATATATACAACAAGTTTATGAGACAACGTGGGATGTGCTCCCAGATCAGAAAACAAATACAACTATTAATTATATATACAAACTGAGGATATGCCCTCTATTTTCAGTGAAGTGACTCAAATCTCTCCAAATGAAAGAACACAGGGTCGGAGAGTACACTCTACTTAGCAGCAGAAAGACAGAACAGTTACAAAATGTCAGATTATCCAACTGTTTCCAATCTCATGCAACCATTTTCTGCACACTTTTTCCTTCTTAAAAGACAAAGCATGTCTTGTTAAGATGTACAGCTCTTTTATTACATCTCCAGTCACTTCCAGTTTCACCAAGGGGGTTGCAAAAGGTGATACCCAACACTGCAGTGTGTAGCAGCATGTGTTGAGCCCTGTAAGCATGAAATGAGATGGCCTGAAGAGCATCACCCAAAGCAGAAAGGGCTGAGGGGCAGCACAGACTCATCTCACTGCCTCTGCCATGTCAACAACACAGTTATTTTAAGCTGCTGCACAGTGCACAACTTTATAATGAGATTCTGATTTCATTCTATTAGTGTTTGTTTGAAACATCTTCACTGTGACCAAAGAAGTTAATTCATATTTACCAAGGTCAGTCTCCATTGTTACTTGTGGCATGGCCATATCAATTCCCTGTCATGACTGAAACCCATGCCACCAAAGAGCATAAACACCAAAAATGTTTGCTAGAACAGTTAAGAAATGTGCTTCAAGTTGCAAAGAAAGATTTGGCCTTTTACACTTTATTTTTTCTGAATATATATGATCAGATTTTTGCTGCTTTTTATGCCAGGGTTGTTCTGAACCTCACTTACAGCACCTTAGCACTGTTTTCCTCCAAATACATGGAAGATTCAATACTAAAGACACAAATATTTATGTAAGACAAAAGGTGACAAAGGGACAAATAGAAGCACAACACTTGCTCTTGAAGTGCCACCTTGTGCCAAACAGATTGTGCCAGATGCAGAGATCAATTATTCTGCAATATTGCTAGCTGTCTCCAGCATTTGTTCAGGATATTCAGTGGCAATGAGTGGAGGCCACAGGAAAAGAAAAGCAGCTCATGCACTAACTGGGCTTTTTGGTGTTTTCAGGTTGGCAATCGCCTCTCACTCTAACAAGCAGAACAAATGCTAATGGGCCCCGGTCCATTGCAGCCAGGGGAAGAGGTCAGGCTGAACAGAGAGCTACAGAACTCCCTGCAAACCAAGCATCTATTTAATCAGCACAATGAGGCCAAGCACATTATCCACAGGCAATCATATTGTTTCTCAAATACACTCTGACATGTTAAAACAATAGCCCAATGCAATGAGAGGCTCTTTGTGCTACTGTGGGATACTTGGAAGCTGTGACTGTCAATTTTGTGGATTTGTGTCAAACATTCAGTGCAATAACAGATGTGAGTGATACCCCCTTCAAGTCTTCCCATTAAATGAATTTCTGTGACAAAGTACTTCAACAAAGTCATGCTGAAATATTTTGGCAAAAGTGTCACATAATAATGCTGAAGATCTCATGTAAATTACATGATTGAAAAAGGCACCAGGCAAAGCAGAACAAAAGGGTTGCTCCAGCAGGTCTTCCTTATTATTTCACAGGAAAAAAAAATAGAGTGCCTCAGCTCAAAGAACAACTAAGTAAAGAGAAATCTTTAACATGTTCTCCATAATTTTTGTATCATTTTCCTTTTCTGACCTTAGGGGCAGCAAATACCTACAAACACATTTATCTTATGCATAAGTATGGGGTCATTTCATTAGTAGCATTCACAAATATTTCTACAATGAGATGTGAAAAATATATCTAGTCTAATAAACTGACCTAATAAATACAATAAGAGCTTGTCAATATAATTCTTAATAACTGCTGACTCATTTTTCTTAAAAATTTCGAATATGCCAATGTTTTCTAATCCAAAAAGCAGACATTCATTCTTAACCTAGACATTATCATAACCACAGTCATGTGAGCAGATCAAAAAGTAAATGTTGCTCAATGTGTGCTACTGCCATAGAAGTGTGAAATCAGGGATGAATCTGCCACTGATTGAGCCAAGGAAATTATACTGAGAAAATCAGATAGCATTCCATATTTCTGATTACAGTTTCCTACACTATGTCCTTTTTTTTCTTTACAGCCTGTTGATTCATTATTTAAGACCTCAAGATGTTCTTATTCCTTGCCTCTGAACACTACCCAATTTGTGCTCAGCTTCCAATTAGAATTTAGCTGAAGACAACAGATCAGCTGGAGTCAGAAAAGGTGCAGGTCCTGCTGGAAACACTGGGCCCTACAGATGACCTGTCAGAGCTTCAGCATCAGGTTTCCATGCCAACTGGGAGCACACGGAGAGGTACAGAAGGAACTGTCGTTGGGAAGAAAAAGTATCAAGAATTTCACTTCATCTGCCTTCTGGAAGGATCATTGCAAGGAGAATGAAAATTTACAAGCAAATATGATGTAAGGCATTTCGGCACGTGGCTTAGTGGTCAGTGCTGGGTTAATGGTTGGATTCAATGATCTTAGAAGTCTTTTCCACCCTAAGTGATTCTATGATTCAAAAAGCAAAAATGAAGCTTTCACCTCCCAGATGGTCCCACTTTCTAGAGCTCTAGCTTTAGGCATTCCAGGCACATCTGCTTCCACATGAGCCAGTCCCAAGTGTTTGCCATGCCCAGGTCAGAAACTAGCCTGTCCTATGTTTGTGCTGCTCAAGTTGACCTCTGGCCTTTGGGTCTCTCAACCCTGGATTTCAAACTGCTGCTGCCCAGGGGTGTAGGGGTGCCCTGTATCTTAGAGCGTGCTGGTCTCAGGCCAATCCTCTTCATTCTGTGGTTACCATAAGCCACTGTTGTGAGTCTCCTCTGCTTCCTTTCCAGGTGCGTTTGGCTCTGACCACATTAAAGGATTACTCAGGCAACAGAAGCAGAGCTGAAACAGCAGGCTGCAATGTGATGATAGGTACACTACGTGGGCAAGTGGGTAACTACCTCCCATTTTCAAAACTGATTCTCTTCAGCATGCAGTACAGGATGGACCCACATCCCACTTGGTTCACCAGCTGAGATTTACAGAACAGTCTGATCCCTGAAGCAGCTTTTTCTAAAGTCTCACAGCTGGTTTGGCCCCACAAGTCTCCCTGCTCTTAGCCCTGTCTAAAGAAAGATCCTTATTCCTTTACTATTTAGAACAGCAAATGAGGGGCCTTGACTATCTGACATCTCTGGAGGCTGCCTGGTGAGTTTCATCCTGGTCTGAGTTTGAGGTATATTTACATGACCAGGCAACACAAGCAAGCCAAAATGCATTCTGAGACAGAAATGAAAGTCTTGCAATGTGTCTTTGTGGGAATTCAGAGTTACATTTTTGACTTGGTTTAAGACAATTTACGGGGCAGACATGCCAAAATGAGTTACCTCCCCTTGTATTTTTAGCCCCTTCTCTTTCACCCATAAGGAGACGTGAATGTGAGAAGACATAAGTGAAAAAGAAATTAGTTTACTAAAACAGAAAACAGCAACAACCAAGATACCAGTAATAAGCATTCAACACAAAGGTGCTGAATGCCATGGACTCCCTGGGAGCAAAGGAAACCACATGACACAGAAAGCCCCTCTCAGCTCAACCTTCCCCCTGAAAGAGAAAAACAGGAAGATGAGAGTGTACAGAGAACTTCCAGCAGCAAATGCACCAAACTGACTCCATGCAGAGCAGTTCCAAACCTGAGGGGCCAGTTTCTGTGAGAAAAGTGAGATTGGCTGGTGGCTCCATCACCTGTGGTGGTAAGTCATAAGATATGAACTGTGGTAATTTGTTCCTAAAGTTTGTATCTCCTATCTCCTGGCTTCTCTAATGATCTCTGTCTCTTTAAGCCTCTGTTTAATTACACCATTCCCTGTTCATATCCTATTGGTCTATAATACCTTTACAGTTTAATGCAGCACCACAAAATAACACAGAGCATTTCACGGAGCTGCAACTACAGTACTGCTTCATTTGGTATTCCTATCAAATGGAAATAGAACCAGCAGACAGAAGTGTGCTAGAAATGCAAACAGGCATAGGGAAAATATTTGGTGTTTACAAATTGCAGGCTGCTTCAAGTGTTCCTCATTTCTGTACACATCTGAGTTTTGATAGCAGTTTAAGACACAAGTGAATTAATTGCACAGAAAAAATCTTCAAATTTTTCTTATTGCTTACTTTCAGGACAACCCCTTTTATCCATCCAGGCTGAGAAGATGAAGAGGTTGAAAGCAGACCTACTGAGATGGACTTGAGGGGACTGGTGGATGAAAAGCTAGATCTGATCCATCAGTGTGCATCCATAGCCCTGAAAAACAACTGTATCCTGGGCTACACAAAAGGAAGCGTGGCCAGCAGAGTGAGGGAAGTGGTTCTGCCTCTCTACTTTGGTCTGGTGAAACCCTACCGTGTTCAGTTCTGCGGTCCTCAGCACAGGAAAGACAGGGACCTGCTCAAGCAGGTCCAGAGGAGGGACACAGAAATGATCAGGGAGCTGGAACACCTCTCCTAGGAAGAAAGGCTGAGAGAGCTGGGGCTGTTCACCCTGGACACGAGAAGGCTTTATGGACATCTTATTGAGACCTCTCAGTACTTAAAGAGGTCTTACAAGATGGTGACAGACATTTTAATAGGGCCTACAGCAACAGAACAAGGGGTTTTAAACTAAAGAGAGTAGATTCAGAATAAATATAAAGAAGAAATATGTCATGACTGGAGTGGTCAAACACTGGAAGGGGTTGCCCAGAGAGGCTGCAGATGCCCCATGTTTCCATTCAAGGTGAGGCTGGGTGGGACTCTGAGCAACCTGATCTAGTTGAAGGTGCCCCTGCTCATTGAAGGGGGTTTGCACTAGATGGCCTTTAATGATCCGATTCAAACCAAACCATTCCATGATCTTTGGTTTTCACTTCCCCGTCTGCACTGAGGTCACAAGTCCATTACTGCTCTCACTTTCATCTTTCCAGTGTTGCTCAAATCCCTTCTTTCCCTCTGCTAACAAGCTCAGGAATACACTGGAATATTCCTTGCCTTCAATCCCACAGTATCCCATTATCCATAACTCTCTCCCATATACCCTTCTGCTATTTTTCCAAAATACTACTCCAGAATCAGCTTTCCAAAGCATCAACTCTCACATACATTCTTCTAAGAAAAATTAATCTCCAAATAAGGAGATATAAATCCCATGAAGGTGGCTTTGTTATTTCACTGTCAAAGAATAATCTCCATTATGCCATGAGCAACTTGTTACACAACTGCGTGACAGCATTATTAAAAGATTACATTTAAAATTAGCTAGAAATGTTATGAATCTAAATAAAATATCATTTGGACACAATTTCAGAATTATAGAAGATTTGTTTTGGCAGTGCTTAATATAACCACCGTGCAACTTGGTACTGAAAGAATGCAAGTTCTAATAAAGTAGTAATTTTTTTAAAGATATTAGTTAAGAAATTACTGTATTATGCACAATACTGTATCATCTGTGTTCAAATGACATCATTATATAATCTTTGAAGCACTGTAGGACAGTCTAGCTCAAAAAGAGTCACATACAGACCTTTCAAATAAACTAGCATTGAGATTTAGAGACATTGCAAATAATCTATCAGCCAGAACCCACCCCACTTCTTTGTCTTAAGTGCTCAATGAAAACACACAGAGAAAATAAAAGCAGACAACTGCAATAAAATAACAACTAAACAACCCTTTCCAGATATAAAACCCCGTGAAAATATATGAGACTGCTGGAAACATTTGACATTTGTCCTGTTATGCCTAAGTAACAAATAGTAAGCATGAAGATAAATGTCACAAGCAGGTGAGTTTCTGACAAGAAAATATTTTTGAAGCTTTTTTATAGGATTCTTATTTAACTATGAATTATAGCCAGCTTGTATGGCTCATGGTCTTCTCTTTGCACTTTTTCAATACACCTAAGAACGGAGATCACATAGCCTCTCCAAACAGACACTGGAGTGAATAATGTTGTGGTAGAGATCATTCTAGAGATTTTAACAGAAACTGAGCACATCCAACTCATTAACTATGGAAACCATCTCCTCCCAGTTAGTTGCTTTTATCTATGTCCATATATACAACAAGTTTATGAGAAAATGTGGGATGTGCTCCCAGATCAGAAAACAAGTACAGCTATTAATTATAATATATACAAACTGAGGATATGCCCTCTATTTTAGGTTATTCCACCCTCACGTGTCAGGGAGTGTTAGATACATTCATAGTTAAAGAAATAAGAAAAAAAAAAGAAAAAAAAAAAAAAACAACAAAACAAACCCACCCAAAAAACCCTCACCAAAAAAGAATTTCCAAATTAGGTATTTGTCAATGGTAATAAGATCTGCCATTTGTCTCTTCCATTCTGGGCAAAGCAGCACCGACAGTTGGCCTTCAGTGCAACACCAACAAAGTAAAAGATGCAGAATAATGTGATCCCAGACCTTATCTCCAAGAAATACCTGTTTGAAACCTTTCCACAAGTACTGGCCATTAATTAGAGCAGCTATGGATATCCAATAGAAATACTTTATCATTTCATAAGTATTGTGTTCATTACATCAATAGCTTCCTGTGTCTGGAAGTTCTACAGTTAAATCAAAAGTTGTACTGAAAAATATTTTATCAGTTCCACATTTCCCTTTTCAATATAATGTTTATGTTTCAATACAATGTTTATTTTAATCTCCTAATTTCAAATTGATTCTTCAACTGAAGTTAAACATATGTAAAATAAAGCAATTAGGTATAAAACTATTTCAAGGCAGTGCCTCCAATTTTCTGCATTGTCCTTTCTTTGGATATGGATCTTAATTCCCCTAGCCACAGGCATTCCTTTTCCTAGTGAAATGCAAAAATGAACCACCAGTTACTCCCACATGGCCACTTTGCCTTATTTTCTGTATTGTTCATAAAGTAATCCATTAGGGATACATCCTTGTACCTCCTACAGGTGTTTTTTACTGTCTGATATTAATTTACAAGGAGGAATTATTTCCCTTCCTTCCTGCAGTTTAATAAGGATTAGCCAGTGCAGTTACTGCAGAAATTAGCCAAACAAAATATTTCAAAAAGTGTACTTTTGTTAAGTAACAAACTGTTTTGACAACATGCATGCTCAGCTCTGGAGCTCATGAGTCTTCTCACAGCTGCTGAACCCATGAACTTTGATTTTCTCTCCCTAGAGGTTATTATAGATTTCCATGGGTTTGTGCACTGAGGAAATCAAGACTGTATTTTCCATCAATTCCAGCCCTGCGGAAGTCAATAATCCTAAAAAAGGGCATTTAAAAAGATCTTGCATGGGCTTTGTTGTAGCTGTTCACCTATTTTTATCCATTAATTATAAAATACTGTGCAATTCAGGGGGTAAAAAGTCAGTTTAAAGGCACTGTTGGAAGGAAAACTCAGCTTTCTGCAGTCAAAGAGCTGGAAAATATTGAAGCCCCCCAGGACAGTTCATGATGTCCATCTGAGAGCCTTTGCGTTACTTCACTGCAGGAAAACCTACCTCAGTGCCCATAGTCCCCATGACCTCCCAGAGTTCGAGCAGGTCCTCCCTCTTGAAGTAACATCCTGACTTCCTATATTTCTCTTTAATTCAGCAGAAGTTTCTCTAAGAAGGAGGAAGAAGTCAATATTTCAGTCAGATTACAGTGCGGTACTTGAGGCTTTCAGTGAGAAAACAAAATACTCAATGGATGCTTCTAGAACAACATTCATTTCTGTGCTGTGAAAGCATCATACCATAATAGATAGTCCAGAAAATCCATAAACAAAGATTCTTTGTTGTTCATTACTGTATCTCATTCTGCTTTCCCACTAAGACCTGCCTGTCAACATCATATATTCCCACCATTCCCACCAAAGTGCAATTGGAAATTTATTTGCTTTACTATTATTGAAGGAAAGATTTCAAAAAATTATTTTCTTTGCTTTTCTCCTGGCAGGAAAATTCCCACTCTGGTCAGCTCTAATGCCAAATATAGCATGGACATTTATGAAGTGTAAAATAACCCGCAAGGGAAATTTCACCTAATTTAATCTAATTTGATAGATTACCAGAAGTTTGACTTCTACCATTGTACTTCTTAAGTAGTTCAGGCTTATTCAGAGAATCAGGGCTCATGTAAGACACAGGAATAAAAATTAATCTGGTGTCTTGCAGTCAGGGGCTCATTCAAATAGATTTTTGAATTATCTCCCAACATTTGTCAAGTACACAAAACCATAAAGCACTTACTCAGCGCAACTTCACAACCTTTCCCTGCCAATGCTCAACCTGCTTGCCCTATATAGGATCTTTTTCTCTGTACCAGGAAAAATTAACAGACTATTGCCATGGGGATGTATAAGAAATAATTCAAAATTCAGTGGAAAGTTATTATGCAGGAAGCATTCACACAAGCACACTACAGACAATAACAAGGAGATTGTGGTTAAAGGAATAACAGGAATATTTTCCTTGAAAAAATGTGGGAGAGAATCAGAGCAGAGATTGCCACAAGAGCCAAGACTAAAGAAAGTCAACATGGCCTTTTGTTAGCAGATTACTGAAAAAAAAGACCAATAGAGCTACAAAATCAGGCCAGGGTTCTTCAGACACTATTTTAACCTATTCTCATGTTAATGTATTACTTGTGGTGATTCAGCTATCAGAAATTACTTAAGTAATTTGGCCCACTTGCAATATTATCCTTATTTTAGCTAAGATGAATGAATAAAAATTGATGATGTGCATGCAATGCTTAGGAGATTCTGTTCTTCAAAATCACACAGAAATACTCAGTGATACTTCCAGATTTTGTTTCTACTGGTATTAAAAAAAAAATCAGCTTTTATATTTATGACACATATAGGATTACTAGATATACCTTCATTTCAAAATAGGAGTTGCTCATGATAATCTATTTTATCTGGAGATGCTTTTATGCTGTTTCTTGCAGGTTCCCCAAGTGCTTCGTGCTGCAAATGCCTCATTGTAATCACACCCAAATAATGTAATTTTCATAGACTTGACTAAGTTTGTGGGGTTTTTTGTAAAAAAAAAAAAAAAGACACCCTACCTTATAATTCACCATATTATAATTACCACTTATAATTCAGTGCTTTTTACTGTGGAAGCTTCTTGTATTCCCCAAAGATGTTTAAATCCAGCTTTATTTTATCTGGAGGCTCTACAATTTCAGGACAACCCTTTGGATGGTTTAATCTATTACTTTCAAAGTAATTGAGTAGACCATACATGTACCAACATCTAAAAGATGCATGGAAAATTTAGATGTTCAAACTAGTTCCAAAACAGATCAATGTAGTTGAGGTGCTTCATTTTGTCAGAGAGGGTTTAAAAATAATTAAAGTATTTTAAAATAAAGATAAAGATATTAAAAATAATGGAGATATTTAATATTAAAATTAAAATGTTGAAATATTGAAACAGAATGGAGGATTGGACTGTGCAGAAACACAGAAAATCTCAAGGCCATTTAGAGTTTTCTATCCATCAAATTGAGCTTATCTTTTTCCCTCACTAATGTTTTTTAAATGCATTCTATATAAATCTGTTGCCAGCCCAACAGTTTTAAACTATAGATTCAATTTAACTTGTTCCCTATCACACAATTAAAACAAAATAACAGCAGCAGCATGGACAGGAGCCACAATAAAAGACCTTTTTGTTCACTGTCTGCAGGGAAGGAAAGCATGAAATGTTGATGTTCTGCTGCCTGGTCCTGTAAACCAAGTAACCAGATCTATGAGACCATTGTCATGGTCAAGGGACACACTGGAGGGAGGGAACTTCATAAATCACAAACTTCCATTTCTTTATTTTGTTAGGCAATTTCTCTTCTGTTCAGCACAGAAAATATAGTAAGGACTCTACTCCAGTAATTGCACTTAAGGAATAAGGTCAGTAGATGCATGTTGTGAATTTAAATACGGTTGATCTGGTGGATTCCAGATGAAGTCTCCAGTTCCGGCCCCCATGGAGACAACTGGTTCTTGTGGAGAGACACTGACTGTTCCTCGTGTGCTCAGTTCCAGTCCACAGGTTCCAGCCCCTGACCATTTAGCTCTGAGCTCAGCTCTTTACCTTGATCTCTCCTCAGACAGCACTTTACAGTAGTAAAATTCCAAGAGACAAGGAGAGGAGAAATTATGTCGCCTTGTTCTTTTGGAATTTTTTAGCCTTCTGATCGTTTACTTTATCGGAGTCAAGATTCTCACACTTCTAACAGTTTCTTAATGTAAAAATAGCTCTGTTTACTTAAGGGTAGTTTTTGTTTACATTCCTTTTTAGAGGAGGAGAAGAATTGATTGACTATCTGTTTGACCAGTGTGGTTGGAGGGGTTGTGATCCTATCCTCCAATCCACAGCTGGTACCACAAATGTATAATTATGAAAGAAAGTAAAGTTCTGCCCCTTCTTTCCTGCTGGGACATCTGTGACTCGCATGGTTCTTTCATGTCCAACTGTGTCAAAATTACTCATCTCTACTCTCCTTCACTCCCCACCCACACCGATAAAAACAGATTAAAAAGGGGGAATTTTGTTCTGCAGAGATCTTTCATTGAAATAAAACACAAAGGGTGGAGCTATATTTTTCTATTGAAGGATTCACAAATGCTTTGAGGGATAATATGCAAAACAAGCATTGATTTCCCCTTCAAATTTCAAGTACATCACATTTCTTTCAGCAGAAACTGAGATAAGCTGTGGAATTATTCCGAGAACAAATTCTACTGACCTTTCCATAGTTATTTTGCAGCAACTCCAGTTACATCTATCACACAACATAAAATGCTATTAAGAAGATGTTGGGAAAATCCCAGCAGTGGTACAAATATGTGTGTAAACTTTTAACTCATACACTAAAAATATTTGTATTTTTACAAATGGGGGAAAAAAAACCCAAACAGAATGGTATCAAACTATCAGCACTGCCAGTAAAATAACATTTTACAAGGCATGCTAAGTGGCTTTCCAAAACTGGGCTATTCGTCATATATATGCAAACCAATAAAACTATTCTGTGTGCTTCTCCCCTCAGATTCACAGAATATTTTTATCAAGATACAAACATGACAAGCAGATTCTCTCTTCACTGAGAATACTACTGACTCATTCCATATTGTGCATTTATCTCTTAATATTGCATTTTTCTCTGCAGTATGAGGAATAGACTTAAACATTACAAAGAAAACTCTACATCCATCTTATCCAAGTCTTTCTCCCTAGCTTAATGAAAAGAAAACAAATTCCAAAATCAAATGAGAGAGAAACTGCACCAAGGTATCCTTTAAGCAACTAAAGCAGAACCTTATAAACCTGCAAGACTGGGTTTGTAACATGGATTCCATGGTAATTTATCCTAAGCAAGTACCTGAATGTGAATTTATTAGGCTTTATAGACCGGATCCTTGATTCTTATCAGTGAACCATCAGTATTATTCAATTAGTGCAACTTGTCTTGACACCTATAACAAGAGCTTATTAACATTTAATTTGTCCAGAAATAGCTATTCATCGATGCTATTCAATGGAAATATTAGAAAGTCTCAACAGACAAGTTATATACAAAAGGAAGAGGGAAAGTATTTCTCTTTCTATATAATTATATCACTACATATATATCACTATAAATATATCACTAGTACTACCATTCTCATCAGAAGCTGGGCTCCTCCTTTTGACCAATTCAGTCATTCAACAGCATCGATATAAATGTATGAATAGTCTGCTTATTGAATTTAGCCATATAAAAAGTGAACAGTATGAAGTTTCTTTGTAAAATATGCCCTTTTTCAACTACAAATTTACAAATATTTGGCTGCACTATTTACATGTCATCAAAGAAGTTCTTAATGACAATGCAAAAGGACCAGAAACACAAGGACTAGTAAGAAGGAAGCTCTTTTTACCTTGCGTTTCTCAGGAACATAAGGCAAGTGGGATAAAGAACCCCTATCTAATTTTATATTCATTCAGGGTGTAATGAGAAAATTAAAGACAATGGAAGTCAGCGAAATAACCCTCAAACATTGTTTTAATCAGGCCCTTTTTTAGTAAGAATAAAATAGTGATGAACACAGAATGTCCTCACAGGACTCACATTTACTTCTCACCTTCCAGACAGAGCCATCCCAAATGTATGCACAATACCCCTTGAAAGATGCAAAAATGCTTTGTTCTCTAGAAATGTCTCATTTGGAACTCTTGCATCCCAGACATGCTGGATTAACATGAACATACTGAATCTTGCAAAGGAAAACATTCAAGAGGTTTATTCCATTCACTTGTGTCTTTACTGTGGCATGGACCTGTCCCAAACCAAAAACATAAAGTACCAGTTCAAGCAAGACAGAGCTGAGTAAGAATTATCTATAACACAAATACTCTGAGAGTGCAGTGCTGGGATTGACACTGGTCTGGAAATTGGAAAGAAAAGCATATATATTCTGATTTTTAAAGATGCCAGGGAAAGCCCTGGCTTCTGAGCAGAGTTAGAAAACCCACACAACATTGCACATCAGTACGCTAAATCACTTCAGCTGGCATCAGCATGGCAAATGGGAACTCCTCCTGCTTCTCCTCTTGAATTGAAACTTGGGCTTTAAATAAAATAATTCCATCACATAACAAGCAAGCATATGTGAACAACTAATCTTGGCAA
Source organism: Prinia subflava (assembly GCF_021018805.1). Classification (NCBI taxonomy): domain Eukaryota; kingdom Metazoa; phylum Chordata; class Aves; order Passeriformes; family Cisticolidae; genus Prinia; species Prinia subflava. Next base: position 101,305,760 of record NC_086248.1, read on the forward strand.
TTAAGAAAACCCAGGTGGCTCCTGTTTGTTGGTTTAAAAAGCACCTTCTCATTTAGTGATATAAATCAAGAGTAATTGCATTAAAAATTAAGAAATCAAACCAGTACAACAAGTGAAGCAGATCCACTTTGAGTTATGTAGAAAACAGAATTTCAGTCCCAGGGGAACCTCTGACACTTCAACACTAAATCCAATGTCAAAAAATGAGGCAAGTCAGTATCTGACACCTTGTGGAAAGCTTGCTTTGTTTTGCAATGCTGATTAAAAGAAACTCCATTTGAAATGTTCTGCATTTTTAAAGCTGAAGAGTTTGAGGCAGAGTTCGAGGTTGGAATTCAATGATCCACTCTATGATTCCATGAGGTGCCTCTTTTGAAATTTCCTACTGAAAAATAGAGGTCTATTCACAAATCACCATTTACTGAGCAAAACATGGAACTATCAAGACGTCATATCTTCCTCAGAAAGATCCTTGTATAAGCTTTAAGACTGTGGGGCACAGATATAAATCTGTCCTTTTGCTGCACCATGGGTAAAATGGTAATTGGTAGAATAAAAATCGGTCTAATATTTCACTATGTATTTTAATTTTTTTTTAATCCCATGTTCTTACTTTTGTGTTCTGTCACTTCTCACAGAAAGCCTAAACCAGACAGTAATACAAAATCTCTCATCTTGAACCATGCAGGAGTCCTAAGCAGCACTCCCCTTGTCTTGTAATTTGTGTCTGCAAGGTTCTTGGCCGCTTTCTGCTGATGGAGAAAGTTCTTCTAAGATCAGAAAAGCCTAAGAAAACTCAAATACTTGGAGACTGCCTTCAAGGCTGCTCTGCTATGACATTGTGCAACCTGGGATTAGACTGCCAGGAGACATCCTGTTAGAAGCCATTCCCTGCATGAAGAGTTGTCACCCTTGCTCCCATCCTGATTTCTTTGGCAGAACAGTTCTGTCCTTTTCTCCCTGACTCTTGGGCTTTGACTTTTCAAGAATGTTGGTAGCTTATTACACTATGTCTTATCCTCCCTAATTAACTTGGGACACCTGACAATGGCATAACACACTCTACATCCAAGACGGGTTATCTCTGACAGAGTAGATATTTTGGGAGGGAGATTTTTTTGAGCTGCTTAACTACACATGAAGGAGAAAAATGTAACTGTGAACAGAATTAAACCAAAGAGAAAGGACCCATGCTTGAGCAGTTCATGAAGTACTGCAACTTGTGGGAAGTACTCTGGAGAAGTTTATGGAGGACTGTCTCCTGTGGAAGGGACACACACTGGAGCAGGGAAATGAGTCCACTCCTTGAGGAGAAAGCAGCAGCAGAAAAAATGTGGTATAAACTGACTTTAACTCCTATTCCCTTTCTCTCTGTACCAAAGAGGGGGAGCAGGTACAGCCCAGGAAGGAGGGAGGGATGGGGGGAAAGGTGTTAGGATTTGTTTCAATTCTTCTCATCCTGCTCTGATTGAGATTGGTAATAACTAATTTCCCCAAGTCAAATCTGTTTTGCCCATGAGACCAGCTGGCGAGGATCTTTCCTTACCATATCTCAATCCATAAGCTCTTCATTACATTTTCTCTCCTCTGCTCAGATAATGAGGGGAGGGATAGAACAGTTTTGGTGGGCAACCTGACTCAGATGTACAGTATACAGGTGTGAGGAAGAATTTGCCTGTCTGACTCCTACCCACTAGCATTATGCACATCTTGCAAACTGCTGATTATTTTCTAGGTCTGGTAGAAGTACCACTTAGGAAAATCAAGCAAAAGCAATCTCGTAATTACACAGGTTAATCTCTTCCTCCTATTTACATAAAGAAAATGACAATCAAGACACAGTCTTACTGCTGAAGGAAGCAAATGCTGGGGTGTCCAGTCCTCCAAGTAAAATCTGGCTTGACAAGTCTTGTGACAAACAGATTTACCTTTGGTTTTTAACAAGGTGTGTATATATACAGCATGTGGGCCTGAAGACAAGCTTTATTTCCTGAACGGTAATTTTCCTTGCAACATCTGCTGAGTTTTCATATGCTGTTTGTGCATGCAGCCTTCTTACTCACATTATGGTCTGTAAATAACGCATATCTTTCTATTTATTTTTCACTTAGCCCACTGAAATGTGTTTTCTTGAATAAGCAGCATCCATTTATGAAGTGTTGCAGTGAAATTTAACATATCTTTCTCATAGCATTCTGCTTTTAAAGAAGTTGTGTAGAATGGAGCTTCATTCCAGGTAAATCAAGAATCACTTAGGTTGGAAATTATCTCTAAGATCATTGAGTCCAACTGTTAACCCAGAACTGCCAAGTCCACCATTAAATCATGAGTGCCACATCTATGTGTGTATTATACACCACCAGGGATGGTGACTCAGCTACTTCCCTGGGCAGCCTGTTACAATGCTTGACAACACTTTCAGTGAAGAAATATTTCCTGATAGCCAACCAAAACTTCCCCCAAAACAACCTGATGCAATTTTGTTTGTTACTTGGGAGAAGAGACTGACACCTGCCTTGCTACAAACTCCTTTCAGGTAGTTGCAATGAGTCATAAGGTCCCCCAGAACCTTTCGGGTCCCTGTAGAGAGTGATAAAGGCCCCTCTGAGATTCTTTTTTCTAGGTTAAAGAACCCTGGTACCCTCAGCTGCTTCTCATAAGACTTGTGCTCTGAGCAACTTAAAATAAAAATAAAATTGATAAAAGGTGTGTGTGTGTGGTGGGTGGGGGGGGAAGCCTTTAAATTGAAAAGATCTCAGGCCATAACTGACTAAATGGTTAGGGAAAGTGGCCAAAGGTGACACAGCTGGTAGAACTCCAGCTAGCTCTGATTCCCGGCTGTGCCAAGGGCCGTTCCCAAATCTGCCACCAGATTCAGGTAACGGTGCAGAACAAGGCTGTTCTTCTATGGCAAACAGGTGTTGTGGTGCCTAGACTTCGGAGCAAGGACTAGAGAAGGCTCTTTTTTGTAAGATTTCTCAGAGACCTTTATTCCCCTAGACGGGGGTACGAAAAGGAGCAAGGAACAAAGCCCGGGCCCACTTTTAAACTCGAGGGGTGGGGGAGTGTGGAACAAGCAGGTGATTGTTGGACAGGGACAGATGGACAGGGGTTTTCTATAACATAGGGCAGGGTCAGGGACAGCTGACTGAAGCTTCTAGGGACAGGGCAGGGGTAGGAGAGGTACACAAAGAGACAAAAAAGGGGGACATGCCTGAGCAGCACCTGACCCATCAGGCGGGGGAAACAGGGAAGAACCATTGAGATACAGAACTCAAAACAGCTTAAACCCACCACCACACAAAGGTTTCCCAATTTTTTAATTCTTTTTTTTACTAACCAGCTCTTCTACATGCATTTAAATATGTAAAGCCTCAGCATTCCAACACTGGGTGCAAACAGCTGACAGTCTAGTAAACTAAAACACTGCAAGACTGCCTTATCATAACTCTTAGAGGTCTTTCTCTGGGCTAGGGAAATTCTCTGCAACAAAATACAGCTCTCATAGACTAACTAAATGCATCTCTAATGTATTTACGGAAGAGAAAAACTTTTCCAACTTTCAAGGAAAATTATCCTAACTCATTTTTATACAGATTTCTCAAGTCTGTGGAAAAATAGCTGGGAGTAAAATTAGAGGTCACTGAGAAGTTACATTCACATCCTAGCAGAAGATGTAACAGTACAGGAATTACAGGGTTGTTGGGAAAGATGAAGTAGAAAGACCTTACCAATATAGTGGTTTAGATTCTGGGAGTCTGAGTTCAACAAGCGAGATAGAAATGAAAGCATGCTTTGAGATTTAGGGTGTGGGGTGCAGGGCCATCAGCTTGTGAACAACGACCTGCTAAGCTGAGGGCCAAATCGTTTGATTAAACAATCCCCTTCTGCTTGCCTTAGGTAATGGGACATTTCTATTGGCTGTATATGTTGTTATCTTGTATTAGCCTGCTCCAGGATGGTTCCCCACAGATACAACCTGCAGCCACAGCTCTGCTGAGGAGGATGGAACAGAAGGTGCAGAGGGGTGGAAACACTGCGGCCAAGTTCCATTGAAGTCCTGGCAGGGAGGGGATCTTGATGGCATTTTTGCAGCTGATAAGCTTCAAAGGGCCTTTAAGCCATGGGAGATAAGAGATGACTTGTGGCTGAGCCAGGAACTGTGGTGAAATCACCCTCCTCGGATGATCTCAGTTCACTATAACACAACTGTACCAACACACATCCCCTTCCCAAAGCCACTCGCCCCAGAGTGTGACCACCCCTCATGGGGCATGCGCTCTGTGCTTTATTGACTACAGCTCGGAGCAAAGTGAGAGAATTTTACACCAATCAGTAACAAAGGCATGTATGACTAAGCTCCACCTAAACATAAAGAAATACTATAAAAGTAAGCTGAGAATATGAATAAATTAGGGAAGACTTCATCATAACTTACTGGGATCAGCCAACAGGCTGAACCCATCTTCTTTCCCTGTGGATAAGAAACATACTCTGCACACTGGACACTTTTACTGGCAATTAGAGCTTCTCTGAATTGCTTTGAATATGTTTTTGCAGTCAGACACTTTCACTGGCAGTCCCCAAACCTTAACCTGTGACAATTTTCTATAACAAGGAATGTTGTTCCATAAACTGTCAGTGTGAGTCCTTCCCAGGCATTGGCAGTCACCAGCAGCAGGGAAAATAACCAAATAAAGTGGGTGACCTGATGAGGGTCAGAAAGTAGGAAGACACATTGAGGGGTCTCCCTTATGTTGCTGGTGTGTGTCCCTGAGCAAGTCAGTTGAACTACCTCTGATCCAGCAGAGGTAAGTTCACTGAGTTCAGTGAAGGATCCCTGTAATGGGACTCTGACAGAACGGTCAGTCACAAGGGTCTCAGTTTTCCTGGGGTGATGACAAACGAATCAAATACTAAGGGTCAAGGAAATCTCATCTTTTCACATGAATCAGAGTTTTGAGGCCCTCCCCATAGGCATGTCAGTCTGTCTCAGAAGTAAGATAGAGCTAGAATGAATTAAACTCTGCATATAAGTGCATTTCTGAGTAGCTTTACTCTAGAATATATTTCACTAGGAAGCACTTCAGCAGGTGTTTGAATTCAACCCTTAAAATAATCAAGGGTGGCTTTCATATGCTAAAAGAGAACCTCACAGTCAAGTGCCTCACTGAATAAGAATCTTGATGAAATTGGTAATTTCAAATTGGTTTAAAGTAATTGAAATTTATTCTACACAGTGCTGACAATCTCACATACTCTTATTATAATTACAGTGTATAAAAACAGTAAAACAGTCCCTGACCAAAGGTCTGGCAACCTAATTAAACAAAAGCAGCAGAAAAAACTGAAAAGAAATAGAGTGGGAAGTTAAAGTGGAATAAAAACCAAGATTTGTGATCTTTAGGCTATCAATAAAACCATATTGCCTACACAGGCAAACGTTGCTGGTTATTCTGACAGTTTCTGGGTAAGCACAACATACACACAATGCTAATTTAGATTTCTCACAATCTCCTAAAGAATTCCTTGAAATCACTTGGGTCCCAATGTTCCTCTGAGAAATGTAAGCCTTTGAAATAATTCTATTTCATCTCTACTTAAACAAAGAATCAGTATAGCTCTACTTTATACTCTAGGCAAGAGTTTTGCAATTTTTTTGGAAAGAACTTTCAGCTAAAGGACACAGTTTAACCAAAAATAAACCATATTAACCTGTAAGTTAAATACGTTAAATGCAGGATTTAGAAACTTGATTAAATATTTGAAAATCATGATTTCACACTGAAAATAAAAAATATAATATGGTAATAATAATAGGATATTTATAGAAGTTGTGGAATAATTTTGATAAATACACTCTATCACCAAATACAAAGATCCTATCATGAACACAAAGTATGACCATTTGGGATATTCTGAAAAGGAAAATTATATCCTGCAAACCCCCTTTTTGACAGTTATCAGAAACATCTTGAAATGCCCAACATGTTTTTGGCAACAAAGAACGAGGCTGCTCACTTATAAAGTTGAGAAGAATGCTCTTTATGGGCTTCTTGATCCTCTAACCATATCTTTGCAGAGGAAAATTAATTTGCCAGAGAGAAGACAACAGAAATTATTTATCCAGTGAGTACTTCCTAGTTCCTGACAATGTCAGTCATTTGACTGTTCCCAGGAAAAGTGAATCCTGCCAAGTCATTACAAGATCAACAGCATTCATTTCTACCTGGCAGTAAAAGATGGTTTTTCATTACTCACAAGGTTTAATAAGCACTGCAATATTAGCTCCCATTTTCTGGCCAAATTCCAGTTCAGGTAATCATCTCCTGCCTCCCCAAATTCTTTTCACAATTCCCTTAGGTCAGACACTCTTCAGCCTGCTCTAAGCTGCCCATGCACTGACAAACACCAGAAGGGGCCACTTTTAACGGATGAATTACAGAGTGAGCTAAAATCTCCTATTTTCTCAGGCAGAAATTCAAAAAATGCTTCACTGGCAACTATGAATCATTTTTCTAAACATTACTGGGTGGCTCAATATGTTTTAATTACCGTCAAATTATTTTAAAGGATTCTTTATTGTGTGCCCAGGTGTTTTGTTGGCTTGCAGACAGACAAGCCAGGATCATGGCTGAAATGAAATGAGTTTTACTTAAGTGTACTTCACTGAGGTATCAGTGAGATGTCTCATGAGCTCCAAAGCATGCACTTACTTCAAGTCTTCAAAAAAACCTATCAAATTGTACAATATTTTTGTTCAGGAGTGAGGAAGGGAGTAGGATGTGCCGAAACATTCAGTTGTAAAGCATCAAATTCTTGCCATTTCTGACTGAAGGCTTTCATTTTACCACATATTTCCATGACCTCAAAGTTTTGCACTCACAGCACTCAAGGTCAGTGTAACAACTCCATTGGAACTTCCTTGAAATTAAAAAGTTCCACAAAACGTTCAACTCCATGTCACCTGCTCTGCCTATTGGGTAAATTCCAATACTGGCTCCATATACAAGGATGTAAGGCAGATTCATACCTGATAAAGCAGATCCTGTCCTTTACACTACACTACCTTTACACTGTGACCACAAACTATCTTTCCTCTTTACATTGTCATTGCATTGCTTTTTATAATCTGAGCATTTTGATAACAAAATATTAATAACTTTAAAATAATTTCAAGTGCTGTGCAGATGCTAGAATAAGTTTCTGCTACCAGCAAAATAGATGGAGAAAAAAAATCTACGTCTTGGTAGTGGACTATTCAAAACTCCAATTTCACTTTTGCTTTAATCATGAAGACGTGCACTTAATCCACAATGCACCATCATGAATTTTTAATTATTTCATTTCAGGGTTATCAATATGCAAGTCCTTTTCCATTTATGGTACTTCTTTTGTTACACTTTTATAAGTTTCTCAGTCCCTTTACAAGCCCCAGTGTTCAAGATCTGGGCATACACCATCTCTGAGGGTGACAAGCAGGTTTCTGGAGAGTTGCAGAGGGGAATCCCAAAGAACATATGGCCATGAGAAAATACCATTTCCTTTTCATAATGAACAGACATCTGCAACAGTCCCTTACTGAGTGGACTGGCAAGAAACTTGATTTCCCACAGAACTGACGGAGAATCAAAGCCAAAGCATGTCCAAGTGGATGAGATAATCCAGTCATATCATTGCATGAACCGTGTGACACACTCCAAAGGCAGCTCCAGAAGCCATTACAGCAATTACCTAATACGCCCAGAGTTTCTGTGAAGAAATAAAATCCTGCCACTGGTGAATATCTTTCATTGTCTGGTATCTGTGTCCTTTGATATCTGTTCAAATACAAAGGAGCAAGACAGGTGAAATAATTTCTGAAAAAATTTGTTTAAATATGTCAAATGTAGCTTGCAGAAAACCAGATACAGGCCCCCAGAAAAGTGAGGGATAAAAGCAAGCACATCTCTCTTAGAACTCCAAATGCATTTGTCAGGCTAAGAGCTCAGTTCTTCAGAACCTAATGCAAAACTGCTTGGAGAATATGTTCCTTTTATTCTGTAATTCTGTTATGACACAAATGACATTTATTTCCTTCAATAACAAAGATTTCTTCAGTTCAAGACAAGATCTGAAGCTGCTCTGGAAGTGTCAGAGCTCCTCAAGTTCAGGACTCCTCCTAAAACCAAGAAGATGCTCACCAGGTATTTTTCAAATAGCGGGAGGGAACAATAAAACTCCTTTCAAAATGTGCCCATCTGAAATCATAGTATTAATAATTTTCAAACAAAAATAAACAACTACAAAACCAAAAACAGCAACAAAACCTTTCCATTAGAGAGGAAGATGGGCTTTGCATCCTTGACCTCCATTCAGCTGGAGGTATCTGGACACAGTTCCCAGCACTACTACAGTGACATTTCAGAAAATCACAACCACCCTCTCTTATCACAAACAAGGATATCCAAATCTTCTTTGCTGTCTGTCATGATACTTTAGAATATAAACTCTTCATGTCCAGAAACATATACACACTTATTTTTTGAATAGTGAGATGAAAAATCATTCTGCAAATGTGTTGGATAAAAATACTCTGCACATATTTGAGAAGATTTCAAGACTTTTCTGTACCACATGTAACAAGCCTTTTAATCATTAATACTTTTATCTATCAAAATTACATATAAATAGCAGAAAACCTACCACAGATATTGAATGATAAACCCAGACAGACTTTAAAAAGTATTGATTTGCTCCAGCGGCACTGCTGTTATGGGGTTGTCTCTCATGGATTGCAGCAGGGATAAAATGCAAAAATTATTGCTAAAGGAAAACAGTCAGTCTCCACAGTAAAATAAGATTTGTTTTAAACAGACTTGCAGCTGAGCACTTAGGCTCTACAGTGGTAAAAAAAATAGAATGCATATTTAAAAAGGTCTACCTCCAGAATAAAACAACAGAATAAGGTGGAAAGAGTATTTGAAGGTTCAGAAGCCACCCAGGCACCACTGCCTACATCTTCCCCACCTATTTATTTCTTCTTCTTCCTTCCTCTTTTTCTGAGTTTCATTATAAAGAAATGAACTATTCAGTTAAAGGGTCAGTCAACCCTGTGCAATCTTCTTCAAAACATATGTCCTGGTACAAAATTCAGTACTGCTATCCATGTTGCTAAAAAAGGAGGTTTTTGGGGAAAAAAATTAAGTTAAATATTATTTTGTTAAACTATGTTCAATAATTATGCCCTTAGCAATACAGTAAGTCTCAGCCTTTACTTTATCATGTAAATTAAAAAGTCCATTCTATTATTCATTAATTAATTGTATTCCAGAGTACAAAATCATGTGACACCAAAAAAAAAAAAAAAAAAAAAAAAAAAAAAAAAAAAAAAAAAATCACTTCTGAGGGAAACCAGTCCTTGATCATTTTTGAAATGCCTGGTGCCCAAGATCTCTGGGAAAAAGAAAAGCCCTACCAACCTTACGCACCTGTCACTGAAATCAGCTGCAAATTAATGATGTATGACCTAAAGCTTCAAATTCCAGCAGAGATTTTATACTGACATCTCCTTGGAAGGAGATCAACTCCTAAAATATTAAAACATCCAACACATTCTTTAAAACTGAAGGTTATATGCAGACCACAATTTAAGACTTTTTGATTTCTATCCTGCATTACCAAGAAGGACACCTGATTTATCTTAGCTATTCCCTAGACACCTTGTTATTCTTTTCTCTGTAGTCCCTCTACCTGACCTCCTTTCTCAACATGATCTCTTCACTTTCTGTTCATGTAGAGTCTCCATAATCCAGCCAGTATATGTTCTCCATTTAGAGAACCATTTTGACTCACAATTTATTACTCTGGCGTAAAGAGGGATGAACACCACATTGAAAGTCTGTTCTACATTAAACTGTGTTGTTATAATTCTCCACAGTGAAGAAAACAGGATAATCTCCAAGCAGATTGCTCCTAGTGTTTGAAACCATGCCAAGCATGATGGTTTTTTATAGATTTCTCTTTCATTTTGAAAATCAGGCCAACTTTTGGACATAAAAAGTTCTCCATACAGAAAGCAAGAGCCAAGCCTGAGAATCAGTCTTGGGGCACAGCTGATTTTGGTCCTTAGAAAAAGGCGGGATACCTGGGGCAGAAACAAATACATGGGAATCGCTGAATAGGTAGTTTCACTCCCTCCAAGAACCTGAGGGTTTCATTTATAAAAATAGTTAAAACTTACAGTTCTCACACAAAGAACTGAAACAGCAAGATGTAGGATACCCACAGCCACTTGAAGGACATAAAAAAATACTTTGAGATAACATCTCCTAAATACTTGGAGATAACATCTCCTGTAAGTACTTTTCTTATTGATTATGGCTGCACACAGTGAGAGCTTTATGAAGTGGAATTGAATTTGCCTTACAATACATACTGATTATATTGTGTAAATGCTGATGCACTGCTCCATTTCCTATGGGAGGCAGACAAAGTGTTTTACTCTCCCAGGGGGTAATAAACATGATGAGGCTGAATGCTTTGTATCTGTCCCTCTTCGCACACTCACACTCTTGTCTGCAGCCAACTAACTTGTTCCTTGGGAGAGAAGTTCTCACCTCACTCTGCAAAAATGGACGTATAAAGGCTCTACTCTCAAATATACTGCAATGTGAAAAATACTTTGAGGCTACTGTTAGCTTTATTAACTGTTTTTATTACTTTTATGCTGTTTCCCATCTGACCATATTGCTACAGCACCTGCACATTATGGAGTGCTCCTGTCAGCAAGGGTTGATGTGTACTCTAAGGTCAAGGCTTTATTTACATTCAGTGCACTGAGATTTTATATTAAAGGCACCTTCCTGAGGAGGTGCTCCTCAGAGTTACACAAGCTCATCAGTGAGCACATGGGAAAAAACAAAGTATATGTACCTTGGCCCAGGTGCCTGAGACTCTAGAATACTCAGCTCTGAATTAGGAAATGGAGACAGATATGAAGACAGATATGAATCTAAAATTCAAACACACACCAAGTGCAAGATGCACAAACCTCTATGATAACCAGCTACTCAGGCCAGGTTTGCTTGTTTAATTACATTTGCTTCATATGCAGACTGAGATGTTTAAGAAAGAGAAAACAACATTTTCTCAAGAATTGTCAGAAATCATATGATGCACAAGAGGTTAGATAACCTTGGAAGAGATTTATAAGCAATTTATTGTTTATCTAAAACTACCTTATTCTAGAAGTCAAAAAACACCACCAAAAAAAAAGGAGAAATGGCAGTAAACATGCAAAAATATCCTCATTCTATTCTAAAAACTTACGTTCTGACCAAGGAGGCTACTTGAAAATTTGCCACAAAGGCCTGATACAGTTTTTAATGGAATGGATTAGGCTGATTACAATGGTTGGATATTTGGGGAGCTCACAGAGCCTATAGTGACTCTGAGACACCACAGTGAGAAATGCAGAGGTAACAGCAAGAGGGAAAGACTGTGCTGCCCTTTGCAAGAGGAGCGGTTGGGCAAATGAAGGCAATTTATCACTCATAGCCTGAGCACACATCTAGGACCTGAGCCATCCTTCACCTCTCACTGGCTCCCACTGCCTCTCATTCCTCACACGGCTGCTGGGCACTTCCAGGAAGCTCCACACCCACACCAGTGTTCTGAGTTCTTCATCTCATATCTCATCCTGTCTCTTCTGCTCCTAAATATCTTCTGTTTCCCCTCTCTGCTGTTTCTTAGGTCATTAACCCCACTGACTCCTGCCTACACTTCATCCCTCTCCATCATCAGCTCCTTCCCATGTTCCACAGCCCTTCATTAGGGTATATTGCCTCAAAAGCAAACTAACACTGAACAATCATTTTTGCTTCTACCTAAGGTTTCATTTTTCCTTTTTGTATCTGATTTTCATAAGAGATTCACCTTTTTCTCCATGTCTGTGCTGACTTGTTCTCATTTCTTTTTTCCCCTCTGCCACCTTTAAAAGTTCTTTGTCAGTACATTGAACAAGCTAAGTGGTAGTTTTCTGTAGCCTCCTTCACACAAACCAGATATTTGAAACTGAGGGGAGGTGCAAAGTATCTCCTGACCAGCAGTCATGGACTCTATAAAGTAATAATTATACTCTCTGCCCTCAAAATGGCCTCTTATGATTACATTTTATCCCAAATACTCAAATAGTTTTGGAGCCAACATTAATCTAGAAATATATGCCACTGAAATTAATGCATTTCCAGATAATAGGAAGCACCAATGTATCTCAAATTTAAAGAAAGAGTACCCTAGAGTAATAAAACTCTAGGAACCACCCACAGCTAATTTATTTCAGATGTATGTATAAGGTTCAAATTTTATTATATCCCAGCAGAACAAGGCAACCTTAACCTCCACTGGATTATTATAATTTCCAAATTATTTGCCCTTCTTGCTTTATATCTTAAGGAGGTTTGTATCAAATGCATTGTTAGAACAGCCAAACCTCTGGAGTGGGATTTGCTTTGGTGGAAATTATTAAAAATGAGGAGGACATTACAGCCCCAGTAATGTATGTTTAAATTATACAACTGACAGCTGCAATCTCAACTAAGGAACTGATTGAAACATTTGAGCAGATGCCTAAACTGCTTCTTTAATGGTTTCTCCTCCCTCTGTGTGAAGGTGCACTGTTGTGGATGCCTTCAGCAATATGAGGATATATTATTCTATAAAGTACATGATGCTACTGACTTTATGGTATTTATATTTTATATTGTGCATACTCAAATACTGTTTGAATCTAATTAAATGTCCATGTTCTCCATCCATTAAAAAAATCAACTTCTCCACATTTACAAGTGCACACTACTAGTTTTGAGAGTCTGCTTCTCTCTTTGTATGTTCTGTATCTCCAGGATCCTCTGCTGACACCCAGGATGACTCCTACATGCGTGAAGTTGGCAACAGCAATATTTTAGTGTAAATATCTGAATTTCTGTCACTCTCATAACCATTGAGGAAAGTAGCAACACTCACTCATCTACATTTCTTCCCACCTCTGTAAATATATACACGAGTCTCCAAGGCTTGCAGGATTCAGGAAATTTGATAAATTCATGCATCTGCCTTTTTGTTAAAAACTTCTGAAAGGGCCACCATTTTAGGAAGACTGGGAATTGCTTTTAATTAAACAAACCAATTTCATGGTTTCTTATTCATATGAGCAGATGCAAAAAAGTGTTATTACATAAGGGTTCCCAACCCACTGGGCAATATCCTGGTGCCCATCTGTTCTCATCAGGACGAGGCACAATGCTGAAACCTTTGAAATGTGGCTCTGGAATGGCATCTAAATCTCCCTAGGGACAAAGTCAAACCCCAGCCTCACAAGGATTTCTGTGTTTCCTCTCAGAAAAAGAAGCACAACGTACCTGGGCAAGGAGGCAGAGCCTGCAGATCCTACTGTGAATGTGAAGGGAACTTCAGCAGGCACATATTCACCAGCTGAAAGCCTACTCCCATGTTTGTAGTTCAAATCTATTAAAAGCCATCTACACTGTAATTTGCGTCTGTTAAATTTTAAACTCCATAAGATAAATTGCTGCAAATAAGTATGTGGAACCTCTTATTTCCATTAAATCTTGATTTTCAGTATAGCTCAATTCAATTAAGAGCAGCCTTTCTTAACTAAGTCTGTCTACAGCAATTTAAATTTCTTTCCTTTAACCACTGTAGTGAACAAGTTTCAATTTCCATGCAGACAATCCCCACCTTAACTTTCTCATTATCACTGTTCAGAAAACAGCAACATATTTCTAAATGGGTGCTTCATGTAGACTTTTCTCAATTATACTTTTCCAGTTACTTCCTTTTCCATATTAAGAACCTGGATTTTATTATATATCTTTACTGAAATTTGAAAGATGCCTGTTCAGTAATTCTTACACACTCTGAATGCAAGCAGATAAGCTTTCCATATGACCTAAGCTGAAAAGGCCAACTAATGAAAAATTCTATACCTTCACTTTTCCTGGTCACTTATGCCAGTCACCAACAGTTAGCAACATTTTATGTAAGTATAACGTGGATTTACATATAAAATTTATGTATATACGTATAATGCACAGTATACAATCATGATGAGATGGTTTGGTTACCATAGGGCACCAAGAGATGCAGAGGAATTTTGAAAGATTCTGCTTTCACCGGTATTTTATCTACTGTCCAAAAACTGTGAAAAGAATCTAAATAAAAAGAAATCGATACACTCCTCTCATGAACAATGTGAGATCAGATGCTCGTTTTTTCTTTCTTAAGAAACTCAAAAAAGAACAAAGGTGTTAACAAAATGCAGTGCTGAAGCCATTAGCCTTATCAAATAGCAGTGCTATCTCCCTGCAGCTACAGATTGCTGCCTGCTTTATTTAACAAATTCAATTCTCACAGGTGCATATTTATGTGCAGATACTCCTGTGATTATATCCTTCCATGAATATAAATCCCCACTTAGGAGTTATCAAGCGTTATCAACCTTCCTTCATATATACACACACACACACTCATTCAGAACATAATTGTGATGTGACACAAAGAGATTCTCATCAATTTTGTACAAGAAAAAGAAGATTTTAAAGCCCTCTTAAGTGTACTACAATGTTCACACATTATCTGACCAGAAGAGAGGGGTCAAAGGGAATAATCCTAAATTGCTAAAATGTTTGCAGCATTTTGTGTTAAAGCTATAAATATTATCAATAGGAGGCATTGGTTTTCACAGAACACTTTGTCAAATAAGCTGGCAACCAAGGAAATGAAAGTAAACTGAACTTGCAACAAATATAAGTGATATTTTGGTTTAACGTAATTTAGTGTAGACAACTACACAGGGGAAGTTTGAAGAACTGAAAGAGCAGGGAAAGCAGAGCATCAGCTTTCTGTACAAGGCATGACACAGCTCCTAAACCAGATAAAAAATTTATGTCTACTTGGCATCAAACAGCTTATAAAAGAGCCTGGTGTGGTAAAAATATAGAAAATCAAGGCTGGAAACATGATCCACCTGAGACACAACACAGCCAGGATTTCCCTACAATAATGTGTAAAACCTAATTAAATCTTCATGCTCTATACACAAAGTTAATTTGACAGAACATGGAAATTTTCATGGCAGAGTCACACCCTCAGGAGACAGAGTGGGACACTCTGATTGCTTTGTAGTGCCCTCATAAGCAAAAATAGCTCTGCAGCCACACTGCAAGGGTTACATTTCCCACTGCTTTCACAAACCAAGGGAGAAACATTTGCCTTTACACAGCAGGTCTGACTGATGAGAGATGTGGGGCCTCAGCTGGTGTGCAAAAACACCTTTGTTCTAATTAATCTGAACTAGGTATTTTTTGAGAGAAACAGCCACTGTTGATGACAATTTCTGGCACTGGAGAACACACCAGGGATGAGCTGCTCATGTGGTTTTGCCACTGCATGACAAGCACCACAACTTTCTCCACTTCATTCTTGCATTCATCTGCTCTTAAATCCAACTGTTATGTCAGCCTTCAAAGTTCTTTTCAGATTTCATTCTATTTTTCCACAAGACAGAGATGTTTTTGGTGTGTTCAGTGTTCCTTACCTCAAGCTTGGTTTGATGTGTGGCCACACTGAATGTTGTCTCCTTGTGCCTGGCCCATCAAGGAGTTCAGCATTATTCAGAGCTTTCAGTTTGGTCCCTCTGCAAGTGACACACTTCTCCCAAACTGGAGTTGTCTGCATAATTAAATATGTGACGATTTTGCATTTTTACTTGCGGAGTAGAACAAAAATGTAAAATATCTTAGGGTTAAAAAGCAGTCCCTTTAGGCACTGCATGGGGAACATAGATGTGTAAAAATTATTGTCTGCTTACAAATATATACTGAGACATATTTATCTGTCTTATTCCATTTAGCAGGGCCCATAGAAATACTATTTTTTTAACAAAAATGCCACAATCTATTGAATTCAAACCTCTACACATCTGTGACTGACTAAACCCCTAAGTGTGGAACAGGAGTCTCTGAATGAATCCCTCAAAATGAAAAACACTCTAAGATGGGCAGGGGTGAAGTGCCCAGGAAGCTCAGAGCACAACAAAAAGCAGCTGACTTTGTGGAAACACAGCAGTGATCAGACCAGAATGACAAAAGCAATGACCGTGCCTCATCCAAAACTAACAAAATGCTTTCAAACAGAGCAACAGGTTTGAGCTGGCTTTGATGCCTTGAGTCTGAAACAGAGGCTAGACAGAGTGAAAGGAACAAAATGAGTGTTTATTCAAGCCCATGCCCTTGCCTCTCCAGACCCACAGAAGTGGCCCAGCCCGAATATTTCCAAGATGGAGACGAAAAAAGGGGCTTGTCCCCAGATCTTACCCCTTTTACAAGTTTCCATTCATTTGCATATAGCAATGCACAGTCCAATCAATAACCCCGAATCACCGAACACCCTCCTCTCAACCTGCCCTTCTCTTCCAGGTTATTTATGCTCGGGCCTGGAGCTTGGAGACAATGTTCTTGAACAAGACTGCCCTACCCCCATCACCCTGTGAAGATCCTAGCACCACTCAGTGCTATCAGACAAAACAGAAAAACCCAGCCCTAAGGCATCAGCTTCAACCCAAATATTCCTTCCTGGCAACTGAGGATGCCAAGCATCCTGAATGTAAGAATGTTGAGACAGGTAAAGTAAATCACATTGTTATTGTGGTTGATTCATTTATTTGATTTAAATGGACAGATTTATTGCAATTGTTACGATTTTCTAAGTGTAATTTACATTTGCATTTTTTTTTCATTTTGTACCACTCTGCTAAACCAACAAATGCATGGAACATTAAATATCTTTAAATAAGTAAGCTTGACAGTAAACATTACATTCTTCATGTATGGAATATTTAAAATAATCTGGTTTGAGGATATTTGACTCTGGCAACATTTATGGCAGACTTTAAATCAATGCCTTTATGAATGAAATATAGAGTGTCAAAACAGGGATGTCTAAATTGTTAAGGTCTATTTCCCACGAATTCATGTGTATTAGCATTCATTATATCCCACTCATTAAACTCTGTATTACTCAAGTCTTACAATAACAATTACCTTGGATTAGAGACTTACTGACAGGAAGTCCATTTATCCTGTGAAAAAACTTTAAAATTACCATTTTCTCTGGAATTCCCAAAATGTTATAAGGTTCTTTTTAAAACACGTAGGAATGTCAGAGAGACATTTTAATATAAAATTTTCCAAAGTTGAACTGACTCTTTTTTAGAGTTAAGTAACTTTAATGAATCATTTTCTTAAGCCACAGAGACATTTGTGCTGGTAAAACGTGTTCTACATGAAACCTACAGTGTCACAAAAGGACAGCTTCCCATCTATCAGGGACACATCTAAGATAGATGCTTTCCTTACCAACTATCTGGTGATTTGCTGCCAGCACTATGTACTATTACACTACATTTCTCTTGCTGGGATTCAATTCTACTTCTTGGGATTCAATGATTTTCAAGATCTTTTACTTACTGACTTATGCATGACACAAAGCAACAGTTTGACTGGTTTCCCCCCTGGTACGGCCTATGCCATGGGTTTCAACACTGCAGTTGTACCTCTCTTTGGGCTCCCATTATAACATGACTATGGATATAAAATTCCTTTAGTCATCAATGTAAGCAAAATGCTTCGCTCAGTTTTATAAGAACATTGCAAAGTAATTTTCTGGATTCTTTTGAACTAGAGATTGTTCCATTTCTTTTAATAAAGCCTGCCTGACATACAAAGTCTTTTTCACACAATAGAAAAAGCTCAAAAACTACTTTCTTCTCTCATTGTGATGCACAAAGCAAAATACTTCAGTATTTTTGCACACCAGCTGAGGGGCCCCCAAAAAGAATCATCTACTGTGGAAGAACTACGCAAAAATCCACCTTTCCAGGTGTATACCTGCTGTCTTCCATGCAAAAAGTCAACACCCAGGGGAATGGAGTAGAAAGAGCAACTGTGTTCACCAGCCCATTTTGCTTATAACCAACTAGTGTGAATCAATAGACCAAAGTCAAGAAATTATACTTTTCCTTGACATATTTATGAGCTAGTCAAAGCACATGAGTTGGATGTTTCATGTCACCTAAAACAGCTCATTTAAGCACCTTGCAAGCATTCATTCATATTTTTAAGATGTGTCATTTTAATAGCAATAATGGTGGGGAAAAAAAAAAAGCTGGAATCCAAGAGTGGGCCTGCATTTTTATCCACGCTTATATTCAGACTCCATTCATTCACATGGCACTTATGCAAATTTCAGGACCAGGGCCTGATTTATAAAGGCGCTTAAAGCTAGGAATAGAATCACAATCATTTTGAAAATCCCAGTAGGTCCTTAATCTTCATAATTAGTCACTTAACTCCCTCATCCCTGTTGGCCCAATTCTCAGCTGTAACAAGGGCTATGCTGAGGCACACCATGTTCCTAAAAGTTCTTCAGTTCAATCTCAGCTGGCTCAACCAAATTTCAGTGCCTTATCCCTGGTCTCAGTCATCACAGAGTTGGGCTGAGTAGAAAAAATGTACACAAGGCAGCAATAACTTCTTATGAAACAAGGGTAGATAGGGCATAGAAAAACATCACTCTCCAAAAGCCTGACCTGCAATCTACAAGTTGTAAGATGGCCGTTTTCTGTCAGAATTGTTCAGTGGGCTTTGCTCTAGGTGTCTTCCTAAACTTAGATCAATTGGCTAATCTGTCACAAGTTTGTCTAGATCTTGGCAGTCTGGTGGGAAACAATCCAAGAAGTCCCCCCAGAAGGGAATAAACTTCACTGCTATTGGTCAGGTTTAGTGAAATGCAGGTAAATGAGAATTTATAGCAGTCTTTAATCCTCCAGACCCTGTACCCTCTCATGTACTTCTAACTTTTTTATAAATCACCTTCAGTCACTTCATCCCTGTTCTCGGGTAAGCACCAGGCCTGCAGTAATCCTACTTTCCTCTCATTCACTTAATGAGTCCATTTGTTAGTCAATGAATGGGACAATCTATTACAAGTCAAACCTCTCCTTTTGCAGTCTCAATAAATGAGAGAAGCTGGAGCCTCTTGCATGGACCTGCTCATTATCATCAAAAAAATCCAAACAAAAAGCAACCCATTTCACCTCAAAAAAAGCCATACACTGTAAATAAACATATAGGACTACCCATCCATAAACTTTTGAGAACTCCACTGCTGCTTATCATGGGCCTTACATGAAATCCCACTGCTTTCAGAACAATAATATCATTCCAGATATTAAAATATGTTCTATCAACACTCGCATTCTTGTCACTAACTGCATTTCTTCTAATGTGATTCTAGGCAACCTGAGCAAACATTAAGAAAAGGCAGGACTTAACAATTACAAGACAGAAAAGTAATCAAGACCTGTAACCTTCCTACAATTTGCTTTCATAGGTCTTTAAAACTTAAATTTGCTGTTTAGGAACTTCCCACATATTCCGATCAAATCAGGTAAATTGGCAATGAAAACAATTTATCTGCACCAGTTCCACATCCACTCACAGCTTATTGTGGGTTCAGAGGTCAAAGCTACTCATATTCTGGTGGAGGAAAATGCTATTGAGGAGGAGGATGTCCAAGCCATCCCTGGAAACAGGCCTGGCAAAAGCCCAGCTTCAGCAGGAAGTGAGCAAAGGACCACTTCTTGCACCAAGATGTCAGCAACTGTGGCACAAATTTCTGTAATAAATGCTCTTTTTACTCTATTCACAGTTTAATTAAATCCCTCATTTAATTACTAAAAAGAAAAAAAAAACCCAAAAAACAACCAAACACTGATCAGGGCCATAACTCCACTTGAAATAGCTAAAATGCTGTTTCCCTTTTTAAATTAAGTACCTGAAAAAATACTCATAAGAAAATTAAACCTTTCTATAACAAGGCCATGAAACTTAAAATAGATACATTTAAAACATGCAAAGCTTCAACTGGATAAGAAAGCAGGATAAAATTTTAAAGTTCCTTGGTAATGTTTGAAATATAGCTTGGTTGTATTTACTGACAAGGAGGAAGTTATTTGAAATGCAAAAGTATTTAAAAGTAATTTCTGGGCTCAGGGTTTGACTTAGAGCTTTTCATAGAAGTTCATACTAAAGAAGCCTTCATTCATATAAATAATGTGAAAGATGACATAAATAATCTGTTACTATAGGGTTTAAAAGTAGACTCAATCATCACATCATTGCAATTAGGAGCAAAAATAAAATTTAAAAAAAAACACACCGGCTTTTATGGGGAGCTGATAGCAATCAGGGTTTGTTGATTTTACTGTTGCTGGATGACAATTGATTTGAAAACATTTATAGCAAAACATAAGTAGAGTTTAGAGGCAGTCAGAATATACAAGGTAAAATGAGACTCCTTAATAAGGGAACATCTCCAGATAACATCTCTAGGTCACTGACACTCTGACAGGCCTGGTAAACTCTTAGCCAAATTCATGGAGATTTGGTCATCCAGAGTTTTGGGCAGCAAACGGCCACCAGAATTTCAATTAAAGTCAACAGTGTGTTTCTGTCCTGGAACTTTGTATTCCCTGAGATCTCAGCTTCCTATGATCAGGTATTTTTCAGAAAAATTTACTCTTCCCTCATTCTATAAAATTGAGAGGGTGAAAATGAACACTCCTGTGGAGGATGACAGGAGCCCTATTAAGGAGTCACTGTTACTCTGTGTCACCGTTTACTAAAATGAGACCCCTAAAAGCCAATTACTTAATGACAATTTATGTCCCAGTTACACACCTGATATGCAGGTCTTGAAGATGCATATTGTATTTTTAATAACTTGAACTTTGTCCTGTCTTGTCTGATATTCATGGAATTTAGTCTTGTCAAGTCAACTTGCACCAGCAAAAGGTCTTATCTTAGGCATTACACCCTTTCTCAGGAAGTGAATGTTTTCGATTCTGTCATTATTTCTTTCATTTGAAATATAATAAAAACACTTTAATTAGTGGTTTTAAAAAGCTATTTCATACTGTGTTACAAATTGTGGCTTCAGTTACTAAGAAAAAAACCAAGCAAATCTCATAGCCAGATGCTGACAGAAAGAAAAATCTAAATCTGTCAAATTGTAGTCTTTAATAAGACTTTAACAAAAATAGCTGTTATCCAAAAAGTTACCTACATTCACTTATTTCAATTTCTTGAATGTTTACAGCTACTTCTTCAGTGACTTTGGGTTTGTTTACATCAAAGAAACAACTTTCCCTTTTTAAAGCATAAAACATTACTTTTAACTGGGGACAAAGAAAGAAATCTCCCAGCTGACTTAATATCCTACAAATGGACTTGAAGGACAGTTCACAAATTTCAGTAGACCCATTGTTCCCTTAAGTAAGGATGCAAACCCAATAATACACCATTTCTTTTAAGCATTTACTGGACCATAGTAGAATCTGTAAGAATCAAATTTCTCACTGTTATACAGACCAGAATTCTTTTTGCCTGAATCAAGAAACAGGATGTGATTACTGCTCCTGGTATCACATTTCCCTTCCAAGTTTAACATGATGTTCATACACTTCCACAGAGGTCTAATTCCAAAGAACAATATATGTTCACATATATAAAATATATACAAATAGTCACAGTGGCATGCCAAGCTTAACAGTGCTGATGATTTAGTACCTAAAGGGAAATGAAAGAATCTTACACAGTTATTAACTAAAGATACTTGCTTGATTTGCTTTTCTAATTTTCATATCTGCAAAAATATTCCACATGTTTGTAACACCTGAAAATGCATTGTGGAGTTTAGCCAAGGTGTTGGAAACAATATAATTTTCCTAACTAATTAGCATGAAAAGTGAAAAATCAATAACTGATAGAGGATAGAATACAAATTAATGAAGTGAATTACATATCTTAGAACCAATGAGCACTAATTTCTTTGATCACTAAAAATGTATAAATAAGTGAAAAAGTTTTATATCAGCATCTGTGTGGAGGCCATAATTTTATGGGCCACACACACCTCCTGGACAAGGCCTTACTCATCAACATTAAAACACAGTGTTAGGGGGCTTAACAATGTCATAGAATTTTGGTAACAAGGGAAGAGTTTAACTGATTACTGCATAATAAACAATTTCACAAGCACTCTCCAGAATCCATTACTAAATATGTTGTACAAGTGCTGCAATCAGGTACCATTCAAATTATAAGGAAGTAAAGGTAATCCAGTCATTTTCTGATAAGCAGCAGAAAATAGGCCTGAAATTAAAAAGCTCTCCACAACAGCACCCATTGGTTTCCATGCCCTGTGCACAGTTATTCCTTCCCTGCAGACTGCCTGAGCAGAGCTGCTGGGTTGGCTCCAGACCCACACTTCAATGTCTCAGCCACCCTGGCACCATTTTGCCCCAAAGTCAAGTTGAAAGTTTGTTTAGTAGATAAACACCAAATCCAAAACATGTTCCATGCTCTCAAAGTCAGCCAGAGATGTTCAGAAATGGAAGAGTTTCAGCTGCTTGTGCAGCTCCTCATGCAACTTCACATCCTCTCCCTGATGTGTGTGTGATATAACTCAATTTTTCTTTCCTGCTCCTGTAATACTTCTTGGTTTCTTTCTATCCCCACCCCAACCATATTCTCCCAGCCTGGAGCCTTGGTTTGTTGCCTCTTTACCACTACAGCAAAGTGAGGAAAGACCTGGTTTGGATATTAGTGCCAATCTCAGGTATGTGGCCGATACTGGGACCACCAGAAGTCGGTAGATTGTATGAGGAAGTAGTTTTAGGCTGCCTCTGGACTAAAAGGTGTTTGATTCAAGAGCAAACCAAAAAAAGGCATTTTACATTCTCAGTGCTCTAAGTCCTTTTCTCCAGATGGGGTCCATCTGCTACTGCCATCTCTTATTATGTTCTTATTTCTTTGTGAATAGTTAGATGCAAAACCAGTAATGTCAGTGGCACTGAACACTGGCTAATGGTTTCCCACTTTGCCTGGATGCTTATTTTCTATAATTTCCCACCTATAAATTAGCATTTATCTTGCTGATAGGGACTATTATCGAGTTGAAATCCATATTCTACTGAAATGAATCACTTAATCAGGACCACAGTGCGATTCTTACTGTGTAGAAAAGTATTTTCCCAGTCATTTTCAGTATACTGAATACCGCTATAGCTACAGGAGCAATGCAGTGTAATAATATACTCTAGAATAATAATTTGCACTTGTACGAGGTAAAGGTGGTTAATATTTTTTGAAGAACACCACAGGATACACCATCACACTTGAACTTGTTTCATTCAAATTCTGCTCATATGATTTGACACATAAATGTGTTTTCAAATAATATTCCCGCTAATTGCATCAGCTCTTTTCTGACTAAAATTTCAAAGAATCTTTGAAGAAAATGTTCAGACCAAGAACTCTAAAACCCTTCAAACAAAGTAATTACTGTTTTTGCTACCTTTAAAACTGCACTTTTTAATAACTGAGTTGCAGGCTTTCAAAATTAGCAGTTTTACCTGTTATTGAAATTCCAGTAGCAACTGATTTTCTGTCTAGGACACCAATATGGCAGATTCCCACTGATCTTGAACAAAACATGAACATGGAGATAATGGATTTTTTTTTCCTTACATATTGTCCTGAACCTCTAGCTGCTAAGTGCAAATATTACTGTAACATTGCAATTTCATAAAAGCTACAGAAATCACTGAGGTGATATGGGATTTCCAATGGGGAAATATTGATCTTTATGACAAAAGGAAGAGGAGTGATGGAGAATAACACATTTGCAGTAGTAAAATAAACTATTTACACAGTAAATATCAGAGACATGCTTTGAAAAATGCAATTAAAAACCTGTGTTGGATCAGCTTTGCACACAGCCTCACCCGCAGTCCTAAAGAAGTGCAATTCCTTCTTTCTTAGATATTTCCAAGAGTTCTTTTTTGGCATCTTTAGTTAATAGTGAGTAAAAAACTCCACATATAGTAATTCCATAGGAGTACAGACACTATCAATATATAAAATACATGCAATGTATTTTTTTAAATATTTTCTAAAACCTCAGGTTCATCTTTTTAGCTGTAAAATGTGAGAGAGTTCAAATCTAAAATACAGCTTGTTTCTCCAGTGAAACTATTAATTAAAAACTTTTCAAATATTCAAAAGAAGCAGTCAGTACCTTTTAACTATACCTACTACTATTATAGGTTGATAGAAGAGGGTGGTGATGGAAGAGGATTACAAAGCAGAACCTTAAAGAGCTGATGCTTCAACTTCTTTTAAATTGAAAGCAAATCTCTTTATGAAGAGTCTTTGTGTGATTAAAATCTACCATTACCAAGGAATTCATTTTCATATCTATATTTAAACAACAAGACTTATCAAGTACCAAGGAGATCACAAAATTCAGTGAGAGCTTTTATTGATTTAATGGTAATAAACAGAACTTTTATTTACCTAATCTGTTAAAGCAATTTGATTTATTTATATAAACTATCAAAGAAAAAAGCAGTAGCAGAATATAGCAGTAGCATTGTTCAACTACAAGGCTATTACACCTACTACTACAATAAAACTGGTGAAAACCTTATCAACAAACTTTCAAAAAGAAAATTTACGAAATTACTACTTAAACTTTTTTCAGAACATTTCATGTGTTTTCAGCAATAAGGTGTGTCTTGAAAGAACAACAAGAAGTCAAAGGTACTTCTAGGCTGTGTTAAAAAGCCAACAGATTATCCCTTTTTGGGTTACTATCATAACAACAAGTCTTGACAGCTGAGGGAATAAAAAATGGTCTTGCCTCATGTGTGGCTGAAGTGCTAAAATTGTGGTGCTGTTTAACAACAGGCCACTGAATTTCCAGTCTGTCTTGCACATTCTGCCATGTGAAATCTTCAATGCATCCCTTCTGCATCAGAGTTTTACCTAGTGCTAATAATGCCATCCTGGCTAGTCCAAGGTCAGATTACTGAGATCAATGCACCACATTTGAAACCAGCAGTTCACTCTGGGGAAAGCCAAGGCCACCCTGAAGGAGGAGAGAATCAGAGAACAAAGTGATAGGGGGAGTAGGTCCTTCCTTCAAGTCCCTACACATTGGCACATGACTAATGCAGAATGTAAAAAACTACAGCTGGCTGAGTAGTAAAAATTATTTTTCCAGTGTTTTACCCACCCGGTTAACCTGCTTTTATGCAAGGATACCCCATGCTCAAATCCAACAGAGGAGGTGCCGAAGTGAGCTCTTGCTTATCCATGTACATCAAAGTTAACTTTGTTGGTAAAGTAAAAATTTTTTTGTTTCCTAATTTTGCCGGCAGTGCTGCCCACTGTTTGGTAATGATAATGACCCCCAGAAGAGTTGTGGTTATACTTATGAGAGAGGAACCGAAAGAACTATATAAATCGATAGTTTCCCTTTCTTCTACCAGTTTCCTTCCATCCATTCCTGTCCCTTGAGTCCAGCAGAAGGTATCATGAAAGTATCTGCTCCCTGTGTTCTTATCTCCAGAACTGAAATTTGGTTAGGGTGCAACAGGGATTGTACTTGTTGCCACTTTCTGAGGAGGAGATGAACAAGGACCAGTGGCTTGCCATGACTTTACAGATACCAGTTCCTAATAATATTTCCCAAACTCTGTGGTGCACAGCCAAAGACACTTCCTGCAGAGTCTAAGTGAAAACTGCTGATTACCTCCTTGTTTTGTATGAGCACTGTGCTGCAATGTCTGAGTTGCAAGCCTTGCAGAAAATCCTTTACATCCAAACAATCCTTTTTCACTCAAATGAAATAGCCTAAGCCAAGAATCTAGTATTTACGGTGCTGATGGCCGAACACAACAATCCAAACATCTTAGTCTGAAGTTGGACACAACTGTAAGCTACATCTGGAAGGAGTTTACAGCTAATTCAGAGTGAGTTACTCAATGTCACCTACAATTAGTTAGGGCAATCCCAGACTGTATTAAGCAGATGGGGAAAAAAAAAAAAAAAAAGAAGAAGAAGAGAGGAAAAAAATTTTTTTAAAAAGTAGTAATAGTCCTCTACTTCTTACCAGAGGCAAAATTCTAAGACACTGTGAAGTCTTTATATTCTAATTCAATGGGTCAACCCTTCAGACAGAAGAATTACTCATTTTTAATGACTCATGTGGAAATTTTTGCCATTTCTGCTACAGCAAACTGAACAGATTTCCATTTCTCTATGAGTTTTTATTCTACAAACAATTTAAGCAAACATTCACATGAATGCACAGTATATATTCTTTGGGTTTCTTCTCTAACCTTTGAAAAAAAAATAAAAATGCTGTGATTAAAAAGTTGAAAAGTTTTACATTTAATTGCACCCAGTATCTGACTTCAATGGGATCTTAGGCCACTCCACACACCAAGAGGTACTTAAAATACAGTATTTATAGAATATTTTTTTATCAAAAAAAACACCCAATATTGTTTAAACCTCCTAAATAAAGATATTTGTGGCAGTGTGTTATTTCAGTTCTTTATATTTCGTATGTTCTTTATAATAGTTCAGTTCTATGTACCCCTACCCCCTTAATTAATATTCCTTTGTCTCCCCCACATGAGTTATTTTTAGCCCTGTTATGTAACATTCAGTTATTTGTCAGTCAATCTTTCCGCCTTTGTAAATCCCCACCCGTTCCTCCTTTATTGGTCCATGTTATGATTCTCCACCCCTGAGACTCCCTAGAAACTGGCCCTGGTTGGCTGATGATAGCTGACCACTCCCTTTGCTCCTCCCTGCTACCCTAGAATAAAACCCCTCTGCAGAGTTAACTCCGGAGCCAGTTGTGGGCTGAGGAGGTGGTTTCAATAAACCCCTCTGTTCGCACATAGCTGTCTCCTCCTTTCTGTTCTTCCGCCTTGTCGCGTTTTCATCGCTCTCAAGATCCCTTTCAGGGAAACAAATCCACAGGAGTCAGCCCTGCCTGCGCTGCTCGCAGGCTGACCCTCGACTGCGTCTGTCTCAGTGCCTGGGCTTGCCGGGGACAGAGTCAGTGGACTCTTGTGGGCACCGCGACAGATATTCATGTATTTTGTGACCTAACAACCAGTAGATGTACTTTTTAAAAAGCTTATGAGCTATCCAAAATAAATGTTTTGCAAAACTTTAGGCAACATCTTGCTCACCTAAAAGAAATTAGTATTACAAGTTTTTTAGAATTTTGTAAGTCTCCCTAGTCTTGTACCTGAGCTTACAGGCTTCCCAAACAACCTGGCCTGATAGGCTTAAAAGCCATTCTTGTTATTTTTACAACACAGAAAAAATGGTTTTGATGATTTTAGGCATAGTTTTGCTAAATACATTCATGGAGAAATGATCCCACTGAAGTTGACAATCTGAATACCTAGTTTCAAAACAACATAAATTGAAATGGCTGCACTAACACACAAATCCTCTATTACAGAGATTTATAAAGGAAAAGCTGAGTGAACTTTAATTACAGCAGCATTTCCCATGCCACCGTGTTACTGACAGGTCTATTGCCTCTTGTACCCAAGCTAGGATTACTCAAGTAATCTAGTTTTACTCAAGGGCTTTCTGTTTCAGAACCTCTCTGAAAGCATAAGCTTTCTATGACAAAGTGCCTAGAATGGCACTGTCTAAATTAGCATAAGCCAGTGTTTTTAAGAAGGAAAATCTGGCACCATACAGAAATCCTGATCTCTTCTAGAGCAAGCCAAGTCCAGCAATGGCAAAAGGATACAAGATACCAGGAGTAGGAACCCTAAAACAGCTGGATGAGATTGGTAGCATCAAAAAAAACATCAAAGCCACATCAGCTGAGAAATCAAGCACTCAAATCTCAGGAAATTCAAGTGTTACGATTACTTCTTCACCATTAGCTTAGACACCTTGCACATAGCCTCCTTCCAAAGGCATAAATTAGATAATTAAGATAAAGGTCTGGCCAAAGGAATACCCTGAGTGCCATTTGTAGCTGCTGCCAAACACCCTTTCTCCATTAGAGCCACGGCAGCTTTGCTGATTCCGCTGAGGATCTGGGGTAATAGTCAGTATGTTGCTGTAGTCATTAAGGGCTGAGGTAGAAGGTGCAGAACAGGCCATAGGTTTCAAAAACCTGATTCTTTCTCTCACTTATCTCAGAGGTAGTTGCAGGGGGAGACAAATCAAATTTGTAAATGTTGCAAAAGGTAAAAGAAAACTTTAAGAGCATCTGGTGCATAATACTGCTAGGGATGAAACAATCTTTCTGTTCTTGTGTTTTTACTGATAATCACCATAAAGAGTCATTAAAGGTGGTGATTTTCAAGGTAAAGCTAGCACAAATTGGTCACTTGGAATGCTTAAAGTGAGGTTAAACCTTTATAGACCTCTATGCACAAGTAACTAACAACTCACACTGTGCTTTCATGGATTACTTCAGACTCAGCTACAGCCCTTGTGAGACCACAGCTTGATGGGGCTGCATGACAGAGGAACAGAGGAAAGCAAATCAGGAAATCAGTTCACCTTCCTGACTCAATTCCACCTACAGTCTGTGCACACATAAATTCTGCTGTCAGACAGCTTTAACTCCAGCAATTCCCTGGAGGTCAGGAAGGATTTTCATACCTTAAGGACAGCCACGCATGCAAACACAACCCTTACCTGTCTCTGCACATCTCTCTACTAGGAAGGCTCTGCCAAAGAAAGAAATTTTCCCAGCAGAGATGATCATCCTCTGGGCATATGCTGTGGAAATCCAGGATGGAGCTGCAAAATAAACTCCTTGTCTTCAGCTATCCATTATACAGATCTCCTTCTCAATACACACCTAGCAAAAGCTACAAAAAGAAAGCTCTGTATGCAGAAACTGAGGTAATGCTAAAACTATTTGTGGGTAATGTGCAAGTACACCTTCTCTGTCCATCTGAACTATTATAAATCCCAATGATATGTTTTGTGATACGTTAGCAATAAGATGCAAGCAGTGCATAGCCAGTTATGAGTAACATTCAGTATGTGATTTCCTCTGTCACTGACTTGTAAAAGTGTTTATTTAGCTACTGCTTGTCCTTTCAGTGATCTAAACCACCAGAAGATAAAAATACATGCTGGCCTGAGAAACTGAAAATATTCTCATTAACCACTCAGACATTTTCACCTCACGCCCCAGGAGCACATCTGCAACAAAAGGTGTATTAAAGTAACACAACTTTACTTCACCCTGGGTCTCATTTTTTGATTTGTTGTAACGAGCTTGTCTGGGCCACATGGGCCAACTCATTTTTTGTAAAGTTATCACATTTGCACGAAAGTTCTTCACCTTAAACCTTCAAACTCATTCCTTTGAACAAGTGTCTGCTCCTTAGAATTCATATGAGTAATAAAGCCTCCTTCAAAAGCATCATTTTGAGGTCCAACAAATGAAAAAATTCTTAGCTGAAAACTCCATCAAAGGCCACAGCTTTTCCTTGGACCAGAGCTCTCTCACTTCTGTATTAACACCAGGATAGAGTGGGTAAAAATCAGTCTATTGTAGAAATTTACAAAAGAAAATTGAAGGACTCTGACTGAATATTGACTCAAGCCCAGTAATCACATTCTGAGACTCCTGAGGAGTTATGTGTAGGTTCAGAAGCACAGAGAGAACAGATAATTGATAATTCTTCTGCTTTTTCTTATATATCCAAGTCCAAGAAGAGTATTTTCCTTTCTACCAATGCTTGTTGCCTGATTTTGCAATCTGAAACCAATATAATTAAAAGAAAGCAGTGCTGTGGAAGAGTAGCATACTCATGATCATATGAGCTGTACATATGTAGATATGATAAATCACCAGAACTAAGCCACCAAAGTAAGAAAGAGAACATCCTAGTCTTACTCCTGATCTCCGTTTTCACCATAAACAGGCATGTCTTGCATGGACCATGCCAACTTTCCTCATAGTGGAGTTTGGGGCAAGATGAGACAAGACCCGATAAGGCTGCTGCCAGCCCACAGAAGTCTCTCCCTGGTCATGAAGGCCATGAAGAACAACACAGTAAAGAAATCAGCTGAGAGGTTTATAAAGGTTTGAATTTAAAAAGCCTTGCTGTCTAGGCCTGAATTTTAAGAAGTACTGGTCATAGCCACATTTAGCATTTCCAATATCAGGATATTTTGGCATCCCTTGTCCTCTTACTTCATCAGAGCTTCTTGACATCTATTTCCTGCTCCTCCTTCCTTCTCTGTTTCCACAGCCTGTTACTTCTGTTACAGCCTGTAACTCTTCTGTTGCTATCCTCGTCTGCTCTTTTGTTTTGCCTCACAAGTTATGAATTCTTATCTTACTTAGGGAAATTTAAAGCCTACAAAACACCAGCATTCATATGCAATGAACCAGGAAAATCCTTAGCATAAGCCCATAAAATAAAATACTCATTTCAGGACCGCCTGAATACAATATTTAGAAAACTTCAGGATCGTGGTGGGGTTTTTTTAATCTGTTTCTTTAGTTTTTACTTTCTTGGGTTTTTAAGTTCTCTACCTGTGGAGCCCAGGCTTTGCTACTACATAGTAAAGCTGTTGTTTCTCTGCTGTAGCATCCTTGTCACTCCGGGCCAGTTTATAACCCTGCTCATTACAGCCATGCATCTCTCACATCCCACAGGGACGCCCACCATCCACTGCTGATCCCGACGGCGCTGGCTGCGTGTCTGTGCATTCGGCGGGGCTGGCAGCTGGGCTGGCAGGGCTGTGCCCCCGTGGTGCTCAGGAACCAGCCGGGATGAGCGGCGCCGAGGCGGCTGCGGCTCGCTCCCCTCATGCCGGGGCCGTGCGGGCGGGGAGCGGCACCGAGGCACAGCACTGGCTCCGGGGTGGCCGCCACTCGAGGGCCCACAGTGACACCTGCTGGAACGACTCGTTCCGTGGGGCCACGGGGAGGCATCGCTCGAGCTCACACAAGTTCCCTTTCAAAGGCAAGAAAATTGATAACGTGTAATCATCGACAACCTCGAAAGCCGAGCGCCTGGGTGGAAGGCAGGCTGCAGCGTAGTGACCGTGGCTCACACAGCAGAAGGAGCTCCAAACCCTTTGGCATTCCCCTCTCCCACCCAATTGTTTTGTTCACACGGTAGCCTGAAAACAGAGCCCACTCTTGCAGTGTAGCCAGAGATAATGTGTACACTAGCTGGCATCTTCTTTTGATCATTTCATTGAGAGCACAGCTCCTGATCAGAGTGGGAGAGTTGCCAGGTTTGTAACAGAATGTTAAATCCTTCCCAGTTTTCCCAGCCACGGTTGTTTTTCCCCTCCTTCTTCCAAGCAGTGTTAGAACCCTCCAAATCTTAATTGACCAACTTGAGCATCCTCCTCGAGAATATAAAACACATTTGACAACTTGGAACTGCTTTTCAGTTACAAGATTTTAATAGCACTAATTCCACTTAGCAGTTCTACCTCCATGGCCTTTTTCCTATTTTTTTAATTTATTTGCTGCTGCTGCTGCTACAGAAATATCTTTCTGTGAAGCTGAAGTTCATCACAGGATTGACAAGCAACTACTCTGGCATTGTGGGTCAATGGGCCTTTTCAGGTGACCTTTCCTCATGCTGAGGGTAAGGGCACACACAAGGGGGATGCATTGATTGTCCTGAGGATGAAGGCATCAATGCATGTATGTAACAGATGTTACATACCTTTCTGTATCCAAAACTTGCAGAACCACAACAACTTCCTTCCCTTAAAATTGAATCGGAAATAGGAAAGTCATGAGGAGCTGACTTACGAATTACTGAAATCCAAGTTACTTACTTAAGTTTTAAATTTTAGTTAGAAAGTCTTGACCCCTCTATTGCCACAATCATATTTATAATGTGCTTTATCCTATTGTGGAAGCTAGGAGACTTCAACTAATCACAACCTAACCAGAAAAGCCTCACCAAGGAAGTTGTCATCAGTGTGTAGAATATTGTATGTGGACAGGGGGACAATTCAGAATGGGAGTTACCAAAGATGACTTCAGATTTTTTGCCCCTCAAAGAGCCAAAAAGTGAGTTAAATGGCTTAAATTGTAGACTCAAAGAAGGCTTGAAAATGCAACAGCTTGGTTATCACATTCTTGAGTAGCCTCAAAATGGAACAGACACATGGCACAGCTATACAGTTAAGTGACAAGCAGGGAAGAAAACAAAACAAAACAAACCCAGATAGGGCAGCTGTCTAAATATTTACATAAATAGGCCAGGTTTTCTGCTTTCATTTCAACAAAGCCATGTCTCACTCGTGGAAGATCTGGTCAAAGCTTTCAGACTGCATGAAATACCAACAAACTCCTTTTCATGTGAATATGGAAAGTAAGAGGGTTTTATTAAATTGTAAATCTGCTGCTAATTCATCAGTCTAGTCTGCAAGTGCCAATTATAAAGCCCCACATGTTTTGAGGATAAAAATTAAATGTTTTGACTTTGATGAGACTATTCATGTATCTGAACATGTGTTTATGGTCTTTTCTGGCTGGAGGCCTAATTGCAAATCCTTTATTCTTTAGTGCTACTGGAACAGGAAGCAAGCAATAAGAATGGGTTTTAACTTCTCTTGAAGAAATTTTAATATTTGGTTTTTAGCAGGTATTTCCTTGTGTTTCTCAAGAAGCATTAAAATTTAGTGAATGCACAAACTTGTTTGGGTGGGATTTTTTTACTGTACTTTAAATCTGATCCATGGTAATATTGATAAAAAACATGGGATTTCTATTTGGCAGAAATGGTTAGAGTGAATGTTTTTATGTTTACTTACAGATCTGGGGAGAAGATTTACAGATCTGGGGAAAAAAAGAATCTGAAATATATCTGTCAGTATATATTCTGCCACTGCACAGGAAGATCCAACTAATGTTGGAGTGATCCAGCACAAATGCTTCTGAATTAATGAAGCAAACTCAGCTATTTCTAGTCAGGTGATCTAATACAAAGTTAAATATTTGGTTTGCTATTCATCATAAAAAAAAAAGTTTGTGGCTTAGTTTGTTTGGTTTGGAGGGTTTTTTCCAAAATTAAGAAAAAATCTAAAATTATAAAAATAAATTCATCACAATTATTTGTTGAAAATTTGATTATGCAGGAAATTTGCCAACCACCTCTGACTAACCATCAACATATTTATACAGGTTTCATTGCTATAATGCACCTCAGCTGCTGGCACTCCTACCA
The DNA here is from genome assembly GCF_021018805.1 of Prinia subflava. NCBI lineage: Eukaryota > Metazoa > Chordata > Aves > Passeriformes > Cisticolidae > Prinia > Prinia subflava. The sequence goes on from NC_086248.1 coordinate 101,338,944, forward strand.
GATTAAAACATTTTAAAGACTGGATAATATTTCTATTAATTTTATCCCTGTGAAAGTTGATATTTATGTAGATGCTACTGAAAAGCATTCTCATTTTGCTCAATTCTCGGATCCTTGATTCAAGCCTTGAATCCCTAGTTCAAAGTTCCTTATTATGTGAAAATTTTACATTCCTAATAATTACTCTGACAGGCAGAATGTGACCCATTTTTAAAATATTCGGGTTTTTTCTTGAAAGTTATAGGTACTGAGATTATTTTCCAGAACATACATGATCTGATTGTGAACATCCCCTTGAATTATTTAAAAAATATCCCCCATGAATAGGAGTTAATATTGTTCACTAAAAATTGAGGTGTGCCTTATTGTCTTCTAATTTCTGAAAACTGGAGATTATGGCCCCCTTTTTGAGCCACTGTTTGATCAATATTTTCAACATATTGAAAACTGTGGCCTGACTTTCAATAACATATTTGAATTCTCTGTATAGCCAGAATTAATTTTAAAAACCGTAAACAATGGTTGAAATGTGAGGGCTTATGTTTTCAAGCCAGAACAACAAGGATACAAATACTTCTATAAAACAATGCAGTGAGCTCACTGACAACTTCTACTAAACACTCTAAGAAGGATCATTTTTAAATGGCAAATCCTCAACATTTAACTCAGAATATATCACCAAAACAAAACAGAAAAAGAAACTCTGAAATATCACAGAATATGAGCAAACTATTATGGAAACTCAAATTGCTTGTCATTAAGAAGAGGGAGGAAAACCATCTCTATGATAAAGCACTACTCTGTAAAAGTATTAACCAATCATTTAGTCCAGCTGACAGCTCTAATGCTTCAAGAGCTTCAAAGATTTTTCAGCTAGAAATGTAGTAGTGCCAAAAATACATCAAATGGGCCTTTAAGAAGTCATTCTATCCCTTCTATTATGCTAAGACTGCAACCTCTGATCATTTGCTTTAGCTCCAAGAGCTTATGAAATGAGTGAATTCTTTCCACCCTTTTCATAATCCCTACAGCATAAATTCATCCTATTGTCCACTCAGTAAGGCAGACATGATACAAGGGACATTCTCTAGTTAGACTGCAACATTATTAACTCATCTGGAAACCACTTGACAGAAAATCACACAGAAGAAGGTAATTATTCCTCTTTTTTAATAATCTCCAGCTGTTGGAGTGCTGTTGTCATGCCTTCATGCTTCAGATCAGGTCAAGCACTCTCCTAGGAACCCCCGGCCCTGTTCTCTTTTGAGAAGTAACACAAAGAGATGTCTCCTCACTGCCTAATACATTCACAGACTCGAATACCCACTCTAATTTGGAACTATCTGGTAATCAGACCTCAAAAACCAAGACCAAGACCTCTCTCAAGACCTAACAGCAATTATTCTGATGCCAGACTAGTGGTGATTCCCTTCCTGACATCATGTAACAAAGCACCTTCTTCCAAACCAACGTATGCCATCAAACTTTGGAGATTCAGTGCTGACTGGACAGCAGTTATCTTTCTTCCCTGCTCATGCCCACCTGCAATCAGATGTTGGTTTTCCTAGTCAGGGCACATGGAGCAATGGAGAACATGGAGTACTCTCAAGTACATGGAGTTATCCATAGGCTTGTCCTGTGCAGGGCCAGGAGTTGGTCTTGATGATCCTTGTGGGTTCCTTCCAACCCAGGATATTTTATGATATTACTCAGCCAGCATGCAGAAAAGTGGAGCCTGGCCATGAAAAACATTCATGCTGTCACAAAATTTCACACTTTTCTCACATGAATATATGATTATGATTTGCTGCCAGAAAGTCAAGGCAGGGCATTGACACCAAAAAATGCCTTCTGCTTTTACTACTGGTGTAATGTCTGATATATCCTTCTTCCTCCAAACACTCAAATAAGAGAAAAAAGGGCATCTCCCAGGAACTCTTTGATGTAACAGTGATGTTTTCAAAACTCATGATTAAACAGCCCCTACAAAAACTTAGGTAAAGTTGGTCTGCTTCAAAAGCTGGTGAATGACAAAGGTGTAAAAGCAGGTGATGATAATCTATTGTCAAACACACCCGACCTGCAAAAATGTAAACCAAAATCAAACTCAGCATTATCTAGGAACACCTCTTTTTTTGACTAAGCCGCAGCTTGGGGACATTATTGCTTTGTAGGGCTAAGCCTCACTGCCTAATGTGACTGTGCCCAAACATGAACCAGTCCATCAGCTGTTTAAATAGCAGTAGAACAGGCATACCCAATTAAAAGCCAGAACGGCCCCCCAACAACTCAAGGCCTAGTTGTTCACTTTATATCACATTGATACCCTTAACCCAGAAATTCCCTTTTTCATTTATAAACTACTCTTTCCATTAATTACTTTGGCAAAGTGCAGAGGAACCAACAAATTATAGTGAGTAGAGTGGCAGGCAATCCTGCTCCTGAAGCTGGATATTTCATCATCCCAATTCTTTCCTAAACACTGCTGATTTTAACCTGTATTTTACAGGGTAACAGGCTGTTCTTCCATCTATGCCAGGGAAGTAGGGAGGCAGGTTTGAGGTAGATTTATGAAGAAACAATAATCTTCAAATCACTTGCAATTCCATCACCCTTCAGCCAGCAAATTTTCATTCTATTTAGCAGGTGTTTGAAGGGCCCTGGTGGGATGGAAGTGGTGGAGGCACAGACAACTGCTGCCACATACTCAAAGTAGTAACTTCAGCTTGTAAATTATGACACAGAAAGTACCTGTAACAGCACAAGGCATCTCTGAATCATGCAAGGAGCTATTCTGAAGCCTTTCTCTGCTTAGTTATTTGTCTTCCTTCCTCTGAGAAGGCACTCATTCTCTGTAGACTCTATGCAATTTTTTCCTCACGGATTTATGTCTTACTATATACAGACATTGTTGAAGGCTGCAGAAGGAACTAAACACACTCTAGCAATGTTATTCCAGATGATGTTGAATTTCAACTACTTAAAAAGCAGCTTATAAAATCGAGCTAAGTTCAACAATAAATATTACCATCAACATCCTTCCATTTTTTTTCCCCTCAGACACATCAACTCTGTCTGCTGAAGTGGTCTCTGATTCAAATAGGATCTCCAGGTCCTGCTAACATACTACATTCCAAACACATTTAAAGCTATACAATGATCAAAGATGACAATGTCAATAGTAGCAAAAGACGTTTTTTAAAGCACTCTGTTTCTGCAACTAAAATTCTTTACGACAACAATCTTTATTTCCAGCATAAACTGTAAGGAGAACATTTTAATGAGTGTCACATTTGTAGTATGGCTCATATTTCCTTCTCTGTTGTATTTCACGTCCTCTAAGTTTTTGTGTAGTGCAGTTTCTTGCTTTGCTTCCACAACTCAGCCTTACAGAGAAAACTTCAATATGGAGAATATTCTCCAAAACTGCAGCCAGTTAATGCTGCATTTCTGTCTTTTGAAAGAAAAAAACAAGCCTCTTCAGCATTCTTAGGAACTAAATATACCAGAAAAATTTACAAGGCTTCCCAGGAAACCATTTGTGAAGATTAAAAATTTTAAACCTCTGGCATGCCATAAAGTACATTTCCCATCAAAACAGCACATTTATATAATATTTATATGTATATCATTATCAATTAATATGACACTGTGCCAGTTACACTGAGACTGACAGGAACCTCCATGGCTTAATGAGAATAAGCCTTTCCCTCTAGATTTTAGAGGTAGGAGGGCCCAATTAAAATGGTCTGATTGAGCTGCTGCGTACCTACAGCCAAAGAAAGTCATCCAGTAGTTTCTATGTTGAGTCAAATTAATTCATAGACGTATCAGCACATATGTCTGTCAAAAAGTATCCAGTTCCATTTAAAGATTTTACCCAGGGAGCAAGAAATAATTTTTTGCTTTTTGTTTCTCTTGCCTAGCTGATAATTTTATCTTGTTTCATAAAGGAATTTTCAAAGTCAGGTGTCTTTCCTCACAATGGAGATTTTAGGTATCAGTATCTACTTTTAAAACTTTCTCTTCAGCATATAAATATTTATATAGTGTATTTATAAATTAAAGAAGAAAATTCTCAAAAATATGCTTCTTAGTCATGAAGACTGAATCGCTTGACTCATAAAGACTGAGAGGGTAACAAGTTAATACAAATCATGCACTGTACCAAATGTTCCCTTAGACAGGATCTAACAATCCCCAAAATTTTGCTTTCCATGAGGAGCGAAATGGCCCATTATGTCTTTTTAGAAGGTTGTTTTAGTCATGGTGGTTTGGTTAGTTACTAAGATTGTATATACAGTGCAGATTGATGACTAAAGACACCTTTTCATCCATTTTCCAAGTAATTTCTGATGTGACTTAGAGTGCAGGCTCCTCACAGCTCAGTGATGATGTACAGAGGTTCTCACACAGCTATCATTATGCCACAAAAAGATTTGGTTTCACTCATCATACATTTTGAATACATGGTTTTCTGCATTTTCAAACCTTTCAAAACACTGAGCTCTAGTGCTAGCATTATAAAACCATCCTTTTGGCAACCACTACTTATCCCTGCACAGCTCATTAACTCTTCTTCCTAGTAGTTTATTTTACACAGAAAACAGGTCCAATTATTCTTGCTACTCAGGTGACACTTCAATGGGATTTTGGAACCCTCTTTAGTGTCTGAGGGGAGATAACTGTGAAAGAAAAACCCCTGTGCTGCTTACAAGGTCTTCATACTCAAAGGGAAAAGTAGGGGGGGAAGTGTTTGGATGGAGACAAAGAAAAAGGATCAGATTGAGAGAGGGTTTGATTGGTTGGTTTTGGGGGGAGAGGGAACACGGCTCACACAGCACCTCAAAATCTAACCTAGTTTCTCCCACTTTAAAAGACAAAATAGAAGATTAATTTTATATCCAGATATGAGATGCTAAAAGCTTTTCATCTAAAGCCTGACAAAACAAATATGATGAATTTTGGTCATCACTTTAAAAGAGCCACACATAGGGAATTATCACTAGGTAATTCTTGCAGTCTCCCTTTCCTGTCACTTTATTTCTTGGTCCCATCTTCAGCACTGTGTTAAAAATAAAAAATTAAAAAAAAAAAAAATTTAAAAAGCAAAGGTAACAAACCAGAGCAAACAAATTACCCCAAATGTGTAATTTAGGCACCCAACTGCCAGAGACTTCTATTCTACACCACTAATTCAGTGCCCTGCATTAATTTTAAGAAGACTCCAGACAGAAAGCTTTTTCTTTCCTCTGCCACAGTTTTTAAATTCCACCTGCTCTCCCTGTTCCTATTGGTTGCAGAACCTTTGCACCTCTTCCATCTATGTTGTATTTTTCCTGATGCCAACAGCTACAGCTCAAGTTCCATAGTTTATAATATCCCCTCATAATTCAAGTCAGCAATATCACTAGTGCATAAAACTTAATCTCAGTGGTTATCAACAATGAATGCCAAGTGAAATGAAAAAGTCACATCCATAACTCATTCCCAGAAGCCTCCGTCCAGTCTTGCATGCCTGTTTTTAACCACGTCATTTGGTGAGGAAAACTAACACTTCTTAGCTCCAAACAAAAACTGCAGTAGTTCAGCTAGAGATGAAACATTGTTCTAATCTTACATAGCAAAAAAGACCAAAACAGACTGAAAGACTGATGTCAAAATTACTTTCTGCGTAGATTAACACAGAAATATTAGAAGGCAAAGCAGTTTTCTAAAATCAGTCATTTAAAAGAGAGGATTGTGATGAAAATCTTCATATCTTGCATTTGGATGAGAAGGAAAATCAATAGCAGACAATTAAATGGTTGGCTCTGGTATGCTTGCAAAAAGGGGACACTTCAAAATTGCTGCCCAGCTGCAATCTTTGTACTATTCTTTTCTCCTTTTATGTAAAGGTCAAGGAGGAAGAGGCAAAAATCTGAAATTACAAAAATGACAAACAAAAAACCTTATAAAGATGGAAGACACTCAAAACAGGCACACAATAAAAGACATTAAGAATAGGAGTAGGAGACTACTGATTGACAAAAAGCACATTATTTGTGCTCATAAACACTGATCAGATACTGAATTGTAAACTGGTAGTCATATATGTGATTTCAAATGGTTTTGTCCTTCAATTATTTTATAAGGAGTTGAGAGGAGAAATTTGCCAGGAAATTTCAGTGCTGAAAATACTGCTAAATCCCAGGACATTTGTGTGGGAAGATACATTTGGAGATTCAAGACACAAGGCTTCAAGCCAACGTGAACATCAACTGAATTCAATTACCACTAAATAGAGAAATCCACTAATGACCCATGTCCTGAACTTTGCTATCAGCTATACATTTCTCAATTGCAGAAAAGAAACAAAGGTTCTTGACCAAAAAAACCTCCTCAGGAGTGCTAGGCTCTTATTAGTGTTGTCCACAAAACTTAGATTGTTAGCCAGCATGCACCAAGCCAACAATTACACAAGAGAGACACAAGACACAGACTATTTATTTCAGAGCTGCACAAGCCTGGGTGCTCAGTGGTATTCCACAGATCAAGCATGCCAGCTATCAAAACTTACTACTTATGCATCTTATCAAAGAATTTAGAGTTAATTGGCTACAAGTGACATAGTTCTGTTATCTTCCTAGACAATCTAAAAAAAATTCTTTTCAACACATATTTATCCATTTTTTATATCTCAACATTTATCAAAAATTTTAACATGTTAATGTTTTGAAGGGGGGAGGAGACGGAAGAGCTAGGTGAAGAATGGAAATATGACAAGAATTTGTACTTAAAGCCTGGCCCTGCTGAATGGAGCAATTTTGTTATTAAACCCAGCCAGGGCAGGATTTCACACAAATTTTATGTGAAATAATCTTATTCCAATCTCACCTGCAGCTATTTAGAGGTGTAACTGAAAAATTCTTTCTGTTTTGTGTGGACATTGGATGAAAATCTGAATAGCATCTTATTTTAAAGATGCTAAAGCATCTCTTTTTTTTAAACTGAAAGAAACAGACACACTCACACCCTTCCAAAAAAAAATCACCAGGGGCCAGTGGAAGTAGTAGAGCCGAAATCCCAGTAGGCTTCCCCATCTGTCTGGAGTATCCACCAGGAAACACCTCATCCCATCACCAGAAGTGGAACCTTGTACATGTGCCTATGTCTGAATCCTTTGGTTTTAAAGATTAAATCTGCATTCTGCAAGGTAATGAGCAATTCAAAATGAAAACGGGAAAAAAAAGTGTTGCGTCTTAGATCTGCACCATTGTCCTTGGGAAACCCAAGTCAGAGCATTTCCAAAGAGATTTAAATCAGTATTATTCTTTAAAAAAATGCTATACTTTACAAGCACTAAATGAAAATATAAACTTCACTGCAAAATGTTTATAAACTAAATTATAATTAATTGCTTAAGCCACTTCTTTTTCTCCATTTACCATTATCCAATAATTTTTTTAAGCAAGCTGGCAGAGGTAAATAGCTGTAACTAAGCAGCTGCTCACCTGATCCAGGAACAGCCTGATTTGACCAGGCAGATTCAGGCATCACAGGAACATCAAAGAGCACACATAGACTGACCCTGTGTTTATGAACTTCAGCTTTCCTGAATACTTGAATATGACCCATAATTTTCATTCCCTTCACGCCAACCAATCTGCCCTAATGACTCTTTCTTTAAAATGAAAGAAAATTATCAGTCCAATTCTTGAATTGCAAAAAAGTCTAAGAAAAAAACCTATTTGCAACTCCGGCTCGGAGGGGAAAAAAAACATGATCAGCAAACTAAATCCATACAATAAATTATTCCTCAAAAGCCATGTAATCCTCTGAATTACGCTAATATATTTTCTGGTTTTATTTTACATGGACTCTGACTAGGAAATCTATTTCTAGAGAAACATTTCACCCTGCCTGCAATTTTCATGCCACCAGTTTTGCTGCTGATTTTGAAATCAGAAGTACAGCAAGACTGACATCTGTGGAGTGCAGATCATGGTGTGTTGGGCAGTGTACAAAAGACTTGCTTATCAGAATCTCTGAAGCTATGAAAATATTTTTTCATAGGTAATTTTTTCCTGGAACTATGTATACTGAAAATACCAACAGTTCTGGTACCGCCTCAGAGAGAAACAAAGATTTTGAAGTTAGATCATGAGACAAGACACTCACTCCTCTCCTAACAGTACAAGCAAATCCATTAATTTTTGAAATAATTTATAATATTGTGAGAGGCAGTATTGCTTTATTGTCATTTATAAAAGATAAAGAACCCTCCATAAAATAAGAAAAGGAAAGCAAAACAAAAGAAAAAAATTGTGTCTTTATTCCAAACTTCTCAGAGCTAAACCTGCTGTGTTCTATACATGAGCAATAAGAATGAGGCTGGCCATTTTGTAAAAATATTTTTTTTAATTAAGCCTTCATTAACCCCTTATAAATAACCCCTTCATACTGGGACAGGACTTGTGCCAGCTCTGCTGCCAATTGACTGATTCATTTCTCATTGACATAAATGAGCTGAGCAAGCTAAATGTTCTTTTCATTTCCTGCTGACAAGGAGGTTTAGAACCCAAAAAAAAAAAAAAAAAACAACCAAAAAAAACACCAAAAAAAAAAATCTGTCTATTTCTGAATGTTAAAACATGTGCAACAGGGAGCTGAGATGATTATTTGCACCTTACATGTGAGAGGAGAATAGGCCAGAGGAGACATGACCAAAAACAGCTGCAATGATACTGCTTAAATATAATACACAGCAATTTCCTGCCTGGACAGGAAAATAATGAGAAAAAGGAAAGAAAAGATAAAGTGAAAAATTGGCAGTAAGGAACATTCTCAATCCCCCAATTCTGGTGAGGAACAGAACTGTAAATGGGATGCCCAAGCACTGTAATTTGCACACCAATCCCCAGCACTGCCAGCTTGGCAAACTTGCAGGAAGGTTCTAACTCATCAATATTGCTGGTTACTGAATACTGAATATATTTTTAACCCAGAGCAAGGCATGTAGCTACATGTTATTCCTACATTTAGAAAGCAAATCTACCAAGAGATAAACAGGATCCTTGGATAACCTGTCTCCAGTGAATTTTGCAGCATATTAAATGTTCTGTGTTGGAAAAGCAGTCCACCAGTGAGCATAACACACAAACCACACAAGCCATGGCGTTTTCAAGTGAAATAAAGGGAAGAGGATACCTCAAATATTGCACTCAGGACAGGTATAATGTTTGACATGTACAGATCATTACAGGACAGGTGTCCTTCCTCCAGAAACTGGGAAACAAGGAGATAAAAAAGACTCCAGTCGTGAAAGATTACCAAACAGATAATAAATTACTAGGTGGGCATTGTAGCTCTTGCACCACTGAGTTCAAAGCAAGCCTGTTCTGGCCTTGCATCTATCATGTAATTTTATTTAGAAAACAACACTTTAGTTTTAAGCTCCACTGAGCACTATGTACATTTTGGGTACTGAACGTTTATAATTAAGTGTATTTATATACTACTGCATTTAAAGAGATGTGGCACAAACATCAGAGAACTGAAATAATTTGATTCACACAATTTAGCCTGGGTTTTGTATGTCAAGTCTCAAATACTCAAAATGGTACCAGTGTTTCACAGCCAACTCAGAAAATGTGTTTGGGTAAAATGTATTTTACTGGATTCGCTCAAATTAGCAGCTGTAATAAAATCATACTATAACTGACAAAACATCCATAAATGTGATTACAATTGAACTTTTTATATCAGAGCAGATACTAAAAGGTAGTTAATAAATAGCTAATTATTACATTTAGTCCAGCAAGTAATTCAGGTATCTTTCACTCTTGATATTGTCCACCTATACATCACTATAAATTTGCAGATATTTTGTTATTAAATTTGCTAACAAAACAGCTTTTAAAAGGCACCTTGTCAAAGATGATCCCAGCATTGAATGCAAGGACTCATGATTTTTTATAATCCAATTATAGTAGCCTGAAGTTTAATACAAATTTTAAAATTCACTTTGTGATTAAGAGTCCATAGCCACATTTTCAAATTTAATGACTAATTTAGTGACTAATATATGCACCATAATAAACACAGGTTAGAGGGCTCTAGATAATTCTGGTCTCTCTTTAAATTTCCTTGGAACCAAAGAAAGGAAAGCTAAAATATTTTCATCTTTCTTTCTTTTAAACAATAATTGGTTTCAGTGTTGATAGTGGAGAGAAGGTTACTTCAAAGTAAAGAGAGAAACTCTCCAAAGGAAATTCTTTTTGTGGAATTTATAAAAAGTCACAATATATGATCCACCAGCATAGTTCCCTATTTCTATTTTTGTGACCTGGTTTCACTTCCATTTGGAGTGCAGGCTTTTTGTCCAATAAACTGCATAAAAAATAATCTTCATCCTTTCTCTTAAACCAGAATATAAAAACTGCAAGTATTAAAAAGTTCTTCCTATGAAGTACCCATTAACTCACAAAAAAAAACCCTCTAAAATAAAGCCTAAATTAATTTTATAGAATAAGCTGTGAAAATTTACCCAGTGTGTAATAGACTCTTATAATCCATGATTTTTCCATAATTCTGATTTTTATTCTCAACTGATAAGTCATAAAAATCAATACAAGTTTTTACTCAAACATAAGCCTAATGTATGACTGCACACTTCCAAGAAAACATAAGTAGTTTCATAGAAAAACTCATCCAAATCCACCAATTTATCTCGGCCAAATATCACACACTAAAACTGGAATATCACACACACTATTAATTTTTACTGAGGCTGCTCAAAAACATCTTTAAAGCTATGTGGCAGCACAATGCTCTTCAAGTCGGTGCCATTTAAACATTTATGACATGATCACTTAGATAAAGTTTCCATCACTTCTGTAAGCAATTTCTGGAGGAATCAAACTTGGAAAAACATGGAAATTACTAAAATACTACATGGCCATGCTTGCAGAAATATCAAATTTAATGTGCAGCATGAATAATTTCTAGCCCTACTCAGAGCTTGAAACAGAAGGAAGTTATGCAGGAATTTTAATCAAAACAAATTTTTGAGGACGTGGGTCATTCCACAAATCAATATAAATAAACAGTCTGAATGGACAATGCATACCTACCTCAGGGGATGCTGCAAGAAAGCAGTAAAGAACTAGAACATGAATTCAACAATTCAACCCATCAGCTTTACAGGGGCTGATTCTGACTTGATTTATACCAGTTTAAATCAGAATCTCATTATATCTGCATAATAATCCATCTCCCTAATGAGAAGCTGGGTGCTTTTTGCAGGCTCAGGCTGCTCAGCAGTCACTGCAATCCTACAAAGAAACGTTCACTGAGCTCTGCTGACTCATTGCAGCTTTTGATTTATTCCAGCTGGCAATAAGAGGAGACAGAGTGTGGCTGGGAGGGGTGGAATTGGGCTGGGTGGCTGTCAGGTGAGGAGCACCTTGAGTTTGTGGTTACCTCATTATTAATGAAAACTCTAACAATATTCACCCCCTCCTCAGAGCCTTTGCATGGATGCACAGGCCTTGGAACTGTACTCCAGCCTAAAAGCAGGAATGCAGGGAGATTCGGACAAGGAAATGAATTCTTCACACACCTTCCAGACCAAGGCACAGTTTACATTCACAGATTAATTATTGCTTATATTTGCCTTTAATCTGCATATGTTTCATAAACAATACACACAAAGCGTGCTCTTACAATTAAGAGTAATCTGCAATTACTTCCAGCCAGGGTGTAGACTTGCCTGCCAATTAATTACAGAGTTTGTGGGAAGTGATTAAAAACTAGGCAACTGAAAGGCTAAATACAGCAGAGCAGTTGTCCTGATGAGGCAGGAAATGAAAATGTCCTCAGGTATTTCATGGCTCTGTTCTTGTGTCCACAACCGAAGACTGAAGATAACACATTAAAACTCCACTGGTAATTTTCCAGGGTGCCAAGATGATGTTTCCTACATTCAGCTTGCAGGATTTATAGTGCATTCCAAAATATGAGACTCTTAATGGTAACAGCAGATCAATCCTTCTTTTTTAAGTTACAAATGCTTTTTAAGAGCATTTTTCCTAACAGCCCCTTGACTTTATAACTGCTGTAATTAATGTTGACAGGAGCTGTGCTCCCAGATTTCTCATGGTTTGAACAAGGACGTACTATCACTGATTTAAAAGTTAGAGGGGGAAAAGGAACTTGTAGGAAAATACCGGGATGATTAAGTTCAGTCATCTGAAAATTTACTTTATAATTGTTCTGACAAACTTCTCATGTTCCTTTTTCAGGCTGCCCCTAAACATCTGACTGGAACTACTGGGACTCTTCTTTTAGTTTCTAACCTTAAATATATTCATACTACTCTATAAGCACTTGCTTTTGTGCCAATGTCTTTTATCCTTCCTGGAGCTTCAAGATCAGTCTGATCCTGGCTGCTGTAGGTATTTCTAGATAGAGGGTACTGCTAAGTACCTCCTGTCCAAGTACCTCGGGCAAAGCTCCCAGGCACAGGCAATACTTAGCAAGCTCAGCTATCAGTGATTTCAGGTCTTTGCAGGTTCAGCTCTATAGTGATTTTCGGCTCATGAGCTTGCTAAGTGCCTTGGCAGATGCAGGGAGAGAGAGGAGAAGCGCTATATGAGGTTCCACAGATGAGTCTTTATTGGCATCCTCTGCGAAGGGTTTCAGGGACAGCTCTTCTCCTGAGCTGGGCAAAAGTGGGGTTTATATAGGGTACCATGGTTTTGAGAAATGGTCCAATGGTATGAGTCAGGGTGAAAAGCGACCTATTGTCTTTGTCCTGGTTTGAGGGGGAAGTGAGTTTTCCAGGAAGTTGAAATCAGTGGTCAGGTTTGAATGTTGGCACCTGGAGTGGCCACTGAGAGGTTAGACATGCCTCTGAGAACACAAGGGGTTAAAAGCAAAGACTTCCAGAGGGATTTCCTCTTTGGTTCTGGTGGCAGAGTGAGTACACATCCTCCCCCCTCCAGCTCACAGGGCTGGGTGGGGGAGGGGAAGAACCATGCAGAGCCCCATCCAGGATGGAAGGGTGGAGAACTGTGGAGGTGCCTTCCATCCCCGTTCTCCTCTCCTGACCCCCCCTCCCCCCACCCCCCCGAGAGAAATTGCTGCTTCGAAATTGATATTGGCAGCAGCCGGCAGCGGAGAAGGAGCGTGGGGGAAAATCACCCGGCTGCATGGGGGAGTGCTGAGCCTGAGGCCCTGCCGGGAGCCAGAAACTTTTAACTCTTTCTTAGGCAGAAGAAAACTTTTTCCAGATATTGATTCTCTTGGCTGGTGGTTTGAGAGAAGAGAGAGAGACAGCCTGGGACTGAGATGTCAAAGGAAGATGAAAGGAATCCCAGGTGGGCAGATATGAAGAGGAGTGGCTTTTTGGGCTGGACTTTTCTTGCATAATGTTAGCCACAGACTGAACTTGAATCCTACTGAACACAAGGACTGTATTTGGGTGGATGCAGTTGGCTCGAGCCAAAGACTTTGTGGCAGTGATTTGCCACTGTAGGAGTGGAAGGAACAAAGAGAGGAAGAGGGTGTGGTGGCGCCCTCTGCCTTCAGGGATGAAGATCTCTGTTCTTGGAACCCTCGGCCTCAGGGGAAAATGGGGGGGACTGCTGTCCCAAAATGAGAAGATGGCTGGTTTTTGGCACTTGGCCAAGCATCCTTAAAGAGCCCTATATGCAGTTTTGGCCCATGGACAGTGGTGAGAGCACTGGACATGGAAAGGAGGGTGTCACCATGGCAGACTTCTCCGGGCAGTGCCATGGGTGACATGGGACCTGTGTTTCCTGTGGGGGCTCTATGGTGCGAGAGAGACTCCTCTCTCCCTTGCTGAATTGAAGATTAGTTCTTTGAGTGGTGATTGTTTTGATTGAGAACCCAGGGTTTTGTTTGAGCTAGTGAGATGGAAGGGAACATGTAAGTATAAAGGTTTGAGCATAGAAGTGTGGAAATTGGGGCAGAAGAAGAAATGTTCTGGGAGGTTTTTATTTCTGGTTTTTGTGTGTTTAGGTTTTTCTCTTCTATTACTGTTCTTATGCAGTTTAATAAAGTTTTCTTTCTATTTTCAAGTTTTGGGCCTGCTCTGCTCTGTTCTTGATCACATCCCACAGCAGTTGTTAGGAAAAACATACACTCATGGGTGCACTGGCATTTGGCCAGTGTCAACCCATGACAGTCTTACAGGGAGATAAGAGAAGGTCTGAGAGCAGGAGAGGGGTTATTTGGTCTAGTCACCATGACTAGGCATTTCTTTGTCTTTAGGCAACTGACCACCAGAGAGGCTTCTCAGGCTTCATGGCTGCAACAATGTGTTATCCTGATTCTTATTTCAGAAAAGACAGAATTATATTGTGAGATTCAGTGCCACAAAGTGTTGGAATTATAAAGGGATGAATAAGAAAATGTGGAAATTAAAATATATTACCTCAAAACCCAATCAGGAAGTCCATCAAGGGCTATTAAAATTCATATATAACTTTTTACACTTCAGATTGAGAATGTACAGTAGAAAAACATGTAACTCTGCACTTTCTAGTCCCTATATTATTGCCATAAACATCCAGTATTGGCTACTAGCAAAGAAAAGGCAGTGGAGCAGAGATACCTCCTAGGCTGTCCTTAAACAATATTTTCCATGTAGATATAAATCAAGCTATAAAAATTATACTAGTCACAGATTCTTTTCCACCTAATTTTTTTCACTTTATCTAAATTGCCAAAAGAAAACCTTTCACTCTAAATACTGAATTAGGCTCAAAATCTCCAGTGCAGCATCCCCCTAGATTCTGTGATGGAATGGAATCTTATTTTATAAAAAATGAAGGATAGAAGTGATGAAACACTTTTTTGTTGTTTTTTTTTCTTTCAAGGAATTCTTGAAAAGGCCTCTAGATATTAAATAAGATCAGTCAAAAAACCATGTCCATGATGAAACTCTTCATAAATGAGGCCATAAATAGCAATGTTTTCATTAGCCTTGTCCACATGAAAGAAGCTTCCCTTTGGGCTAATTAACTTTTTCAATAACTGTACAGGAGACAGAATGTGGCTTGACAACACTTGATGTGACAGTAACAATAAGACCAATTTTGCTTCTGCACCATGCACTGTAAAGGCATTACCACAGGAACATTTATCCTTTTACCCTTTCTGTGCTGAGATTCATTGCTTTGAACATGCCCAGGCCCACAAGGCTCGAATATTTTAATCATTGATGAGGGAGGGACTGAAGGGCCATAGGAGGAGAGACAAGATGCTTGTATAGCCAGGAGCAATACGTTTATGAAAATCCCCTCATGGTGAACTGTGTCTCGTCCTGACTGAATCAGGCTTTCAGTGCTGCCCCTAAACTATGACCAACCACGGATTTTTAACACAGAACACATTTCCATACGGAGTTAGCAGGCAGGCAGGAAGTCCTGCCAGGACATTATATCTCTTGGCAGATACACTACAGCAACATCTTCTTTATAATTAAATGGGAATTTATTCAGGCAACAGGTGCAACGGCAGCCTCTGAAAAGCTGATGCCAGCTCACATCTCCAAAAATCAGGACGTGCTTCTCCAGAGACCAAGGTAAGCGAATGATTAGCCTGTGGAAAGATTAAGGGCTAAAGGCGGTTTCGTCCTGTCAATTAATATGTTTTACTACTTTTAAGTAATAGGATTTGGGTTGCTGGGTTTTCACAAAAAACCAAATACTAATCACAGAGCCACAGTTTGGGTTGGAACTTATAGATCCTCTAATACAACCTCCCCCCAGGGACCCAATATCAGTCTTTGTATTTAAAATATCATCCTTGCTTACTATGACAGAAGTTACTTCTATGACTTATTTACTTCTAAATTATTGCTGTTCTGATTTGGATTTTTTTAAAGGGGGAAAAAAATCTTTGCTTGCATTAGGTGACCATTTCTGGGCTTAAATCCCTATGCAGTATTTTTGCTTTGCAAAGGTTCTTGTAGTATTTATTATCTTGAAAACCTGAGCTCATTGGCTCAATTGAGAGAGAGACACAACTGCTCCTAAATCACTACAAAAATCCTTGTGTTGGCAAAGTGCTGAGTGGAGTAACGTGTCTGAGAAAACTCCAGAGGAAAGAAGATGGTGCAGAAACATAATTAAAATTCCTCATTTTTGCTGATTGTTCTTGAAAACTGTTCTATCTCAATATTATGAATGAAATATTCTTGTAGAGAGAGGTTTTCAGCTGTAAAGCAGGTTATTGTTATTAAGCGTAAAAGAAAATTTAAAGACTAAAAACTCTGGAGAATTTTATCAAATTTCACTTCTAAGGAGAAAGGAAATTAAGTGAAAATTTTCCAAAAATGGAGCAGATGTTACTCTATGAAGCAATAGTAGAGCAAGTGAAATTACAACCTGAGAAGAGCTTCGCTCAGAGCCATAATTTTAAGCACTCAACACTTATGATTAGGGTCAGATTTAAAATTAGCTATCTGATATGTGAAAGCCTAATGCATCCCACTGGATGTTTTCCCAGCTATAACCCAGCTTTCAAAATGAACAAAATAAATATATGCTTCTGGTTTGAGATGCTGAGCTGCCAGCTCAGAGTCTTGTCAGAGACTTTTCCAAAGAATTTATTTTTTAAATATCATGATGTGGAGATAAATGAATACTCAGTATCCTGCAAAAATGGGATTTTGGCCTGCAAAATATCCCCCATGGTTTGTTTTAACATTTGTGTTATTATTATTGTAATACTATTAATATTGTAATTATTAGTATTGTAATATTATTTTATATTTGAAACATTTTTTGCATTGACTTATTATCAGTATTGTAAAAGCAGTTAAAAAAACCCTTTAAAATTATTATAAAAGATTCACTGTAATTAAAATAGACAAAAAGAATACCTCATTTCCTGTCTAGATATTTTTAAGAAGTATGCTTTCAATCAAATTCAGAAAAAAATAACATTTAGTTCATAGCTCCCATTCTTCACACAGCACAGGATGGAGCACTTTTGCTGGGATTTCTGCCTATAAAAAGAGAATGTCACCAAAAATATACATGTTCATCGGAAGCTGAGGATTAATAAATATTTTACTGCTAAAAAGAATTGCCCTTGGATCCTGAAAGTGTTAATATAATTAAGTGAAAAACATATGATTATTTCAAGGGCCAATTCTTGCCTAGTTTGGCAGAATCTATCCCAGCAATTATGGTGATGTGTCATCAGCTGCAAGTTACTTTGATGTCTTGTTTGTTAAATATGACTCCTACATACAAAAGGGCTTTAGTTCCTTAATTTGCAAAATACTTTAGCACATAAGAACAAAAACTCTTTTAAGAGCTACAGAAGTGTCACCCACTATAGGAGGTAACAGCAAATTAAATTGGCAGAGGGAAAGAAGAGGAGAAAAATTATAATGGGTGTACAGAATATCGGAGTATTGAGTCAGGAAGGTACATTTAGACTGATGAAATGTTCCTTTCAACTAAGTGCAATAATGAGGATGAGCTCACTGTTAGATTTTGACTTGGAACCTGGTTTTGTTTATGGGAATTGCAGTTTAGGTTGCTCTCAGGTTAGGGAAACCCAGTGCCTGTCACTGGGAGACCATATGCTCCCCCCACTCAAACCCATCAGACATCAGTAGGTGAGCACATTTTTGAAGCAGCAACTCTAAAAATATCATAGTGAAGGGAAATATGTCCCATCAGAGAGACTCAGCACAGAAAAACCCCCCTCCCTGAGGCTTTGGGGAAGCACAACAGCAGGAGGTACAGAGGATTCCTGGTGAGTGAGATCAGACACAATACAGAGCACACTGCATTTCAGCAGTGGATATTATCATCTCTGGAAGGAATAAAAGAGCTGGATAACCCTCAGTCATTATATTTCTGAGAGCTTCAAATCACTGACAGGCAGAACAAGGTGAACTGTTTGAATAAAAGACACTGTTCCCCCAGAAAAGCACAAGGACAAAACTCCAAATTTGCAACAGAGTACAGAAGACAGAATTGATGCTCCCACATTATTATCAACCCCAGGGATTTTTTTTCTTACATACTATTTTTTAATATAAAGAAATATTTTTTTTCCTCATTCTCTCTTATGTAAGTGATATTCTCATTAGGGAATTATCAAAAGTGAGAATGATCAGTGCTGGAATTTAATAAATTTAATAAATTTATAAATAAATTTAATAAATAAATTCTAATTCGTTTTGGTAGCTCCTACATTTAATTATTTTTTTAAAATTTTTTCTTTGTTGGGAGAGCTAGATTAAAATCATATTGCAGAGCAATAACTTGGGAGGAAAGGGACCATGCTCAGTGAGAGAACATGATATACAGTGGAAAGTAATCACAGCCAGGAGCTATGATGGAGGAATTAGATTTCAAAGGAGAATTTCACATTTTCCAAGATGTAACAGGACTAATAATGCTACACTGATTCATACAGATGTGCAAAAGCCTTAGAGATGGGAAAAAATTCATCTAAGTTAGAGGAGGCAATGTCAATAAGGTGCTTATTTTAAAACGTTTCTTTTTAGTTGACTATTTTAAATGTATATCTGACCTTAAACATCAGTGCACACCTTAAATACAGAGTACTTTGATGACATCTCTGTCTTAAAATGGGCTAAAATCATAGATGGATGAAGACAATCCAGGGAAATCCTGAACAATTGTTTTTTTCAACCAACTTCAACCCTTCTTAAGCAATCATGTTGCTCAGGAATCTACTGAAGGTGAGAGACTGTTTCATTGTCGGAACTGAACATCATGCAAATATTAACAGGCAGTGGAAGGGCTGGACTAGAATGGAAATAATTTTGTAGCATCAGTTTATAGGTTTCTGTTCAGAGATTAAAGAGAAGGGAGTTTAAACATTCATTGCACTCTCCACAGAACAGGTTTGCCAAACCAAAAAAAATAGAACTCAGTGCTCAGAAGAAAAACCTGCTTGTACCCTTCTGAATCTTAACCATCAACAGTAAAATAAGTCTGCCTCTGCCCAGAGGAGCAGAGGAAAGAAAACTTGTGATGCAGAAGAGAAATGAACTCCATGCTTCCCTTTGTCATTAGACCTTTCTTGAAGAGTGTCATTTCCAAAGACACACTATAGGTACTGAATGACATACTGTACTCAATTACAGCTTTGTGATGTGATCAGACAGGTTTTGAACATCAGCAAGGACAGTAATTTTCCTTGCAGCACCCACAGAAATGTCTTTTCAGGGGAAAAAAAAAAAAATAAAAGAGAGAGAGAGAGATAGAAAGACAGTCGCATTTGACACTGGAGACAGAGAGTGTGTTCTTAATGGGCTGCAGAAAAAGCCTAAAAGCATTCATTTCTCTGAGTGACCCCTGCAATGCACCTGTTGTTTCCAAAACATATTGCTACAAAATGGATAAGGGACAACTGTGTGAAGGACAGTTAAAACTTGCACACTTGGTCAGTTTTTCAAATTATTTTGAGGCAAGACATGTGAACAGCCTAATGCAGACCACTTCAGTACTGTTAAAGTAATAAACTACATTCTGCCAGCCAGAATAAACATATTAAACATATTAAACATAGCAGCAAAAGAGCTTTAAATGAGACATTATTTCCTGTCTGTATTCAGATGCTGTGTGCAAAACCCAGACACGTGTAAACCTACAGTTACTGCCAAGGTATTCCCAAACTTTCTGAGAGGGCTGTATTTCCTACAACACTGAGCACAGTCACACCCCCAATCTCTTACAGCACAGCAGCATTAACCCCTTACAGAGCCATATTCAGACAGAGGACAGTCACATAAGTCACTGGCAGCTTCATCACTATGACAACCTGAGGACAGAGGCAATGTCAAACATTTCCTCTATTGCTGAACAACTGCTTTGAAAATAGTGCTGCCAGTCCAAAAAAGAAGAGATGACCAACTTTGTCAATTTGACTGATTATTTTGTTTCACCCAAATTCCAGGAGTCAGTTTTCCAGACTGGTGCCTCACAATGTGGAGCACACAGAACCTAAGTACAAATTGAGCTTAGTAGAGTAGCAACAAATGTTGAAACACTCACTCTAGAACCTTCCTATCGAAAAACCTGGCACAAAGCAGGAGAGACAATCCTCTCATGAATGTTGTTGCTTTGCATTTAATCTACATACACAGAATAGTCAAGTCCTGTGTAGGCGTATTCTAGGGTAGGCATGTCCCTCTTCAGTAAGAGACAAGGCCAAAAACACAGGAAGAAGATGAGGTTGGCCACTGTCTGCCCCTGTGTCTTGGTTTGAAAGACAATTATCTGCTAGGGAGGGGGTAGGACCTCCCTAGAGATGGAGAATTCAAATCCCCTCCCTCCAAATTATTATGATTTAGAAAATTAAAGGGCTTTCAGGCAGAGGTATGGGGATAGGAATAACAGCTCTTTACTGGTATGTATGACAAACAAACAACAACTACAGCATTAATAATAAACAGAACCATGAACCTCGAGGGCTTTCTTTCACAAAGTGAGGGGCAGTTTGATCTCAATGCCTCTGTGGGCCTCCAAGAGACCAAGCTGGAAGGGTGGAAAATCCCAGGCTGGTGGATAAGATCAGATGTTCTACGCTGGTAGCTGGAACGGCAGAGATGTCCTAGCAGGGCGGGGCAGTCTGGGGCTACAGAGGAGCAGAAAACCTCAAAGCAGTGCTGAAGAAGCCACGATGGCAGGACAGGGCCGATCCAGCAGGGCAGGAGGAGGCGAGCTCAGAATTCCTGAGCACCCAAGCAGATGATGGTAGATTTCCCAGGACGGGACAGAGTGATGGCAGCGAACTCTTCCCGCAGCGAGCAGCAGCCCGACCGTCCTCTCCGATGCTGAGAGCAAGAGAGACCAGCTGCCCTCAGCTCTGTCCTTTAACTCCCCGAAAACTCGCATTATCTCTCCACTCTGAGAGAAACTCCCAGAGACCCAAAAACAAAAGGTGTAGCCCGGTGCTACACTCTCCTTTGGCCACTTCTTTGTTTTGGTCAAGTACCCACAAGCACCCAGTGGTTAGTCTCCGAGCAACTTATGGGGAAAAATTCCATAAGTAAAAAAAAAAAAAAAAAAAAAAAAAAAATTCCACCCCAAACACCCTGGGTGTGCTGAATACACCAACTTCCCTGGAACTGAGAGACAGCATCACTGGAAAGTCTGGAAACAAACAGTTTTATTTTACTTTCTGTGGAGTGGGGCAAATTGCAATTAAGTTGGTGAAACAACCTAATGAAACTGGGTGTGAAATGTAGAGGGGAAGGGAGAGTGAGATGGAAGATTTTCTTTGTATTGTTTACAAAACCCAGCACTGTTAAACTCTGAAAAGAGGCAATCAAACTGACATTCTCTCACCCTGCAGTTCAGGACTGAAGACTTATGAAGAACTCAGCAAAACAGGAATAAAGATGTTGCATCTACATACATCTCCCCACAGCAAGCAGCAAGAGAGCTCATCAGTGATTTTTATATTGCACTTCAGAATGCACATGAAAATCTTCAAATTGCCACACACACACACACACACAGAGCCCTTTGAAAAGCAGGTCCATCTCTCTGTTAGGGTCAGCTCTGCCAGGAGTCTCCCAGGGCTAGATGAATTCCCATTAGTCCTCCAATAAATATGAAACACACAGTGAAACAGAAGAGAGGGTTGGTGTTTTAGGTGTCTTGTTGAGATTTTCCTGTGTTCAGTGCACTCAGCAATATAGAGCAACCTTAAAATTGTAAGTCAGAGCTATCTGCCAACTCTGCTTGCCTTCACCACAGAAAGAAAATCCTGAACTACATCCCTCCTTGGGGTCTCTGCCTGAAGACAGCAGAACTGCTCTGCATAGGAACTTTGGCTGAAAAAAAAAAACTTGAGATGTAATTTTGCAGCTGCATAGGAACTTTGGCTGAAAAAAAAAACCTTAAGAGATGTAATTTTGCAGCTGCAGACTACTGTAGTGATGTTGCATGAAAAGCAACTCATTTTTCTTCACTGCCTTTCTAAGCAGTGGCTTAACTGCTGGTCTAACCTTTTTTCATGGGACAGATGATGGATATTTCCCTGGCATTGATAAATGCAAACTCTGCCTCAGATTTCAATATCTGGGATTGGTTTTAGCATCAGGATTAAATATTTACCCTCCACAGCCTAAGAGAAGAGAAATCTTTGAAAATTCCTATCAATCAGATTTCTGGGCTTTTTCTTCATTCTAAGCCTGAGTTTGTCACAGAAGACTTTGAGAGTTATGAAGTATTGCAGCACCTGTTGCAATATATGTTTATACCTGGATGTTGGGGGTTAGATTTGGTTTTTTTTTCTTCTCACAGAATTTCTTCCCATAAGTTTCCAAGAAGCCTTAATGACTACTTAGTCAGAACAAAAAGGGGTACTTGAGAGATATAGCAGCACGAGGCTACACCTATTGTTTCTGAGTCCCTGGGAGTGTCCCTCAGAGGGGAGAGATGATGAGCTTTGGGAAAGGCGAAAAGACAGATCTGGGGAAGGGGGAGGCACTCTTGCTCTCAGCGCCGAGGAGGACGGTCAGGCTGCCCTCTGCCTCTGCCTCGTCCTGGGAAATCTATCTCATCTGCTGTGTACCCGGGAATCCTGAGCTCATTTTCTCCAGCCTCCCCCCACCGCCGCTGCTTCTTCAGACCTTTGAGACCCTCCTGCTACTCTGTAGCCCAGCACTGCCCAGCCCTGCCGGGACACCCCCTGCCATTCCAGCTACCAGCACAGAGCTCCTCATCTCATCCACCAGCCCGGGACTTTCCACCCTTCCAGCTCAGCCTCTCGGAGTCCTGCAGGGGCACCGAGATCAAACTGCTCTGGGCTTTTGTAAAGGAAAGCCCTCAAGGTTCTTGGTTCTGTTTATTATTGATGCTGTAGTTGTTGTTTGTTTGTCGTTTTGTCATATATACTAGTAAAGAACTGTTATTCCTACCCCATACCTCTTCCTGAAAGCTCCTTTAAATTTTTTTAATCGGAATAATTTGGAGGGAGGGGATTTGAATTCTCCATCTCTAGGGAGGTCCTGCCCCTTCCTAGCAGATATCTGTCTCTCAAACCAAGACACTGGAAAACTGACCTGAGGTCAATTCTAGCTCAATCTATATTAATTCTGATTTTAAAACAATAACAACCCTTCTTATTAAACAGCTAATTCACCCCTGAATTGCATTTCATCTTTAGATTCAAAGTACAATTCTTTAGATTCAAGTTTAAAAAAGTTATCATTTTACCCAAAATCAAACAGAGTAAATAGGCAACACTATCTCTTTTTTTCTCTCTTTGTTATACAAGAGTAGAACAGCAGAACTTCAAAACATCTGAGGCAGAGAAAGCACTAAAGCCATTATCATCACCTGTTTTGAAATAAAGATTAATTCCCCACCCTCTCCAGCCTTCAAATCCTCACCATTGAACTCAACCTCAAAACACTTTTCCTGCTGCAATGAGTGCAGGAGCTGAGAAATAAGAGAAATATACAGATAAACCCACATGTGTGACATATTCACTTATCTTGAATCAATGGTCATGAAATAGCAGTACTGAGCTCTTGCCTGTGTGTAACAAATAGCAGAGATGAGGTAGACACAACTCACATCCACAGGGGTGCTCTACATCACTCACAGCTGGGGAGCAACTAGAGAAGAAATTAAAGGTCTTTATGTGATACTGTGATAATTCTAGATAATCTGCCTTTTATCCTTCCTTTTCTGCTGTTAGCAATATCAGCATCACTAACCAATTAATGAGCACTTTAGGAATGCTAATGAAGGTAGAGGAGGTGCCTGCTTGATGTGCACCATTGATTTTACTGCACCAGCTTTTCTGGAGGGCACATGGAAACCCAGGGAAGGCAGACACCTTCCCTGGAAGCACAGCAGAGCAAAGCTGCTGAGGGAAGGGCACTGCCAGCACTGGCTTTGTTACCAACATGCTGCCTACCTTTTGCCCTCTGCAACTATAACATGAAGATAAAGGCGTTTGCTGGAATTTAAAATAATTTTGGGATGCAAAGCTTGCATAAAATCTGCCTTGGAATTTTGCATCCCTACCAGCAAGTCCACTGTCTCCAGTTTTCTGGGAAAGAAGAAAAAAATAAATACCAGAGCAATGGTTCTCTAGCCTAGTGCCACATCTCTGGGCACTTAACAGCCTACTCACCTCTGCCCACTATCCACTGACTACCAAATTCTATTTAATATTTCCTTACTGTCTTGGATGGTGGACTGGAGAGTATAAGTGTTAAATCAGCATAAGAAAATGGAGAGGTGCAAGCAGCCTAAGGGACAGAATCAGAACCCAATATGAACCTGATAAATTGGAAAGAAAACTTTAAATTAGCAAGATGCATTTCAATAAAGACAGGCTCTAACCACTACACTGAGTAAGGAGAAATTGAAAACAGAAAATTCAAACCACAAAGCAGCTGGTGATGCAACAGAAGAAATGATGAGATCTATGTTTGTAACACAAAGAGATATGCACACACTGACTATTGACAGTGCAGACCAAACAGCGGCTTTGAACTCCAAATACATCAATGCCATGTCACACACCTTCTAAGAGTTACTTCTTTGTCATTCACAAATGCCCAAGTCTTAAAGTATAAAAAGGCATGTTTTTATCATGTACTGAAAATATATTACATATGATGGGAGTTGCGTCATAAAATGTTTTCTTCAATCTTATTTTCAAATTATTTTAACTTCTGAGGGATACCATTTATCTAGATCAGGAAAAGCAACAAAAATGGGGACCCAGCATATTACAGCAAACACAGGTGGAATCTTTATATAATAGAGAGATAGAGATCAAAGGAATGTAACAGCAAAATAAACAGACAAGGAGAAGCTACATCAACTTGCAATGTCTGATTCTGTGCCAGCACAGCCTGCTAAGCAGTACCTGGCAGATTACACTGGCAGGCACCAGAGGACTCTCACCCATTTGGTGCTTGCTCATTCTTCCCCTCACTCTTGCCCTCAGTGTGGAAAACATTCAGCCATTGAATTTCAAGTGCCAGTGTTTGCCAGCCCCGTTTCTGATTGCTTCTTCTTTGTTTAAATTAGAAGCTCTCAGCAGCAAGTACCTTGTTTCATATTATGCTACAAAACACCCACCACTGTGTTGATATTCTAAAAAAGATAGACAAGACAATGGTCTTTCAAAAGGCTGATTAAGAAAAGTTATTACTCATCTCCAGGGCCTGATACAATTCCCTTCAGGAAGATAAATAGTGCTACAAATGTAGGCCTTTGTGAATAAGGCACTGAGACGATAAAAACTCAACTTCCATAGGAGGAAAGATATACATTTGAGTTATAACTGCTTTTGTTCTTGTGTATGGGTTTCCACACAGAATTTAGCTGCAGCATCACTAAGGGGGAAAAAAAGGAAAAAAAGAAAATTAAGTAGTATTAAAACACACGGCATCTATACATTACTGAAGAGACTTCTGGCAGCAACCACCATGTGATAAGAGTGTCTATAGTTAATAAAGAAGTCCAGTAAGTTTGTTGAGAGATGTGAAACTGTCTGGCCTAACAAAGCTTGAATCTTATGTGAGTCTTCCAAGCATCTTCAATAAGTCAGCTAAAACAAAGACTACCACTGGAAAGAAACTAAACAAAACACATAGGTCATGTGTTTTCTAAAAGCTCTTGGAGACATGTTTCTCCTTAGAGATTTGCTGGTATTACTGCAACGTAAACACATCTAGAAGAGAAAAGGTCTTTGGGTTTATAAACTGAAAAAGTAATGAATGTTAAAAAAAACAAATAGATGAACAATATTTTTGCCAAAGGAAGAAATGGAAAGTGCAAGTTTATGCGTTTGAAGTATTCTGGCTTCTGCTTTTAGGAATAAAGCCCATCTGGATTTCTAACTTTTCACAGCAGTGTCAGATAAATACATACTGTAAATAAATGCTCCATTTTAAGTAGCTCCAGTATGCCACTTTTACCTTTGTGGCACTAAAATCCCACTGGGAAGGGAAGTTTGCATGGAAAGTACACTTCCTACAAACAGATAATTTTTTGTCTTCCTACAGCTTAAAGATATGGCTGTATATAGGAATCCTTATAGGCATCACATACATCAGTGCAATGACATGACAGACTTCACATCCTGCATGGTGTTTGACCTGAGTTCTGCCCAAAACTACTCGACCATATCACTCATCACACATCCAAAAAAAATCAGTCCAAACAGTACTAGCCACCTTTTCTATTCCAACCTGGGAAGCTGGGCAATGGACTCAATTCCCAACTGCACCAAAGGGATTACTCTAAAATCTCTCCTAAAGAACAAGAGCAAGCATTGGATGTGAAGGAATTCATGAGGGAAGTTAGGCTGAATTCCTGCTTTCTAATGCAAGAAAAGCAGTGATTCCTGTCTCTTCTCTGAGATTCAAAAGATTATCCTAGAAAATCTCATTTTTTATGACAGTTCTCTACTAGTGGATTTCTTTACTTAAAAACAGCAAATACCACCAGAGCCTAATGTCCTGATTTTGCCAACATCTTCAGAAACAGAAATCACAGGTTGTTTCCATATTAAGATCTATTTAAAAAATCCTTGGCAGGGGGAGTCCTTTCCTAAACATTTAAAATTTAATTAGCAATTTCTCCTGCATTTTAAAAAAAATTATCAAAAGAATTACAAATGGCTATCAACTACTTGCATACTCAATAAGAATGTCAAAATAAACCTCTGCAGATTTCAATTCCTCTTATTTAGAACCAGTTAAACAAGAGAGAACCTGCCCCAGGCCTGGTAAATTTGAGGGGGTTTGATAATTTTCATTATACTGTCATAAGCAGCAGAGTTTCTCAGCTTTCAAATATTTCCAAATCACTTGAGCTGTAACATTTCTTTTGTGGTTGCTAAACTCTACTGAGCTATGTCCTGCCTACAGCAAGGCCCTGCAAGCTTTTTGTGCTAGAGAGGTTTTGACACTCAATAATTGGAAGGCAAAAGCCAAATGGAAATTAACTTCAGCTCAATCAGCCTTTAACATTCTGTAGTTATATCTAAAGAGTTGTCAGATGCTGATTAACCAGAGCTGTTCAGAACTATTTTGATGAGGGAGTCAGAACTAAACAAACAGATTCTTTTGTGAAGTGAAAAGGGAAAAAAAAAAAGAATAAAAGCTGTTGGCATGATGGGTTTGGACTTATATCACAGAGTCAAAGAATCTTATGAATTTGAAGGGACCCACTGAGTCAAACTCCTGGCCCTGCACAGGACCACCCTTAAGAGTCACACCATGTGCCTGAGGGCATTGTCCAAATGTAATGAGATTAAACCAGAAAACATTTAACATTTTAAAACAGAACCATACATGGGCTCACTGTAAAGTTGAGCTTGTTAACAGCTTATATTTTCTGTCTGTAAAGACAGACTTATAATCCATCTCTGATGAACCTGCAAAATCTCTTTAATCAGTAAAAGCCAACTAGATAAATAAAGCAATTTAGACAGCTGCACAGAACCAACTCATATTATTAGCAATCAGTACTATTATTGTTGTTTCTGAGAGCTAAGAAATTGGAATATTATTATCAAAACCCACATGTAGCCACAAAGAAATGACAGTTATCTTAATGATTATTTTAAGTCAAAGCAAGAAAGTGTCAATGGGTGGGCAGTTATCACTATGGAAGTAGCTGAACAGAGTATCAGAGGTGGGGTTTCTATCCAAATGTGATGTAAAGGATAACTTTTACAGAATTCTTGTAACCCAATACCACAAGAATACCTTTTATATTTCCTTCATGTGCTGTTGGAGAAAGCTCTGAAGGCTTCAACAGAGCTAAGACATAGAAATGTTAAATATCTGTCTGATAACTAAACACAAGTAACAAAACTGATGAAGTAGAGCTGAGAGCGAAGAAGGAATAGATATATAGTTAATTCAAGCAACTTTAGAACTGCTAAATACCAACAGCAGAAAATTTAGATTGTGAACCATTTTCCAGAAAAAAATAATTACAAAATCTCATTAAATTCAATGGAACAAAATCAATCCTTATAATTCTGTCCAACTTTAATGGAAGTTCTATCTATAAAACAGGTGTCTAAGGGGAGTTTTAGCAAAACAGCAAAATGTTGAGATTTTTTTAGTGGAAATGAAAATGACACTGAGATTTTAAAGCACAAGAATAGAAACTGCTTAGACTAGGGAAAATGAAGATACAAGGGGGAAAAAAACCCAGCCTAACTGTTGTTGCAGGCCAAATTGATCAAGGCCTGAAGGCAGAAGAGTTTCACAAATAGATTTCCAGCACAGAGAGAAGTCAACAGAAAGAGATCTGTAGGTTGAAGTTGACAACATGAATTATGGATTAAAATAATCCTACCTGCCCCTTCATGCCTCAGCCCACGTACAGATATTATAAAACAACAATTCATTATTACTCATTATCTTGGTGTTTGTTATCTCAAAGATGTCAACCCCAAAATAAAGCTTATCTGGCTTAAAAAATTCTTCCCCAGAAGGAATCCACATCTTGTAATGTCAAATATAAAACTTCCTGTTGGCCCAGGGAGGGCAGGACCCTCTTTGTCAGGTACAAAGAAACTTGTACCACTCTGCAGCTGCCAGGATTTCAGCTGCTCTTTCTGCTCCAGAGGTCCAATAGATCCAGTTTTTTCCAACAGGCAGATTACCTCCAATCACCCTACACCAGTTCTTCCTTGTCTTTGTACCTTTGAAAATTAGTTCTTCAAATTTCTACCTTGCTTATCTTATCTGCCAAAGACCCTTCCATTTAATTAGATTTTTTTTTTAATTTAGAGTGTGCTTCTAAAGAATATATTTTAGTTTCAATAAAATAATGCATGTTATCTCTTGAACACATTATTGGGGCTCTCCACTCTCCTTTTACATTCCAGGGTGTGCACATTGTATCTGTGATGCTAATAAGGTGCTTTTTATGTGTCTCCATGTTGAGCCCAGGGATTTAATTTCCTAATTTTTTCCTTTCAGGTGATTTCTAATTTTTTTTTTTTTAATAGAAAGAGTATTCTTTCTGCAGGCCAATATTGCTTTTTCACCCCCTGGTGAACCTCTGAACCACATTAGGATTGCTGACCTCACCCCATTCCCATTCATCTCCTCACAGGTGCTTAGGACTACAGAGAGACACTCCTGGCATTTTTATCTCTGTCACTGTGGTTCACTGGTTTAGCAATACTGCAAAGAATTTATTTCCACAAAGGTGGGAAATTGTTCATTTTGTGGCCTAAGTGGAGATGTACGGTCAGGCAAGGCCAATACCCCTGGCAAAGTCCTGCTGAGCTGTGGAAGTCTCCAGTGCAGAGATCACTCTGCTCAGCTGAGGGAAGTAGAGAGTGGGGCTGCTGAGGCTGCAGCTGCAACTAAAATCAGTATAAAAATGCTTATCTTTCATTTCTAAAACTATGTGAAAATACTTTATTCTATTTCCGAATTTAATTCTCCATGATTGTTGTAGTTGCAAAAGGAGAGGTCATTTCCATGAGAAGGAGGCCAAGAGAGCTGTTCAGTGAGGGGGAACAGATCTGTACTGGAACCTCTGTGAAAACATCATGAAACAGTGTGAAGGCATCTGGTTTATGACAGCTAAATAATACCCAAGCCTACTCATTTTGGTTAGTGTCAGAGCTGCCTTGCCATCTGACAGCCATCTGCTTTCCTTTTCAATTCCATTACATTAGGGAAGGGGCTGGAGAAAACTTTGAAAGCACACAATAAGTAATAAAATAAATAAAAGAAAGCAAACTAGATTTATTAAATCAAGCATCCTATGCAAGATATTTAAGGCAGTTACCTAAAGTGTTTGCATTTTAAAAAGGTCAAATAAATTAGCCATTGATGAGGGAGTCATTTTGTTTTGAGTTGCTTACAATTGTCTCAGAAATTTAATCTAAAAGGAGCTGATATAACGCATTAGTTTGCTCAAACTCCCTCAATCACTCTCTTACTGGACACAAATCAAGTGCAATGAAGGAGTGGGCTCATTTTTGAATTATTTGTGTATCTGGTAGAAGGACTACTTGCAGTTAGAACTACTACTATTATTTTTTAGGCATGATCAAAAATAAATGGGCTGAAAACAAACTGTGCTTTCTTATTGTTTCTTCAGGTGAAGTTGCAGAAAGCAAATGAAAACAGTTTTATTTCTGCTTGGCAGAAGAGTGTTCATAAATTTTTTAAATGGCTCAATTGAAATGCCTACAAACTCCACTGCTGCCCATTTGAAATGAGAAATTTTTGATTCACTTATGCATCCATGAGCCCAATATATTACTTATATTGGAGAAAGATGAGGTAAGAGAGAAAAAAACTGTTGTACTCAGGAGACCAGTGTCTGTTTAATCACCAGATTAAACAGTGTCTTGACAATAAAAAAAATTTAGAAGAGCCTTGAGTAGATTCAGTGTTTTTATTTACATCTATTGCTATTTTAATTTTAGTTAGCAGAGTAAAAATTTATTTGACTTTGTTATTCCAGAACAAATCTGGAGTTCCTTCTCGGTCTGTTAGCCCCAAATATAATTTAATCAGTGTTTTCTGCGACATTTGTCTGAGACAATTGGAAACCTTTGTAACCCCTTAACTGTTCCCAGAAGAAAGGGAATCACAGCAGCTACTGGACAATTATAGAATACTCAACACCTCCAGAAATATTCCAACAGTGAAGTGCAGGCAAAAAAGAACAAGAACAAATACCCTACCTACCCATTTTTTCCCTGAGGATGCAGCAGTCAGAATCTCTTGTTTCTAAAAAGCCACTGATTTTCATGAAACTTGTAGAAATTTATCTTTCTGATCTTCAACCTTTTGCCTGGAGTGCTTAAAACTTGACATTACTTTCTAGAGATTCTGCTGTGCAGGAGGAACTGCCCTGGCAGGCAGCAAACCTAATTTTTCCTTCAGAAAATAAGCTAAAATAGTACCTGGAATGTGTTTGTCCTAATTAACTTACCCTTGGCCAACTGATGATGTGGGTTTCTGAGATGGGAACAGCATCTGTCACAAGAATGAAGTCATTGAGTGTAACATATTCCATTCTTGTAGTTGTCTTCATTGGGCTTGTCTCACTCTTCAAATACCTCAGAATAATCTATGCAAGTGGAGAAGAAAGGAACATTTTAAGGTCAGTCACACCTGAAATCAGGGTTTGGAAGACAAAGTAAATAGGAACATGGCAGAAATACCCAGTTCTGCATTAACAGGCAGAAAATCTGGCTGTCAGCCTTTGACAATTGATTTAATTTAGATTTAAATTTAGCCTGACAAGGATATTTTTAGTTTCTGCAATTTGAGCATCTGATAAAACTCAGAGAATTAAAATTATGCTTAAATGCAGATCCTGGAATCAATCAGAACAAGCAAAAAAGGGTCATTCCCATTCCCTACAACTTGAGGTTTGTAGGCCTCAACCTGTATTCCTGAGTGAATCACTGGGAGCCTGATGGCTGATAAACCCAGGAAATTATTAATTAATATTATTTTTTTCTGATACACCTTTCCCACCTACAATAAAATGCAGGAAGTCTTATTCATACTGATCTAACACTATGAAAATAAGCAACTCCCAACATTAATTCAACAGTTCCAACTGATCTCCAGTGAGATAAATATTAAATGCATGCTTTGTCTTTTGGGCAGAACCAAACTGAACATACTCAAATTTATGCCTTGATTTTGCAAGTGTGAATTTGTCTGTATGCAAGAGAAAATGCAGATCTTCATGATACAAACTTGTAAATTTGTGCAAAAGTTCTATCCTATCTGTAAATGCTTGCATACAAAATGGATATACTGGTACACAGACAAGCCTAGTTTCCTTAAACAAAAGAAAATAGGAATTTAAAACTGCAATTTATAAACAGCTTATCATTACTTGAAGTTCAGTGATTTAGCACTAGGTTCTGAGTGCAACCTGGATCTAATTGTGTCAACAACCACAGTGGATCAATCCAGTCTACATTTATTTATTTATTTATTTATTTATTTATTTATTTATTTGAGTTTTCTTTTTCAATTAAAATTTTATCCTGACCAAATAATGCATATTGTCAAGAGAGCTTGCTACTGGAGTAAAAAACAAATGTATGTTTAACAATTTGGAGAGTTTCTCAGACAAGAATCTAAATAATAATTTTACTTCATTCGTAATGTGTAAGGCAGTGAGCTAGGTGACGTACAGCTGATAACAAAGAGGCTTTTCCAAAGCAAAGATATCATTCAGCAGTAATTCCAGATTTTCCATTTGAAAAGTCTCTGAAGATTATGCACATATTTTATATATATGTGTACATACACCTTCTTATTCATAAGTATATATTCAACATCACACTTTGCAAAACCCCATGTATTCCCAAAGGGAATTAAAAAGATCATAAAATCATCCCCCAGCCCACCCGCTTGCAGCCTGTGTTGATACCAGGGGTGCCCCAATTTAGGTGCAGCTTGACCTTATTAAAC
Organism: Prinia subflava; assembly: GCF_021018805.1. Lineage (NCBI taxonomy): Eukaryota > Metazoa > Chordata > Aves > Passeriformes > Cisticolidae > Prinia > Prinia subflava. The sequence goes on from NC_086248.1 coordinate 101,371,417, forward strand.
TCCTGAGATTCAACCTGGCCCACTGCTCAAGCTTGTCCAGGTCCCCCTGGATGGCATCCAGATAACATTGTCAGAATTAAACGTGTAATGTAATATTTCAAAAGCAATTTACTCAAAGCTAAAAATATCAAGGAGACTAAATTAATTTGAGCTCTGTGGGCCTGATATTTTTGGGCCTTAGAGATTTCAGCCTGCTGGTAGCTGCTAACTCCTTTCCCAAGGGAAAAGTTTCTTAGGAAAGCTTCTTCTCAAAACAATGTTGGCAAAACAACTACCCTTTCCCAAAACGACTTTCCTCAGTAGTGTAGTAGCTAAAGTCCCTGCTTACCACATGGGTCGACCCAAGTTTGATTACTCTGAGAACCAGAAAGGCAAACACCACCTGGAGAAGATTGTTTTGGAAAAGGGTAGTAGGTAGTCATGTTGTTATTCCGTGCCATCTGTAAACCATAACAGCAGCAATACACTCCAGGGAGTGCAGAATGGGCCTGACAACCAGACCTTCTCCATTATTGTGGAGTTTAAAGCAGTACAACAAAACTGCACCGTGCCCAGGCAACTGAAGATCTCCATCACTGCCCAGGTGACTTGACCATGGCAGGGAGATGAGGCAGAGAAAACTGATCTGGAATGCCTCAGATTTCAGCTGCAGGCCCAACACAAGCACTGAACTGCTGGATGAACCTGCACTGATCTCTGTTACCTGCACACTTCTGTTTGCTTTTTCATCCTTTCTTAATTCTGAGGGAGAAGGACTTTGAGGTTTGAGCTATAAGCTTCAAGGGTAACCTGCAGTACTCCAGGAATTTAAAACAAAAGGGCTTTTTAACATCAAAGTACAAAGTTACAGATTTCTTTGTTGGTTGCCACTTTGGATGCTCCTAGTACCCAGCAAACAGCCCAAAACTCCACAGGGTAAAACACAGTAAAAACGTCCCTGTGGTCTTTCTGGGTGGGCAAGATTGTGAAGCTCTCTAACCCATCTCCACAGGGACACATGTCAACTGTGATCAGCCATGGGCAGTTTTGGACTGAAATGGAAAAAGACAGTGACAATTGAGTAAGAGCAGCATCTGAGGCTAGAAGGCTTTAGGTAACAAAGATTTGCTGAAGTGACAGCAGCACAAATCTCTCTTCTACCCTTATCTGTTGGTTTCACCTCCAACTATCGGCTATTCTTTTGCCTTGAAACACTAAAGCCGCCACCAACACGTGAAGGGCATGAGGCCTTCTTACCTAGTCAGCAACGCTCTTGTGTAAAAGCACAAAGAAAAGCTGATGTGAACAATTGCAACAATGAAGGACAGTCAGGAATCACTCAGGAATTCTCACATACAATGTTTAACAGCAATATAAACACAGATTCCAAGAATTTCTGTGAAGATTAATCCACTCCTACAAAAGAGCTAAGTCAACCGAACAGTAAAGGAGAACCAAGGGCAAGGAAGAAGAACGATGTGATTATGGTGTTGCTAGGGAATCTAATACATATCTATGAAAGATAAGACAGTAGAATTTTTGGAGGTTTTGTTGGGGTTCTTTTAATGCAACTATATTAACTTTTAGTCTATAAGTAGTCAAGGTCTGAAGTCCTTAACCAGAGAATGTCATTTGACACAGTCTTACACATGGCCAGTGTGTAATAAGCACCCCTTGAAGATGTATCAAGTCTGAGGGTTGACCTGCAACTTCTCAGAGATGCTTAACAACAGTGAGACAACTTCTCTGGACGTGCTTTGTAAAAGAAAAGGTTTTAATAATGACAAAATAACAAACAGTATCAAACTAAAGAAATAACAGTCAAACACAGTGTAGAGAACACTCCTAACTGCTAAGGCAGTCCAAGAACGCAGTTGAGCAGTTCTGTGCAGTCTTTTAAGTACTGAATGGTCCAGGTGTGCTTTTTAGCACCATGCCCAGTGAAATTAGCAACAGGTTTTGAGGTTGCACAAAGCTCAACCAATGCCCCTGTGCTGGCTCTGGGCCAGTGCCGATGAGTGAAGAATGGAAATTTTTGGAAAGTTCTCCTTTTCCATAAGTTAGGGGTAAAACTGAAACTCCTTTTCCCTATTTGGAACCACCTGCTCAGGTGCGGGAGTGCATTCCTACAGTCATTCTGCCACAAAGACCCCTTCTGTTAGAAGACCACAAAACCACAGCTGAAGAGAGAAAAGTAAATGTTAAGAAATGAGTGTGAGTAAGTCTGATAAGTTCCAGACCAATAGTTCTGCTAAATCAGCAAGAAATGACAAAGTTAGGGCAAGAATCTGGCAAAGCCCACTGTCACACATGAGCATCAATACAGCGGAGCATTCACCCAGTCCATGGGGTAGTGTCTTGTTCTACAAAAATAAAGACCAAAAACCTGTTTTTATATCTGGTGTAACACAGGGGCCTCTCAGAGACCTTCTGAACACCTCTGTGCCCACCCATCAGCCCTACCCATCTCCTTGCACATCAGTATAACCCTGCTTCCTACCCCCACACCCAAGGAACCACTGGCCTTGGCCTAGTTAAGTCTATCATCTTTCTTAAGGTGACATATTTTCCATTCCCTACACAACTTCAACCCATGGATTTATGAGGCTGTCATAGATGAAGGTGTGCGTGTGCTGCACTCTGTCACCAAGATGAGGGGGGAAAGAAATGAGGGAAGTTGGTGAAAAGGCATTGTGGCATTTGACATCATAATTTGGAGAACAACAGCTGAGATTGTGGGCAGCTACTTCATTTCTGTCAGCCTGAGGCTTTCAGTGAACACTGAACTGTGTTTGCTTCAATCTCGATAAAACTCAAAAAACCCAAAAGGAGAAGCCACAAAAGGAAAGGTGTTCACTGAATTATGTAAACAAAAATCATGCAAAATTAAATGTATTATAATGAGCATACTATTTAATGGTCAGCAGCTCAGTTCATGATAGCACAGTGTCAGTGACCCTCTATGATAGCTTTATGATAGACACAAACTCTGCCTCTTGGTGTTTCTGTTTCCTGTGGCTCTCAGCAGACTAAATGACACTGCTGAATGCCTCATTCTCCAGGCCAAGTAACAGAAGCTCCTCTGTTTAAGGGACAGTCCAACGTGCACCTAAAACATTGTTTTTCTTTCTAACCTCTGATTTTCTATCCTGCTATTATTCAAATTACAACAATGTCCAGAGTCTACACTACTTCCATCATGCAGACAAGTCACAGGAAATAGTTGGGTTTCCAGCTGGAATGAACGGGAAGAATTTTAAGCATATGCTGAGAACAGTGATGTGGATATTTTAAGTGTCTTGTCCAAGGTCAGAAGTGAAGTCTGATGGCAAAATTAACCTACACAATTTCCTTAGGGTTAATTCAGTTCAGGAAGCAAATTCATATTTTTCGCCAAGGGCTGTGTGTAAGAGAACTGCTTTTCTGGAATATCAGATTGGAGTAATAACCAGGATTTTGTTCTACAGTGAATAGCACCAACACCCTCCTCCAGAACCCTCAATTTAAGGTCATGGACTTCAGCTAACTTAAAACCAAACATATAATTAAGATCTTGGCTGGAAAGAGGTTCAGTTAAGCCTGCAAACTGCTGCACAGCTATCCCTTGATTTTCAGACCACCTGTACTTTCTGCACAATCCCTGTTCTCAGATATTAAAGGCAGTCACATGCAGATGCATCAACAGGAATCACATTCATGTGTCAGGAAGGTATAATTTGCTACTCTCAGGAATCAAAAGAGTTCATCCAGATTTTCATTTGCATAACAAAATGAAAATTACTGTTCAGTTTCATTCCTTGATGTCTTGCTGACCTTTCCCTCCAACTGAATAGCTAAATTGTTTTTCATATATATATAAAGTTCACTTCCTTTAAGTTTAATTTTTATAATATATTTTTTGCCCCTTTCTTCAGCTTCTAAGTGCTTGTGTAAAATTAAACTTGTCCACCCTCACGAGCACTCACCACTTCCCTCAGTTTAGGTACCTCTGGAAATTTTCACTTTATTTCTTCTCCAGATCAAACCCAAAGATATTTAGTCATATCTGAAAGTTCAACTGGATATCTTTCTATCTGTTACTGAATATTCCAGTTTTCAGGCCATGTGACAATGTCCTCCATAAGTCAATCTGAAATAATTTTTAATTAAGCATTCAGAGCAGCTCCTCTGAGCTCCCTCTCTGAAGGCAAAGGACTTTCCTCACCTGACTCTCACCTGTGTCAGTATGGGTTACACAGCCTGAATTAAAACCTCAAACTGAGCAAAGAGCTTCTACTCAACTGCAACAAAATAAGTGACTCATAAGTGGTTCTGTGCACTCATATAGCCCTTCACAACTTTCTAACCTTTTTCCTCTCCGGATTTGCTTGTGATTTCCTCAGTGCAAACTCTTAGCACTGTAAGGGAATTTTTACTGAATACATTGGGAGAGAACTCGCACTTTACCCCCAGTACACTCTGGAATCCCTGCTATCTCACTTAATAACACTTCCTCCTTCTGTTCTTTAGAGCACTTCAAAATTCAAACATTTGTACTTCTTTAAAAAATACAAGAATTCTCCTTAACAGTTCTGTCACTGCACTTTCTGCTTTCACATCCAGTATTTTATTACTACTGATGTACAATTTCAAAATTACTAGCATTGACTAGCACAATGCTTTTAAATTATAAACACCCTCTAAATAAGTTATTTGCTGCCGAAGCACTCAAATATATCAACTCCCCCCATGGATAAAAGGTTCAATGCTAATTTTGGAGGAAAATGTTATGAAGGTACACACAGCTATTGTAGCATTTATTAATTAAATTAATAAACCCATGTAGAGCCACAGGCATCTGTGAAGCTTGAAAAAAAAGGTAAAACCTACCAAAACATATGACCCTTGAAGGATTTTAACTGGAACACAGGTTCCAGACTGCATGATAATTTTCATATATATAAATAATATTCCTGATTTGTTTCCACAAGGATCAGCAATATTTACTTTCTAAATACACTTGACACATGAGCTTCCTACAGAATTTTATCTAAGGAATCCACAAAAGACAGACAAAGCCACAGAAGCAGCCTCCCAAGGATTTGGCACAAAATAGTTTTCATAATCAGGTTACAATCATTACATATAATACAGAGTATAAGGCAGATTAATAAACTGTTACACCATCAAGTCCATGAATTACATCCCTGTGGGGAGGAAGTCATGATGAACCCCATGAGAGGCTTCAAATGATACGAAAACCAATAATAACTTGCACAGGACAGAAAAGAACACATTCCCATCTCAGCCTCTTTGGGACCTAAGCATCCCATTTAAAAGCTAGGTTACAACACCTTTACTGTAAAGGCCAACAGGTTTTTTTTTCCTTGTTTTTTTCCTACAATTTAAAATGTTAAGCATTATTAAATATCTTTCTGGTGTATTATACTAAAGTAAGAACTCAATTTCATGAAATTAGAGTCAATCTCAAGAGCTTTAAAGGAATTCCAAAGGAACTGGAATAACAGGGTTAGAAATCAAGCATAATTGTATATGGGACAAGAAGTATTTCCTCTTTTCTCAAAAGAGTATTTTTTAAACTTTTAGTGAAACTTCTCTGTTTTGTTATAAAATTATTCCTCCACTCTCCTCCAAAGAGAATCATCAAATCTGTCACCTTATTTTAGGTCTTTGTCTGAGCATTCAAAACAGCTAACAGGTATGACTATGCAAGTTTTGAATTATATACACTTTTTAAAAGACTGATCCACATCATGTCAACCACTTTCCTCACTGTCTTTAACCAAGTATTTATTATTCAGTATTTTAATACTGTCAACATAACTATCAACAATGTAAAACCAAGAAAGCAGAAGAAAAGGAAAAGAGCTACTGCACAGAAATTAATAGATTTATGACAACATTTGTGAATTTATAGGTACCAAGTGAGTGATAAGCCCTTAAAGCAATCTGTCATACATATCCCAACAGGTAAATTGAGGTAGGAGAGAGAGATTTACTGAATGTTTGCTTACACTTAATAGAAAATAATATTTATTGTAAGAACAATACATGATGTACTGTGCTCTAACTCTTTATTTCTATCTTTAAACTTGGACACTATGAATGTTGTGTCTGCAATT